>NC_136515.1:76985612-77048112 GCF_053919585.1 Euprymna scolopes
TCTATCTATATATCTATATAAGTGAACGTGTCTGTGTATCTGTGTGTCTGTGTATATTTCCCTACGCAATAACTCTATCAATTTTTAGTCTACTGACTCGAAATTTGATATATAGGTTACTGAGATTTGGGAAAATCGATGTGATCGGTTTTTGGTCAGAAACTTGGCGATTAAGCGGTCAAAGTTCAACGATTTTACCTTTGACAACTCTACCAAACTCCTCCGACAATTTTGGATCTACGCACTTGAAATTTTAGATATAGGTTCATTGGATATGGATCTAACTTAATAATTTGAGTTGAGCCCAAACCAATAAATTTTAAGGGATCGTAATAGGGGCCAAATTTAAATAGAGGCGACGGATTTTACCAAGATCAGTATCTTAAAACGATACTGATCTTGGTAAAATCCGTCCAACCTGCAAAGAGTGTTTATTTCGAAAGCTGTTCTTAACATGGGGAGGTTGGAAGTGTTTATTACGAAAGGCATTTTCTTATTTTCAACTTGGCCATGGTAAGAACGGCTTTTGAAATAAACACCCTTTACAGGTTGGACAACAAGTGCACATTGAACGACACTACTAGGTTACAGGGTGGGGTGATGGTGGTCAAGTGATTAACGAAACAGACTGACCAACTGAGTGTCACAAGTTCGAATCTCGAATGCGTATTTTTCGAATCTCGGATGCGTATTATGTCCCAGATAGTATCTTCCTACATCAAAGTGGCACTGTGCCTTGTTTGGTGAAAATGTATTTTAAAAAATGTATCCGGGCGTGCGTGTCTACGTTATCACCTATTTTAAATGGTAGCTGTGGAACAGGTGCTACCTTTTGCAATTCTCTTTTCAATCAATTATTTGTTTATCAAGACATCAGACTACACTGCTCTCTCTCTCTCTCTCTCTCTCACACACTTTATTCACTCTCTCTCTCTCTCACTTTATTCACTCTCTCTCTCTCACTTTATTCACACTCTACTCTTTCTTTTTCTCTTCCAGCCCCTTTCTCTCTCGCTTAGTTGTTTCCACAATTGCATCATATGTCAAGTGGTTAATAACACAGACTGACGACCCCGGTTTTCCTAGCTCGAATCCAGTGCGTTTACATAAAAAATCAGTTTCATTTAGGATGTTGGCGACCTTCACGTGTTTTTTCTTTTACAAAGTAGTCACAGAGGCCACTCGAGGATAAGGGTTAAAGAGTGTACAGTGCTCAAAAGAACAATATCATAGTAATCGTTAGAAGTGTAAATTTGGTAAATTGAACGGCTCATCAAGAACTTGTTTACATTGGACTTGAAGACGGCCGTATTGTAGTCAGTTGGAAAGCAGGTAAACGGAAGGGAGTCCATATGTGTGCAGTTTTTAGAAAGAAGCTTTGTTCATGGAATCTACGTTTAGGTTTAAGCACAGATAAAGAGTGGGGGAAATTATTGATAGTGTTTACAGCCGAACGAGTGTTTCTCGTGAATGTTTGGCGAGGTGGGGGATCATAGATTGCAGCTCAGACGAACACTTGCCATGAAAACAAGGATAAAACAGAGACAGGCTTGCAACGTCTCTTCTGTGAGAAAAAGGTTGCAGGGAAGAGAAAAGGGTATCAAGTCCCTGATGTCTTTCTAGAAAGAACTCTGACTAAAATATATCGGGGGAAACTGATGCCAACCAAGAATCTTCGGATTCGTACGGCATTACGATGATTTTAAGTTAGTATTTTTAAAGTAATAGTTTAAAAATAGTAACAGTAGCAAAAGGAGTAGTAGTAGTAGTAGTAGTAGTAGTTTTAGTAGTAATACTTTCAGTAGTAGTTGCAGTAATAGTAACAGTGTTTATTCTTATTTCAACTGCAGCATTATATAAAGTGCATAAACTACTGGCGTGATATAAACACGTTCATCCCATAAAAAGCGTCTTTTAAAAGGTCAAATATTATTACGAACGTTTATTTATATAAAATGACGAACGTTTTTAAAAATACGGTCAGTCCGAATCTAACATATAATCTTAACTTGTGAGTTTTTGAAAATTGGACCTAAATAGCATTTCAGCTGGCATATAAAACTTTGATTCTGACTAGCCAATTTTTATTTGTTATTTGCGAATTTTTATCATAATACCATATCATTGGTGCTGTTGAGGGACTGGTGGGTATATTATATACATATCCCCCAGTCGTACAAAATAGGAAAAATGAATTGTTTTGAGGAAGAAACGAACCGCGTGTTAAATTGAATTAAACGAACTAAGATTTATTTCGTGAAGAAACAAATGAACGAAAAGGGTACAGCACGTGTTTAGTGGGGCGTGCGTCTCTCGCTGTTAACTGGTGAAAAGGAAAGTCTATTGTTGTAGAGAGAGAGAGAGAGAGAGAGTGAGAGGAAGAGAGAGAGAGAGAGTGTGTGTGTGAAAGTCAATCCAGACCATGGAGATAGAAAGCGTATAAGGTGTACGTACTGTCTGTTGACTCTTGCCTCGACACATAGTAGCAGGTGACGTGAGGTGCGCGGGCGCGCGCCCCGAAAGGAGCCGGTTGGTCCGTCGACCTCTCAGGTCGAAAGCCGAATTGAAAAGAGAGAAGCAGCTTATGTCTCTTGCTTTTATAGTTGTTTCCGGTGGTCTTTTGCGCATGTGTGGATTTCCTTTAAAGGGGTACTGACGTTTCCCATGTGTGCGTACGTGTGCGTATGTGTGCGCGTATGTGCGGGTACATGTGTGTACGTTAGCGTGTGTGTGTGTATGCACGTGAATGTGAGTCTATGTACGTGAACGTGAAATATGTACGTGTGTGTACGTGCGCGCGTATGTTTGTGTGCGCATATGTGTATAACAAGAAAAAATGGCTTGAGATGTGAACGCGTGTTTTTGTGCGAGACTAGAAGGGCTCGTACAGTGCAATGGTAACGTTCTTCGATACTGAATATTTTGTTACCTCCTCTCCATAAGATTTGGCACAAGTTCAATCATCGGTTCGATGAAAGTGGTTTGATGATATGACAGCTTATTTACTCGTTTATTTATATGATTATATAGTTGCGCAAATGAACAGCCGATAAATTAGAAACATTTTTTAAAATTACGACCGAAAAATCAAAGGGAAATAACTCATATTTTTATGCAAGGTGTCGTCTCCCTTACAAACAGAATTTTTAAATGTGAAAACTATGTTTCTGAATTTTTGAGATAAGGATTGATAATTCGTATTATTTCGACCATTCGAACTACAGTTCACATCTTGAGTGTTATTTTCATCTGTTTTTAGTAGATGCAATCGTAAGATTGTACATCTAAAAACTAGGAATAGGTACTAAAATAAATAATACATACTAAAATTGTCCGCAAGGACCCGTGGCGTAGTAGATAAAGTACTTGCCACATTAAATGGTAAATGATTTAAAGTTTATATTATCAGTGCGGGCGATAATCAGGACACATTTGCGAATTACTTAGGACTTCTACCCAGTCATGGCTGACAGAATGAGAGCATGCCGATTCCTGAGTTCGGCAGAAAAATTCCTGGGTTAGACATAATACACTTGAAGAAGGTCGGAGGTTACATCAGTCGAAACGATATGAAAACAGCACTTAACATGGAAACAGTAGTTCGAATAATCCAAACAATACAAAATAAATATTAGTAATTTAAATAACTTTATCGCATCGCATACACCGCCGGGTAAGTACAGGTATACGACGGTCGTTCCAAAAGTAAGACTCCTCTTTCCAACTAAAACAGTTGAAGAGCTATGTAGACGGGAATCGTACGATTGAAACGAGCGACCTTTTAAGTTATATTCTATATCTGTGTATAATTGTCGATATGTGAATATATTTTGTTTGCGTAATTTATGTTGTCTCGCTTTCATTTGAAAATTCCTGTTGTTGGGTTGGCACTTGCTAACTGGTGACCCATTCATAACATTAATGTTTTTTTTTTTTGCACCTTTTTATTCGTCGATTTAACTAAATCAATTGATAACGCTTTTCTTGGCATTTTTCGAAGACGTTACTATACATAAAATACACATCGGAAACCAGGAGCGGTATTGCAAGCTAATAAATGCAAGTATGCCTCAATGATATCACAAAATACTTGTAATACATTGCAGAAAAAAGATGAAGGTCCAAAACAGAGAGGAATTCTTACTTAGTAAGGTGCGTAAGTTCGGAGACTGGGGACGGTACAAATTTCCCAGATAAAGGCTTACGCAAAAAAACAAAAACAACAACAAAAATCTTCCCAAGAGAGATAATTGTACCATACAGTCAAAATAACGTACGATTATGAGTACGCTTTAGTATTACTAAACTGAGAAATTATATATTATATTTCATATATTATAT
Organism: Euprymna scolopes; assembly: GCF_053919585.1. Taxonomy (NCBI): domain Eukaryota; kingdom Metazoa; phylum Mollusca; class Cephalopoda; order Sepiida; family Sepiolidae; genus Euprymna; species Euprymna scolopes. The sequence continues at coordinate 76,989,954 of NC_136515.1, forward strand.
ATTATATATTATGTGTTATATAATATGTATTATATATTATGCATTATGTATTATATATAAGATATTATATATTATGTATGATGTATTTTATATTATATATCATATAATATGTATTATATATTATGTATTCTGTATTATATATAAGATATATATTATATATTATATATAAGATATATATTATGTATTATATATTATATATCATGTATTATACATTATATATTATATATAAGATATTATATATCTATAATATAAAGCTGAACGTCTGTGTGTGTGTCTGGTAACGAATAGGCTCCTATATGGTTGACTATTATAGAAAACTGATTACATATAATGTTAAAAGATGTATCGAGACACAGGAATGGGTATGTTTGATCTGGCATAATGATGATTCATTAAAATTGTGGGGTCTGAGTACGCGCCTGGTCCGCAAAGTATGGAAATAAAACATTAAAAAAAAAGTTTACAAGTATTTTTGATATAGATGTACATAATAATAATTTGATAAGTATGTTTTAGCTTAAATAGGAATGGTATAATAAATTGTGGGGTCTGTGTTCGCGCCTAGCCTCTATAGGATGGAAATAGGCACAAACTTTAATAAAGACTTTTCATAGCTATCTGCGTAAGTATACTTTGATAATTATGTTTCAGATTGAAGAAATATGGTATAATAAAATTATGGGGTGTTCGTTCGCGCCTGACCTCCATAGAATGGAAATATGTCACAAAGTTTAACAAGTTTTTTTTTTATGTAGATCAACAGAATATTGTGATAAGTGTTTCAGTGTGAACAGGTATGGTATTATGGGGTTTATCTACTTTATTTTTACCTTCATCATATTTTACTTTGGTTTTGATACCCCCAAATTCGAAGCTATCTCTTTACAACCCTTCCTTTTCCTAACCTATTATACTTTCATAAATCAGAGTCCATTTTCTATAGGCTGTTTTTGAACCCAGTCAACGCCGGGTTCTTTTGCTAGTTATATATAAGATATTATATATTATATATTATATATTATGTATTAATTATTATTATATTATATATTATGTATTATGTATTATATATTATATATTATATGTTATGTATTATATATTATATATTATGTATATATATTATGTATTATATATTATATGTTATGTATTGTATATTATATATCATATATTATGTATATATATTATGTATTATATATTATGTATTATATATTATGTATTATATATTATATATTATATGTTATATATTATGTATTATATATTATATATTATATGTTATATATTATGTATTATATGTTATATTTTATATATTATATATTATATATTCTGTATTATATATTATATATTATGCATTATATCTTATGGATTATATATATATTATGTATTATATATATTATATATTATATGTAATATATTCTATATATTATATTATATGCTATATATTATGTGTTATATATTATATATTATGCATTATATATATTATATATTATATATAATATATTCTATATAAGATATTATATAAAATATATAATATATTATAAGATATTAAACATTATATATTACAGGGGGCATTACCTAGGTAATGCCTCTTATTTTTTTTATTTCACCTGAATAGATAAGAGGGATAGCAAATCGCATTATGCGTTATGATGACTGAACTTATTCATTGATACTCTTAAAGCTTCATCTCCCTGCTGCTGATATTGACAATGTGAGACTCTAAGAAAACAATCTCTATCACAGACGTGACTCAAAAGAAGAAATGCATATTGAATTCCCGGCAAAAGTGCATTGAAAATGCTGGTGACTATATAGAAAAATACATTTTGGAGAATAAAAATTCGCTCGTTTCAATGGTACAACTCCGGTCTTTATATCGCTTCAACTTGTTGAGTTATAAAAAAACATGATGCTTTATTTTTGGAACGAATCTAAAATTACTGAAATTTATTTCAGTCTCAGTTCTTAGTAGACAGCATCCAAAGCTAAAATAAATAAATATAAAAATAAATAAAATATATAAATAATAAAATGAATAAAAATAATAAATCAATAAATAAAATAAATAAATAAATAAATAAATAAAATAAAAAACATATAAATAAAGAAAATAACTGGAATATATAATTAAACAAAAAAATAAAATAAAAAAAACATATAAATAAAGAAAATAACTGGAATATATAATTAAATAAAAAATAAAATAAAAAACATATAAATAAAGAAAATAACTGGAATATATAATTAAATAAAAAATAAAATAAAAAACATATAAATAAAGAAAATAACTGGAATATATAATTAAATAAAAAAATAAAATAAAAAACATATAAATAAAGAAAATAACTGGAATATATAATTAAATAAAAAAATAAAATAAAAAACATATAAATAAAAAAATAACTAAAATACATAATTAAATAAAAAATAAAATAAAAAACATATAAATAAAGAAAATAACTGGAATATATGATTAAATAAAAAAATAAACTAAAAACATATAAATAAAGAAAATAACAAAAATAAATAATTAAATAAAAAATAAAATAAAAAATATATAAATAAAGAAAATAACTAAAATACATAATTAAATAAATAAAATAAATATATAAAAAATGAATAAACATAATGAATCAATAAATAAAAGAAATAAATAAACAAATAAAATAAATAAGAACATATAAATTAAGAAAATAACTAAAATAAATAAATATAATAAATACACAAATGAAATAAATAAATTAAATAAAAATTAAATAAATAAACAAAATAAAATAAATAAATAAATAAATAAATAAAAAAGTAAAATATGTAAAAAATAAATGAAAAAGTAAAATAAACAATAAATAAAATAAATAAATAAAAAATGAATAAATATAATAAATCAATAAATAAAATAAATAAATAAGCCAATAAAATAAATAAAAACATAAATAAATACATACAATAACTAAAACAAGTAAACAAATATAATAAATAGACAAATGAAATAAATGAAACAAATAAAAATTAAATAAACAAATAAACAAAATAACATAAATAAAAAAGGAAAATAAATAAAAAATAAATACAAAAGGAAAAAAATTTAAAAAAATAAATAAATAAAATAAATAAAAAATGAATAAATATAATAAATCAATAAATAAAATAAATAAGCAAATAAAAGAAATAAAACATATAAATAAATGCATAAATAACTAAAATAAATAAATATAATAAATAAACAAATCAAATAAATAAAAAAAATAAAAAAATAAAAAAATAAACTAAAAAAACAACTTGAAAAAAGTAAAATAAATATACAAAATAAGTCAATAAAATAAATGAATTAGAAATGAATAAATGTAATAAATCAAAAAATGAATAAATAAATAAACAAATAAAAAAATAAAAAAATAGATAAATACACGAAATTACTAAAATAAATATAATAAATACACAAATGAAATAAATAAATAAAATAAAAAATAAAATTAAATAAATAAATAAGAAAAATAAAATAAATTAAAAATAAATAAAATAAGAAAGTAAAATAAATTAATGCAATTAGAATAACTAATAAAAATAATAATCAATAAATAGAATAAATAAGAAATAAATAAAAAAAATAAATAAAATAATAAATAAAATAAATAAATTACTAAATAGAATAAATAAATAAATAAATAAAATAAATAAAGAAAATGAATAATTAATATAAATAAATATATAACATCAATAAGTAAGTAAATAACAGTTAACTCAGCAATAAATAACATTAAAAAAATAGTTTTCTTTTGAAACAAAAATAAAATATCGACAACGGTACTATTTGTGTCTTACTAACTATTAATACAAGGAATTGCTTTCTTTTCACGACGGAACCAATAAATGGACATATCTAGATCAATAAATTAAAATGTAAACTTGGAAAATTACCAAAATTTTATTCTCGCCAAAGGGAAGAATACATTTTATATTATGTTATACATGTGTATATATGTGCATAGTGATGAGACGATTCCAATATTTTTCCAGATCCCGATATAATTACCGATTCCGATTCCAATCTATATTATTATAAAACTCAAATGACCTTGTAACAAGTGTTGTAACCCAACATCCAGTTTACGACTTCCGTTTGCGCATGCGTACATAAATAATCAACGCGACAATAAAACGTATTGTTTTACTGTGTACGTTTTCAGCGTGCCAATTGTTTTTTTTTTTTTTGCGTTTAAATTATCCAAATAAACAATTGCTAATATTTTCTGCAGTTTTTTTACATCGTTCATTTCCGTTTACGCTTAAGTTATTTTAACGCAATTTTCTTACAAATAAATCTACTTTACCCGTTGAAAACCATAAGAAACCCGTGTGTATGTGCGTGCGTGTGTGCGTGCGTGCGTGTGTGCGTGCGTGTGTGCGTATGTGTGTGCGCGTGTGTGCGTATGTGTGTGCGCGTGTGTGCGCGTGTGCATGTGTGTGTATATGCATGTACACGTGTGTGTGCGTGTGTGTTGAACTTGGTACCGACAAGCATTCCATTTGATTAACTCTTATCCTCTAGTGGACTTTGGCCTTGTTAAATCGTGACCATTTTTAGTAAGAAAGACAAAAAAGTAAGTAAACGCTGACCACAAGAGCCCAATCACACAGCTTTCTTTTTCTTTGCTCAGCGGCAAACGCGTACGTTACGACGCTTACCAAACACATGTGAACACAAGTTCATAAAGTAGCACACACTCGCCTTTTAACAAAACAAAGGCATTCTATCACAAAGAGAAAGAGAGAGAGAGAGAGAGAGAGAGAGAGAGAGAGAGAGAGAAAAAGTGAAGGAGACAAAGAGAAAGAAAAAAGAGAAAGAGAGAGAAAGAGTGAGAGAGAAAAAGAGAAAGAGAGAGATAGAGAAAGAGAGAAAAAGAGAGAGAAAGAAATAAAGAGATTAAGAGAGAAAGAGAAAAAGAGAAGGAGAGAAAGAGAAAGAAAAGAAAGAGAAAGAGAGAGAAAGAGTGAGAGAGAAAAAGAGAAAGAGAGAGATAGAGAGAAAGAGAAAGAGAGAAAAAGAAAGTAAGAGAGAGAGAGAAAGAGAGAGAGAGAGAGAGAAACAGAAGAGAGAAAGATAGAAAAGAAAGAGAAAGATAGGAGAGAGAGAGAAAGAGAAAAAGAGAAGGAGACAAAAAAAAGAGAAAGAGAGAGAAAGAGTGAGAGAGAAAAAGAGAAAGAGAGAGAAAGAGAGATAAAGAGAGATAAAGAAATAAAGAGATTAAGAGAAGGAGAGAAAGAGAAAGAAAAGAAAGAGAAAGAGAAAGAAAGAGTGAGAGAGAAAAAGAGAAAGAGAGAGATAGAGAGAAAGAGAAAGAGAGAAAAAGAAAGAAAGAGAGAGAAAAACAGAAGAGAGAAAGAGAAAGATAGAAAAGAAAGAGAAATATAGAGAGAGAGGGAGAGAGAGAGAGAGAGAGAGAGAGAGAAAGCGAAACACACATACACACACATCTTCATGTCGATTCCATTTTACACAAGTCCCTACATTTCTTCTCATACACAAAAAACTCCTTTCACCAGAACGTTCTTGGACTCTGAAATATTGTATTCTAAAAACTCTTTACACTTCGTTGTCTTCAGCTGTTATTTTATCTTTCGATATTACCTTTGGCTCCACACGCGTGCGTGTATGTGTGCGTGTTCGAACATGTTCCCAACAATCATTTCGTTTCATTAAACTTTAATCTCGAATTGCTTTTATCCTTGTTAAATGATGAGCACTTTTTGTCGAATCAAGCAAACAAACAATGACAACAAAAGAATAAAACAAAACTTTTAAAAGGTCACCAGTTTAAGTATGGTGGTGTGTCCGGACGTTATTTTAAAATGACATTTTACAACATCGTTCATTAAGTCGTTTTTCAACTTAAATGTTCTCGCTGAAGAGTATTTAGTCGTAAAAAGATTTATTTATCTATCGAGTAAGTAGCAGTTTTCAAAACACGAAGTGCGTAATCTGCCTATCGTCTGCTAATTCAAGGCAATCTTTAAGTGGCGCCAAATTAGCGATCTAATTATTGGTCTGTTTATTTCCTCGGCAGACGATAGACACTGAATAAATTGTCTGCGATTTCAGTTGCCGTCTGTTCTCTTTGGCTAATTATTTTGCGTTTTTTTTTTTTTTTTGTAATTTTTTTTTTGTAGGGAAATAATCAAAGATTGTCCTGACTATTTTGGTGTTGTTGAAAGTGCAAAGATTTTTGCAGAAACAAGTGGCATTTTTGAAATATCGTTTTTTTTTTTTTTTTTTTTTTTTTTAAGTAATCATTTATATGCCAAAATATAAGTAAGAATCGGAAAGAACCAGAACAATACCGGTGTCAGAACAGGGAAAATTAATTCCCTGAACAGAGCAGTTTCGCACCAATATGATGGCCATGAGGTGCCTGGAAAATTGAGCAACAGAAAAAAAAGGACAATTTTTGCAAAGTAGAAACATTGGGCAATTACGAAGTAATGGACTTTTTTCAACTATTAACAAATTATTAAAATCGCTGACCGATTTACGAAAAGCTCGGCAATTATTATAACGCCTTTAATCTTTTAATTTTGTTTTAAGGTGGAACGATAAAATTGTCGCCCTAGAAAAGTCATCATGATTTTATTTCCGTTTGATGAAAACCGGTTTTCTTTTCTTTTTTGTAGACCATCTACTTGTTGGCCAGTTGTGTACACATCCTCAAAGCGATAAGAGCCTTCTATCATGCGTGAACGTGACACAATGTTAAATGAGCGAGATCGGAGATGCGCCGCTGTACAACTCATGCTCTCTATCGGTCTACGTTATGACAACAGTACCAATACAATGCAAATTCGGACGGTTCAACGCTTAAGGGCACATCTCAACGAAGTTTCCGGCCACGGTTATGCTCTTTGGTGTGATCTCAAGTGAGGGCCACATCATGCCACCTCTCATTTTTGAAGTCGGCTTGAAAGTCAACACCAAAGTGTACCTGGATTTGTAAAAGAGAGTGGTGATCACCAGGTGCAATCAGGTGCACGTTCGCAGACCCTGGGTGTGGCAGCAGGCCTCGGCACCGGCTCACAAATCTAAAGAGACTCAAGCTTGGCTTCAGAGGGAGTGCTACGACTTTATACCGTTTTCTCACTGGCCCCTCTCCTCCCCGACCTGAACATGCTGGATTACGTAGTTTGATCATACGTCGAGAACATCGCCAACATGACCTCGAAAATACCAAAGCTAGCCTCGCACAATACCAAAGCCATCCGCTGACAAGAACGATCTTAAAATCTATTTCAATCGATATTTAATTTAATTGTCTAATTTTTCTACTTTGCCAAAATTGCTTTTTTATGACCCTTTTTTCTGTGGGCCTTTTTTCCGTTTCCCAATTTTCATAAAATTGCCTCCGACGAAGATTAAAATCAAAATACGATGATATTAAACTTTATTTCTAGAATGTTTATTCAAATTTAAATCCAAATCCATTACATTGTTTTGAGTCTAAAAAATATCTGAAATTAAAGTCCTAAGCTTAAGTGGCCAATTTTCACATGATAAGTTGTGCTGCTAAAATTCATAAAATATTTTTATGAAAATCACGCATGTAGCCACTTAATGGGAGGAGTTAAAAATACTAGTTTAAGGTTAAAAAAAAAAGCCGTAAATAATATTTAGTTAAGATTTCATAAAAATTGGAACTGAATTTTTACGAAATGTTTCCCGGCCGACTTTGTTCGTTTGCAGACAGAGGCGGCAAAGTACCCTTCGATTGTAATCAAGCTAGTTAAAACGTCTCTGTCTTTACTATTAGTCACCGCATGTGTGTATGTGTGTGTGTGTGTGTGTGTGTGCGAGAGAGAGAGAGAGAGAGAGAGAGAGAGAGAGAGAGAGAGAGAGAGAGAGAGTTAGTTCCTCGTAGGTTCCAAAACGGCTAAGCCTATCTTTTGCAAATTTCACACAACAGTAATTTATTTTTCTGGCGGTGCTCTTAGATTTTTTTAATACAGAAATTCATCCGATAAAAATATCAAAAATCGAAAATCGAAAAAGTCCGATCTTAAATATAATCGTTCTTCTCTTATAGATAAAAAGAATAATTTTTACAGGGGAATATTTTACTTTACACCGGCCGGTGTAAAATAAAAAAAACAAAACTTTTTGTTGTCTATCGTCAAGCCCAAATATCAGCTGACGTGATATTGTAAACAAACACACACGGAATTTGATAAACGACATTAACATTATTTATTTATTTATTTATTTGCGAATTAGCCTACCGGGTCAATTATTCCGCGTAATATATATGTATAGAAGATTAATTCTATAATAATACATACGCAATCTGAATAAATTGAAATATCATATTTAAGCGTATTGTACGATCGGGTAACGCCGGACGGGCAGCTATTAACTTGAATCAATGTTTATTTATTTATTTATTTGTAGTTTATTTGTATATTTTTGAATTATTTTTTTCATGGAAATCGTTTTAGGCAAGGCATAAAGCCACTTCATGTAAGGAGCTAACAAGAACGAAAGATGAATGTCGCAAAGACAGATGATAGATCTATTGCCCGTAGGCTTAAAAATACAAATGTTATATGCGGAGAGAAAACAGTAAGCAGGAAAAGAGTTCCAAAAGGTTGAAGTTAATGAAACGAAAGTACTGCAATAAGAATCTGTATTTCAATGGAAGTATTGAAATAGTGATTCGGTCTAAACCACTAGACCAACAAATTAGACGAACTGGAACAAAGGAAGCAGAACACATGTCGTAATAGTATTTATAGAAAAGACTGAGACTATCAACATGACATCCGTGAGAGAGAGAGAGAGAGAGAGAGAGAGAGAGAGAGAGAGAGAGAGAGAGAGAGAGAGAGAGGTTGCAGAGAAGAAAGGGCGAATTATTTACATTTCGAATACGTTTCTGCACCTTATCAAGAACCCTCAAATGAGACAGATATTCACAAGCACAGATATGATAGCAATACTGCATAGATCAACCATTCTGAACGTCTCAGTCATCATTGACCCCTCGGCTTTATGTATTTATCCTCTACTCCCATGCAAAAAAATAATTCATAGCTATCATAAAGTGACCGAAAAAAAAACAAGAAAAAAAAAAAAAAAACGCAAGCAAAAACAAAAAAAAAACTCAAAAAACAAAACGAAAAACAACAAAAACACAAAAACAACAAAAACAACAAAAACAAAAACAAACAAATAAAAAACGCACACAAAAAAAACAAAAAAAAAACTAAAAACGCACACAAAAACAATGAAAACAAAAATAAAAAAGAACAAACAAAAAACGCAAACAACCCCCCTCCCACCCACCTCAAAAGAACCCAAAAAACAAAACAAAAAAATCCAAAAAACAACCCCCTAAACACCCTCCTACCCCCCCAAAAAAACCAAGGTCAGAAGAACCTTTTCATTGTTTAAGGATTTTAGGTTTTGTATTTAAAATAATATTATACACAACACAACAACAAATGTTGGACATATAACTTCAGGTATGTACGTTTCTTAGATATAGCACAATGTGAAAAAATATTTCAAGATTATCAGGTACTTCAATTAAATAATTTTAAAATGACTATATAATTTTAAAATGACTATAAATTTTAAAATGACTATATAATTTTAAAAATGACTATAATTTTAAATGACTATACAATTTTTAAATGACTGATAACTTTAAAATAAATATATAATTTTAAAATGACTGTAATTATAAAATGACTGATAATTTTAAAATGACTATATCATCTTATACCGTCTAGGAGTAAAATTTACCCTTGGTTTAGAACCTGCCATAGACGATCAGATAGTTGAAAAGCATCAGATATGGGAAAGTGTTTAGATTGATAAAGAAATTAAAGTGTTTAGAGTGATAAAGAAATTAAAGTGTTTAGAGTGATAAAGAGATTAAAGTGTTTAGAGTGATAAAGAAATTAAAGTGCCTAGAGTGATAAAGAAATTAAAGTGTTTAGAGTGATAAAGAGATTAAAGTGTTTAGAGTGATAAAGAGATTAAAGTGTTAAGAGTGATAAAGAAATTAAAGTGCCTAGAGTGATAAAGAAATGAAAGTGTTTAGAGTGATAAAGAAATTAAAGTGTTTAGAGTGATAAAGAGATTAAAGTGTTTAGAGTGATAAAGAAATTAAAGTGTTTAGAGTGATAAAGAAATTAAAGTGTTTAGAGTGATAAAGAAATTAAAGTATTTAGAGTGATAAAGAGATTAAAGTGTTTAGAGTGATAAAGAGATTAAAGTGTTTAGAGTGATAAAGAAATGAAAGTGTTTAGAGAGATAAAGAAATTAAAGTGTTTAGAGTGATAAAGAGATTAAAGTGCTTAGAGTGATAAAGAGATTAAAGTGCTTAGAGTGATAAAGAAATTAAAGTATTTAGAGTGATAAAGAGATTAAAGTGCTTAGAGTGATAAAGAGATTAAAGTGTTTAGAGTGATAAAGAGATTAAAGTGCTTAGAGTGATAAAGAGATTAAAGTGCTTAGAGTGATAAAGAGATTAAAGTGCCTAGAGTGATAAAGAGATTAAAGTGTTTAGAGTGATAACGAGATTAAAGTGTTTAGAGTGATAAAGAGATTAAAGTGCTTAGAGTGATAAAGAGATTAAAATGTTTAGAGTGATAAAGAGATTAAAATGTTTAGAGTGATAAAGAGATTAAAGTGCTTAGAGTGATAAAGAGATTAAAGTGCTTAGAGTGATAAAGAGATTAAAGTGCCTAGAGTGATAAAGAGATTAAAGTGTTTAGAGTGATAACGAGATTAAAGTGTTTAGAGTGATAAAGAGATTAAAGTGCTTAGAGTGATAAAGAGATTAAAGTGTTTAGAGTGATAAAGAGATTAAAGTGTTTAGAGTGATAAAGAGATTAAAATGTTTAGAGTGATTAAGAGATTAAAGTGTTTAGAGTGATAAAGAGATTAAAATGTTTAGAGTGATTAAGAGATTAAAGTGTTTAGAGTGATAAAGAAATTAAAGTGTTTAGAGTGATAAAGAAATTAAAGTGCTTAGAGTGATAAAGAAATGAAAGTATTTAGAGTGATAAAGAGATTAAAGTGTTTAGAGTGATAAAGAGATTAAAGTGTTTAGAGTGATAAAGAAATTAAAGTTCTTAGAGTGATAAAGAGATTAAAGTATTTAGAGTGATAAAGAGACATTACTTTTCGAGAAACAGAAAGCCCAATGGATCTAATGAACTTCAAGAAAGATTTGATGAGAAAGAAATACCAAGAAATTCGCGAGGAGGATGTTGTAGCTTGCCTGAAACATTGTGTGTAGTGTTAAATGATTTTTTAAAGTACAATATAATTCTCAGTCGTTTGTACGCATATACACGTATTTGAAAATATTGAATTAGAAATATTTTGTTCAATAATTTTCTTTATTAACTCTTGAGATAACAGGCTGTTGTTAAATAGGAAATAAATAATAAATAAATAATAAATAATAAATAAATAAATAATAAATAATAATAGGAAATAAATAATAAATAAATAAATAAATAATAAATAAATAATAAATAAATAAATAATAAATAAATAATAATAGGAAATAAATAATAAATAAATAAATAATAAATAAATAAATAATAAATAATAATAGGAAATAAATAATACATAAATAAATAATAAATAAATAAATAATAAATAAATAATAAATAAATAATAATAGGAAATAAATAATACATAAAGCAACAAGTAAAGAAATAAATACTTATATGTATATACATGCATGTGTTAACAAGTTGAACTAAAAAAGATAATTATAAATTGGTTCTGCGTTCGTTCCAATAACGACCGACTAGAGAGAAAAAAATTATAAGACTAAACATTTTTTTCTAACGTCATCCTTGGCAATAGGATTTTGGTTCCGAAGATTCAGATTCCACGCTAACAAAAACCTGTGCACTCCAAAAAATTTGTAATTCAATATTTTCAAATGCCTGTAAAAGCGTACAAACGTACGAACGTACACGTCACAGAGAAATTACATTGTATTGCCTTAAAAAATCCTTTAACCAAGAAATTTATTTCACAAATCTAAATTTGTTTAAACGTTTATTATTGAAAATTTGTAACGTAAACGTGATATTAAAGAAATAGAGAACAAGAAAATACTCGACTCCACTTTCTTTTTTTTTAACAAAAGCCTTTATATATAGTATTTCCAACAACGTATTTCTTCTAGATGTTTTAAATAGTTAATTTCTCCTTTTTTTTCCGGTCGCGTGTGACTTTTCGTCTCTGCTCTGACGCCACCCACGCGTCTCGGACACGTCTCGGACACGTCTCGGACACGTCTCGTATCCCACTTTTCTGAACACTCGCGCCTCGAACACTCCCTTTCTCGCTCTCTCGTGTCTTGCTTCTCTGAACACCGGCCACGCCTCGAACACCACTCTTCCAAACACTCTTCCTCGAAAACGTGTGTCCCCCCTTTTTGTTTATCTCTGCTGTGATGTCACATCACACACACCCGGCTTGGTCAGCAGCAGCGGTCCTGTTCAAAACTTACTCAAGTAAACCATCTCGTCCATAACCCATACCCTTGCTATAACGAAAATACAGCTAATAAAATGTACAGTTCGATTGCGCTTCAAATTTTCATCCGATTGGTCAGTGTTATTAGCTGTATCTCTGTTTAATTTTCAATATTTAAATATGTTAAAACACGAAAACTTGTTTCTGGATTTTTTAGAGAAAAATTGGTTATTGTTCTCATCTTAAGTGTTATTTTCACAACGTGTCAGCCAATGTAACCTCCTATCTACTTTACGTATATATTGTCGAGCTCGGGAATCTTTCTGTCAAATTCAGAAATCTTTCTGTTAATCTTGGTATCTGTCTGTCAAAGTTGAGAATCTGTCTACGAACTACGAATCTTTCTGTCGAACTTTGGACTCTTTCTGTCAAACAGAACTTTCCTATCGAATTCCGGAATCTTTCTGTCGAACTTGGGAATTTTCTGTTAAGCTCTATTTTTTTTAATCTCGAACTGGCGAATCTTTCTGTTGAACTGGGAAATCTTTCTGTCGAACTCGGAAATCTTTCTGTCGAACTCGGGAATCTTTCCGTTGAACTCGGAATTTTTCTCTCGATCGGAGGAATATTTCTGTTAATCTGGAAGTCTTTCTTTCGAACTCGGGAATCTTTCTGTTGAATTTGGGAATCTTTCTGTTGAATCTGGGAATCTTTCTGTTGAATCTGGGAATCTTTCTGTTGAATTTGGGAATCTTTCTGTTGAATCTGGGAATCTTTCTGTTGAATCTGGGAATCTTTCTGTTGAATTTGGGAATCTTTCTGTTGAATTTGGGAATCTTTCTGTTGAATTTGAGAATCTTTCTGTTGAATCTGGGAATCTTTCTGTTGAATCTGGGAATCTTTCTGTTGAATTTTGGAATCTTTCTGTTGAATCTTGGAATCTTTCTGTTGAATTTGGGAATCTTTCTGTTGAACTCTGAATGTTTCCGTCAAACAAGGGAATCTTTCTGTTGAACACAATTCTATTTAAGAACTGGCGAATATTTCTAGCGAACTGGGAAATCTTTCTGTCGAATTCAGTAATCTTTTTGTCGAACTGAGGAAACTTTCTGTCAAATTCGGAAATCTTTCAGTTGAACTCGGGCATCTTTCTGTCGATTAAAAGTTAAATTCTTCACTAGTTTGGAGACGGAATGCGTTGTTGTGATAAGTGATTTTTTTTCTCTACTAATTCGCACTTTTTATTTTAAGATTCAAATATTAATAACTACATTTTATTTCAGTATTTAATTTATGTATTTCTGTTGTATTAAATGCTAGCTTTTTTTTTTTTTTTTTTTTTCTCGTCCATAAATGTTTATCTACCAAGTTGATCTTAAATATTGTATAATCAATCCATTATATTATCATTTTCAGTCCCCCACCCCTAATTTCTGGCTCCCATCTTATCTCGCAATTACTTATAACGTCACCAACTAACTTCGGAAGAACCCCCCCCATCCGATTTTGTTTTATATCATAAGTTGCTTAAAACGTGATTAGTTAAAGTTCAGAATAAAATCACGCTTTCTCTTAACGGTTAATTTTAAAAAAAAAAATCTTCTGAACGCTATTAAAAGTTAAATTCTTCACTAGTTTGGAGACGGAATGCGTTGTTGTGATAAGTGATTTTTTTTTCTCTACTAATTCGCACTTTTTATTTTAAGATTCAAATATTAATAACTACATTTTATTTCAGTATTTAATTTATGTATTTCTGTTGTATTAAATGCTAGCTTCTTTTTTTTTTTTTTCTCGTCCATAAATGTTTATCTACCAAGTTGATCTTAAATATTGTATAATCAATCCATTATATTATCATTTTCAGTCCCCCACCCCTAATTTCTGGCTCCCATCTTATCTCGCAATTACTTATAACGTCACCAACTATCTTCGGAAGAACCCCCCCCCATCCGATTTTGTTTTATATCATAAGTTGCTTAAAACGTGATTAGTTAAAGTTCAGAATAAAATCACGCTTTCTCTTAACGGTTAATTAAAAAAAAAAAAAAATCTTCTGAACGCTATTAAAAGTTAAATTCTTCACTAGTTTGGAGACGGAATGCGTTGTTGTGATAAGTGATTTTTTTTCTCTACTAATTCGCACTTTTTATTTTAAGATTCAAATATTAATAACTACATTTTATTTCAGTATTTAATTTATGTATTTCTGTTGTATTAAATGCTAGCTTCTTTTTATTTTTTATTTTTTTTTCTCTCTCGTCCATAGATGTTTATTTATCTACCGAGTTGATTGCAAAAATAGATTACCTAATTGTACTCATTTTTAGTTCGTGGGAGGGGAATCTATCACCATACTTTCCCTTAAACAGGTCCGTTGGACTTTTATTAAGTACAATACTTAATAGTTATTTTTTATTTATTTATTTATTTTTTTGTTTTTTTTTTTAATTGAGAGTAGAAAACGCATTGTGGATGCGTTATCGGCAGCTCCTGTTACTCTCGCTTCTTCTTATTTGTCCCTCAGTCCTCATTTTTTAAATGAGTGATTTTTCTGACAAAGGGAGAAGAAAAAGCTGTTTTCTAGGTTGGCAGTATTTTTGCGCGAACAGTTGGGAGAGTTGGTGGAAATTTTCTGTTTCTATGTCTATCCTTGTAGCCATGTCACTAGTAAGGGTGCTGGAGGTAAACGTTTTGTCTGGGCTGACGTTATCCGCCTGATAGTCAGGGACCCGAACCTTGGATTAACCACTAAGGAGGCTGTCCTATCAGCAGGTGCAAAGTACTGGGGCTGCTGTATTGCCATTTGGTGAATGGAATCTGGACCATGCAGTAGCTTCTGGTGGGGCCTCTCGATGCCATACTAGTGGGTAATTGTTACGGCTTTACCTTATCATGTGGTACAAAAAAAAAAAAAAAATTCTTCGTTTCTTTTTCTCTCTTAGTTTCCCCTCTCTGTCCTGCTCTAAGTAAATCTGTCGACCTAGTCCACAAATTCCAAAATTTCATCATGATAAGTTTCAAGAAAAAATACACGATTAAACCCGGTTCTCCAACTTCCAACGTAGACCCCTACTACCATGTCTCCTTCTCCAACATCAGGGGTCTACGTTCTAACCTTCCAGAGGTTGAAACCCAATTACAGGAGACTAAACCAGACCTTTTATTTTTAAGTGAAACTGGCATTGGACAGGCTATTTCCCTAGATGAGTTTGCAATTACAGGATACTCTAACTTAACTTCTAAATCTGACCCCCAAGATCGCCATGGGCATGGAATATGTGCCTATATTAAAGATAGCTTTCCATGTGGGAGGGACATCTCCAGGGAAGATCCTAACTTACCCTATATGTGCTTCCGGGTTGCTTTAGCTCACACTACTGCATTTATATTTACTCTCTATCGCCCCCACAACAGCGGAGTTACTATCTTTCAAAGCATATCTGAGAAAATTGACCAAGTCCTTTCTACTTATCCTTCAGCTAACATTCACGTATGTGGAGACTTCAATGTTCACAACGTCGAATGGTTGACCCACTCAAACAAGACCGATGATGAGGGGAGGTTCTGTCATGATTTCTCCATTGCCTATGACCTCACTCAGATTGTTCAGGAACCTACCCGTGTGCCCGATAATGACGGCCAGTATGCGAACCTACTAGACCTTTTTCTCACAACTTGCCCTGAACTATGTTCAGTTTCTGTTCTGTCGCCTCTTGGATCTTCCGACCACTCTGTTGTATCAATTAAGATAAAAATGAAATGTAATAAGTCCCCAGACGTACCACTTCATCGTACAGTATATCGATACACTAAGGCTGACTGGGATAGCTTCCGTACATTTATATCTGATCTACCTCTGCATTCCATGTTTAAAAAGGATGTGTCCTCTATAGTATTAGACCTAACTGAATGGTTAATTGTAGGTATTGACCATTTCATACCCTCTAAAAAGTTTCAGCAAAAACCTAACAGCCAGCCATGGTTCTCTCCAGAATGTGCTGCTGCCATTGCGCACAGAAATCACTTTTTCCACTGCTTCAAACGTAATAGATGTATGGAAACTAAAGCCGTTTTCAGGACTGCCAGCAACCATTGTAAGAAAGTAATAAGGAATGCAAGAGAGTTGTATGCTCAATCTGTTAAGTCCAAAGTAGCTGAGCAGCGGCTTGGTTCCCACCAGTTTTGGCAAATAGCAAACAGAATCCTGAACAGAAGCGTGTGCTCCATCCCAACTATTATCAATGGACCTGAGGTAATCTCGTCAGCATCAGACAAAGCCAAACTCTTTGTCAAGAACTTTGCAGCTAATTCTACCCTTTGCGACCAAGACCGCCAACCCCCAATATTTCCTCCTGTATCAGAAAACACGCTATGTGATATACGTATATCTGTACGTGATGTTGCCAAGCTAATCAAAAACCTTGATTCCAGTAAAGCAACTGGCCCTGATGGTATTCCAATTATAGTACTCAAAAAACTTCAACCTGAACTAGCGCCCATACTTACAAAACTGTTTAAACGTTGTCTTAAGGAGAATAGTTTCCCATCTCCCTGGAAAATCTCATCAGTATGCCCTGTATTTAAGAATTCAGGTGATCGCTCATCCCCCTCTCAGTACAGGCCAATAAGTCTCCTGTGCGTCATGAGTAAGTTGCTAGAATCTGTGTTAAATACAGAAGTAATCAAACATCTCAACAAAAATAACCTTCTTAGTGACACTCAATATGGTTTCCGTTCTGCTAGATCTACAGCAGATGTCCTTACAGTTATATCGCATAGGATTAGCAAATCTCTCGACGGTGGCAATCTTTCTAGGGCAATTGCTCTTGACATATCTAAAGCCTTTGATAGGGTATGGCATAAAGGTTTACTTCATAAGATCGCTAGCTATGGTATAGCTGGAAAAGTCTTCTCAATTATTAAATCATTTCTTTCTGATAGGTTCATAAGAGTAGTAGTTGAGGGGCAAAAA
This sequence comes from Euprymna scolopes, assembly GCF_053919585.1. NCBI lineage: Eukaryota > Metazoa > Mollusca > Cephalopoda > Sepiida > Sepiolidae > Euprymna > Euprymna scolopes. Next base: position 77,007,416 of record NC_136515.1, read on the forward strand.
TCAGAAGCTCACAGTATTAATGCCGGTGTCCCTCAGGGATCCATCCTGGGCCCAACTCTTTTCCTGATCTACATTAATGATCTTCCAAATCATATCCTTACATCATTTGTAGACATTTATGCTGACGACACTACCATTTATGGTACCACATCTAAGACAGTAAACGAGCAAGTACTCTCCAATTCTCTCTCCTCTGATCTTGAGCATGTAGTACAATGGGGAAAGGAGTGGCTGGTTACTTTTAATGCATCTAAAACCAAGCTTCTCTCTTTACATCATCAACATTTTAATCCCCATTTGTCATCAATTGAAATGAATGGCTCTCATCTTCAGGAGGCCTCAAGTTTTGACAAGCTTCTGGGCTTGACCATTACTCCTGATCTTAAATGGAACACGTATATCAAATCTGTTGCCAAGGCTGCTGGAAAAATGGTGGGATCTTTCTATCGTTCCAGTAGATATCTCACTGCTGATGCTATTCTCTATCTATATAAGAGCCAGGTACGTCCAAGGATGGAATACTGTTGCCACATCTGGGCAGGAGCTGCTAGAAAGGACTTGTCCTGCCTTGATAGAGTTCAAAATAGACTTCGTAGCCTCGTAGGAGATGTCCTTTTCTCCTCCTTACAACCTCTATCTCACAGAAGAGATGTTGCGAGTTTGTCTCTGATGTATCGTTATTTTCATGGAAAGTGTTCAACTGAGCTTCAATCTATGGTCCCCCCTCGCCAAACTTTCACAAGAAACACTCGTCTAGCTGTAAACACTATCAATAATTTCCCCCACTCTTTATCTGTGCCTAAACTTAAACATAGATTCCATGAACAAAGCTTCTTTCTTAGAACTGCACGCCTGTGGAATTGTCTTCCGTTTTCCTGCTTTCCGGCTGACTACAATATGGTTGTGTTCAAGTCTAAGGTAAATAAGTTCTTGATGAGCCGTTCCATATAAGTTATTAAATTTACCAAATTTTCATTACTAATGATTACTATATTGACCAATTTCTACTGTACACTCTTTAACCCTTATCCTTGAGTGGCCTCTGGGCCTTGATAATGTGGTGATGCCTTTGTAAAAAAAAAAAAAAAAAAAAAAAAAAAAAAACTGAGACCGGCACGAAATTTCGAACAGAACCCGTTATTTAACATCCAGGAGTAACGTGTTCTCATTAAAAAAAAGCTTAAGTAGAAAGAATAACTAATTTTGTATTTAGCAACACTTATTTGGTGCATATTCCTTTTTCACTGCAGATGCCCAAATCTTTATTGAATTGCATATTCATCTTTTCCCCTCGATTTCCTTTGTTTGCATTTTTGTTTAAATGTGTAAGTAAAGAAAATACGTGGTCGCTAAAATTCAAATGATAATGTAAATATCAAATATTCAAATTATTTAATTTAAAAGTTTATTTTTGTAAAACTCAAATGAAAATGTAAACCTATAAAAGTTCAATTTATTGGCGAGGACCTTTTAAAAATAACGTCTCCATTTCTTATTCCACTCGAATGAATCAGCGGAGATTGTAAATTGCATTGTTACGATGACTGACCTTATGCATTCATGACCTGAAAGTCTCATATCTCTGTTGCAGATATTGACGGTGCGAGACTCTTTAAAAGCAACCCCTGTCAGAAGCAGAGATGCGTCACTGAATTCCTCCATGCATGAAAAAAAAAGTTGAACCGATCAACATTCATCTGCGCCTGTTGAATATTTACGAAGCGGATACAGTTGATATCAGCACATTTACGACTATTTCAAAATGGCGACAGAAATGTAAGTTACAAAGCGCGCCCATGCACAACCACCACCCATCGCTGGCAAAAAAAAAAAAAATGCATTGAGAATGGTGGTGACCATGTAAAAAAAAAAAAAAAATCTGGAGTACAAAATGTCGCTCGTTTTTATGTTACCACTCCCGTCTTCGTAACTCTTCGACGTTTTTTTTTTAAATTTTAGTTAAAAAATAGGATGCATTACATTTGAAACAACTCTAGCCCTACGCCTATTATGACATATGGTAATAAAACATGGACACATGTTTTGTAGGGATCTTGGGTTATGATAAATAGTTTATTTAATATTAAAGACAGGAGTTCTAACATATAACATTATATAACATTATAGGGGACTTAGTTCACTACTCAGTTAACGAAGCAAACAATTCATTAGGTTTTAAGTAAGAAGTTACAATTAAACATTATCCTATAACATACTTCATGGTCGTTACGACCTGCTTCGGGATCGTCTCTTCATCCCGGCATCCGAACGTGAACTGAAAGGATACGACCTGAAGCTGTTTTATTGAAGATTTCGGCTAAACCGACACAAAGCCATATTTTCCATCCGCATATAAGCTCTCTGGAATAGACTGTCGCTTGATGTTTTCACCGCACTACCAGCGGATCAGTTCAAGACGAAGGTAGTCAGGTGCAGGTCAACTGTATTTCCGATCGTCTAAATTCGCAGCACCCTCCCTCCCTTTTTGTTCGCGATCCATTTTTTCCTTTACTTACCGCACCCTTTTTAACGGCTACGAAACACGTAATGTTTTAACTAATACTGAATAAATTGAATTGAATTGAATTTAGAAATGAACGCATTCTTGTATATTTATATTCGAGTTGTTTAAGTAATGTTCGACTCTCAGCTGAGAAATACTAAATGTCTCCAATTTTTACATTACAGATTACTAAAGTAACTGAGTGACTTGGAAATAATTGTCAATTCGGTATCTTGTTACTTGGATTCTTATAAATCTGATACCGAACACAGAAATAGGTGTATTTAAACTCATTTTTAATTTTAAAATGAATGGAAAGCGAAATTGCTTGGCGGTCAAGTAAGAGACTTGATGTTAATATTATTCGTTGATCCTAAAACTAGAGCTATTTATATGAAAAAAAAAGAAAAAAACACAGCGATTCCATTGCCGTTGTGGTAAAAAGATAAGTGTTCTCTAAGCATTTAAAGTACTTAAAATACACGGATACAGAAACGAATGATGTAGATTATGAAGAATTTGTCTGTAGACAGTCCAAAAGTAGGACGACAGAATTAGGGCAACGAAGCAAATTTCCCAGGTATGGAAAGTAGCATATGCACCAGAAGTTAGTGATTGGACTTCTGAATGTTTCGGTTTACGAACAAAAGTAACTTAAAAAATAACTAAAGATTAGAGAAGTAAAAAGTGAGTAAAAAGAGTGTTTGTGTTAGATAGAAGAGTTGCCGAAGATAAACAATAAAGGTTAATCCTCGTACCGCGAAGTAGTACTGAAATATGACAAAAAGGGGAGAAAATGCAATTACTGTTGCGTAATATGTGTTTGATGAAGCCAGAGGCACAGATAGTGCCTCTAGTCATTTGGGTCAGGTTTTAAGTGTAATTGTCTCGTATAATCTCGCCGAAAGGGGGCTGAGCAGGTAAGAGATAAAATCACGACGAGACAGAAACAAAGTACATGCAAATAAATATTCTGTTGATTAACTGAAAGGTAATAGAGTAGTTTTTATTTTTTGTGTTACTTGCGACGGAGTCTGCAACGTGTTGGGTGTAAACGTGTTAACACATGTTTAACCTTACATAACTTCGGACCTTCCTTAGTAATAATTTATGTAATGAGACTCTTTCTGTCAAACTCGGGAATCTGTACGAATTTCAAACGGAACCATTTATTTAATCCATAGAGTTAGCATGCTCTCATTGCGTGAGTCGACATGATACACCTAAAGAAGGTCGGAGTTTACATCGGAGAAACTGCTGTGACATTAAGATAAGAATAATAGACATAATAATTGAAATAATCCAAATTATCAATCCTCATCACAAAAATTCAGAAAGATAACATCTTACAGATTGTAACAATAGTAGAACAGATTGTTTGAAAAACTATCAGAGAATGTCGGATAAGCTTTAAGGATAAAAGAGAAAAAAAAACAGGAAGAATAAAAAAAGAATGAGGAGAAGAAAAAGAAAAAGAAGAATAAAACTAAGAAAAAAAAGAAGGAAAAAGAAACCAGATGAAGATGGAGAAATAGAAAAACATGAAAAAGGCGAAGAAGAATAAGAAGGAGATGATGATGAAAAAAGAAGATGAAGAAGAAGCAGAAATAGAAGAAGAAGAAGAAGAAAAAGAAGAAGAAAAGGAAGAAGAATAAATAGATGAAGAAAAATAATAATAAGAAAATGAAGAAGAGTAAGAAGGAAAAGAAGAAAAGGAAGAAAAAGAAGAAGAAGAAGAAGAAGAAGAGGAGGAAGAAGAAGAAGAAGAAGAAGAAGAAGAGCAATAACGACAACTAAAAGAAGTAGAACAGGAAGAAGAAGAAGAAGAAGAAGAAGAAGAAGAAGAAGAAAAGAAAAAAAGGAAGGAAAAGAAGAAGAAGAGGAGGAGGAAGAAGAAGAAGAGCAATTACGACAACTAAAAGAAGTAGAACAGGAAGAAGAAGAAAAAGAAGAAGAAGAAGAAGAAAAGAAGAAAAGGAAGGAAAAGAAGAAGAAGAAGAAGAAGAAGAAGTAGAGCAATAACAACAACTAAAAGAAGTAGAACAGGAAGAAGAAGAAGAAGAAGAAGAAGAAGAAAAAAGAAGAAAAAAGGAAAAGAAAAAGTAGAGGAAGGGTGAGAACGAGGAGTAGGAGGAGTCCTGAAAAGGTGAAAAAAATGGAACTATCGATTAGAAAGAAGTTCTGATTGGAATGTCCGTTTGATATTTGTTTACGTTTGATCGCGGATGGACTCACCTGTCTCATTTTGGTTTCTTTAGTGTTCAGAATTGGGTCAATCGAACAAAATCACAAATGATAAAACAGTTAGGCCACCCTTTCTTTATCGTCCCACCTACCTCCCCCCCCTCTTTCTCTTTATAGTATATATAAAATAAGTTAAGCCGACAAAGATTAAAGTTACATAAAGTTACAAATGTTTCCACCTCTCGGGAACATTTCAAATGAACTACGAAAATGTTCTTTTACATTTTTAACACATCTTGAATATATTCTAAATATTTTAAATACTTTCTGAAGAGGACGCTTCACAGAACGTCTGAAACGCGTTAAACACGATTTCAATGATTTAAAAACATTATTACAATGATCTAAACATAATTTTCAAAGAAAAACCAAAACACAGAATAATAAAATAATGTTAAAAAATACACATTGTTGGTGACCTTATATATATATATATATATATATATATATATATATATATATATATATATATATATATATATTGGCTGTCATGGTTCTTGTGAGCTGCGAAATTGTCTGGCAGTGGAAATAATAATATATTCTCTTACATTCTAAAGGATATATATATATGAATTTATGTGAATATATTAGAATATGAACAGACACACACACACACACACACACACACACACACACACACACACACACACACACACACACACACACACACACACACACACACACACATATATATATATATATAGTAGGAATGGTAATTAATAAAAACCGGAAGAAAGTGCTCAATACTGTTGTAGAGCAAATATTCGTTTTATTTTTTATTACCGTTTTTTCTGTTTAGTTACATTATTGTTTCAGCTACTCGACCGTTTTTCGCGGTGTAGTAGCCTCATCAGACTTTACAGAAGTAAAGTGTAAAGTCTGATGAGGCTACTACATCTCGAAAAACGGTCGAGTAGCTGAAACAATAATGTAACTAAACAGAAAAAAAGCGGTAATAAAAAATAAAACGTATATATATATATATATATATATATATACATATATATATATATATATATATATATATATATATATAGCCTGATGAATCCTATCATGAATGAAACGCAAAATAATCTGTGTATCTTAATTTCCATATATATTTTATAACTTACTACCTGGATCTACCTTCGTATTGAGCACTGTTGAAGGAAATACTTAAAGTTTACGCATAAATTTATACTTTCGTATATTATTTTATGTGATTAAATGAAGTAATCATATATATATATATATATATATATATATATATATATATATATATATATATATATATATATATATACTAGCAGTCTGCCAGGCGTTGCCAAGTCATAAAATACGCATAAATATTATATTTTAATTAATACAAAATTCTTATTTAATAGAAGCAGAAATATCGTCGGTATTAATTATAACTTTAAATTCATGTAAAAATAATGAAGAAGAAGAAACAAAGACACTGAGACCTGTCTATGAGAAGAATATGTTTTTTTTTTCTAAAGAGTTCACTTTTTGTAAGTAATACAAAAAATACCCGAGCTGAGATTGAAACCGAGATCTAAAAAGAGTGAGTTAAATACGATAACCATTACACCAGCTTGACCTGATCTTCATAAAGTGCTTTCAAACCTTATTATTCTCAACATAAAGAAGCTGTCACATTTAACGGCTTCGCATGTGCATTTGTGAAACAGTTGAAAACAAATAAAAATCCGATCACCCCCACGTATCCATTTTTCAATTTTGACCGCTTAGCAGCCAATTTTCCCGGATGAAAACCAATTAAAATGTTTTCTACATGTCTAAATATCCTATATACCAAATTTCATGTCTGTAGATCAAAAATTCGTTCAGTATATACATTGATTCTCACGTTTATAGATAGCACGTCGCCTGGCATTGCCCGATCGTAAAATACGCTTAAATATTGATTAATGCAGATTTCGTAGTTATTATTATATTATGTTGGACCCAATATATAGTAATGATTTAAAAAGTAAAAAAAAAAAAAAAAAATGATTCGTGCGCCACCACCAGGAATCGAAACCAAAATGTTTAGCTTACGATTTACTTTTTACTTTTTCCTTTAACGTTAATGCTTAGCTATAAAGCCATGTTTACTGCAAGGCTAAAAATTAAAACATGAACAAAAAGCTTTTACGTTACGCATGCATATTCGTAATGCCGTCGTTCGACCTTCGCCTGTGAAATTCCATTTTTTTTAAATTACACACTTTTGCACCGATTTTCCCCGACTAAAACCCAAATATAAAGTTTCGCGTGGGTTTGAATACCCTATATATTAGGTTCCATGTCTGTAGATCAAAAACCGACAGGGGAATTTGGTAGACACAATTTTTAAACAAATATATATACGCATACACACAAATATACATAGAAAGCTGTTTGTTTTTACTCTAACCTTTTAACGCAAATATTACGCAAGTATAAATCATGTAGAATATCTGCATGAATATTATTACACGCAATAGTTAACTAAAGACGATCATCCTGTAAGAAAACGGGGGAAAACTAATAGGGAATTAATTAAAATGAATGTTTAAAAGAATATGCAAATTAATTAGATTAATGTAATTCCGTTCCACGACCCATATATAACAAAGTTTTTTTTTTTTAATGAATAGGAAAAAAGGGGTTTAATATGAATATTAATACATAAAAAAAAAAACAAATTTATAGGACTATAGATAGATGCAGACGACATAATTTATGTAGACACATCAGTTCCCGTTAAATCCTCGAAGTTAAGCAAAGTTGAACCTGGTTACTAGGCACTGCCAACCGAATGTGAAGTATTGTGAAAAAAAGGAGCGCGTGATTAGTGACGTCAGACTTCTGTTACCTATACGAACTATGGAAAAGCAGAAGCGACTTAATTTTTAAAACCTTTGTTTATCTTTTTCAAACTGCAATTAATAATTAATATTTGTTATAATTTTGTTAGGTTTTAAGATTTACAGTTTAATGATTAAAAATACTATAAACAGTTGTATATTAAATATGAAATACGGTTTTATTGAATGTTCATGTTCGGCTTCCATATTTTTGTTCGGTAAAAAGAGACAAACAAAATATGAGGGGGTCTACAAGATACTTAATATTTGTGCAATAATATTTTCAAATCCGTTTTAATCTGGCGATAGAGAAGTAGTCAACCACCTCAGCAAAATTTAACCTTCTTAGTGACATGCAATATGGTTTCCGTCCTGCTAGATCTACAGCAGATGTGCTAACTGTTATATCTCATAGGATTAGCGAATCTCTTGACAAAGGCTTCCTCTCTAGGGCAATTGCTCTTGACATATCAAAGACCTTCGGTAAGGTATGGCATAAGGGCCTACTTCACATTTCCAGCTACGGTATCTGGAAATGTTTTCTCTATCATTAAATCATTTCTCTCCAATAGGCTCATAAGAGTAGTGGTTGATGGACAGAAATCAGAGGCCCTCAATATTAATGCTGGAGTCCCTCAGGGATCCATCCTAGGCCTAACTCTCTTCCTGATATACATCAATGATCTCCCAAAACACATACTTAAATCATTCGTTGATATCTATGCTGATGGCACGACCATCTATGGCAACACATCAAAGGCCGTAAATGACAAAGTTCTCTCAGATTCTCTCTCCTCTGATCTTGAGTGCGTGGTACAGTGGGGGAAGAGGTGGCTGGTTTAATGCATCTAAAACCAAGCTCCTATCTTTACATCATCAACGCTCTGATCCCCATCTGGCATCAATTGAAATGGGTGGCTCTTGTCTAGGGGAAGCTCCATGTTTTGATAAGCTTCTGGGCTTGACCTTTACTCCTGACCTAAAATAGAATACGTACATCAAGTCAGTTGCCAAGGTCGCCGGAAAAATGGTAGGATCCTTCTACCGCTCCAGAAGATATCTCACTCCTGATGCAATTCTCTATCTATATAAAAGCTAAGTACGCCCAAGGATGGAGTACTGCTGCCACATCTGGGCAGGAGCTGCTAAAAACAGCCTATCCTGCCTTGACAGAGTACAAAATAGGCTTCATGGCCTAGTGGGTGATGCCCTTTTCTCTCCCCTGCAACCTCTCTCCCACAGGAGAGACGTTGCGAGCCTGTCTTTGTTTTATCGTTACTACCATGACAGGTGCTCATCTGAACTCCAATCTCTGGTCCCCCTTCGCCAATCTTTCACGATAAACACCCGCCTAGCTGAAACCACTGTCTAAAATTTCCCCCACTCCTTATCTGTGACAAAATCAAAACGTAGATTCCATGAACAAAACTTCTTTCTTAGAAGTGCACGCCTGCGGAACTCTGTTCCGGTTGCCTGTTTCCCACCTGACTACAACCTGGATGTCTTCAAGTCCAATGTAAACAAATTCTTGATGAACCGCTTCCTTAAGTAAGACGCTTTACCAAATCTCCAACACTAACGTACTGTACACACAATAAACCTTATCCCCGAGTGGCTTCCGGGCCTTGATAAGTGGTGACTTCCTTGTAAAAAAAAAAACGTTTACATGAAAACTTAACATTAAAAAAAAAAACTTTAAGCACAATTAATTAAAAATCTATGTTGTAACAGAACATTTTGAAATAATGGATTTTAATCATTTTACTCTTTTAGAAATTAATTAATTTTTAGGAAGTTTAGCAATTCAATTCAATTAATTAATTTTTAGGATTCTTAGCAATTCAACTGATTATAGTATATATTTATTAGAAAAAACGCTATTAAAAAAATAATGATATTATATTTATATCATTTTTTTAATTGCAACTTCAAACTATGTTTTTGTTCAATATTTGTATTTAAATTTTTAAAAATAAATATTTTTTTTACTTAGTTGCACTCTTATGTTCCATAATTAATAGAAATTTCGATAGATTTAAATATATTTTGTTCAAATTTCGAAAAAAATAAATAAGGGGTGGGGACACGCACTAAAAAAAAATATATCCCCCCCCCGTATATTTTAGGGAAACTGCATTTTATATGTAATTTCATTCTAAAATGGATAAGCATCGAAAATTTCACGAAAATCTGACCATTAGTTGATTTTTGCTAGATTTATTAAACACGGGTATGTTTTGACGATCGAAATGCTTACTACATGGGAACGTTATTTTAAAGCGCCCATTATGTAAACACGATTTTCGTCTCACAATTTCATTATTTTCGTTCGATAAAAAAAATGTTAAAAAATTATTACTAATTTATTTTGCCCTTCTTCTTTTAAATGGTACAAAAGTTATATTGATAATATTAATTTATAATAAAGTTACATTGTTTTACATATAGGGAGGGGGTAATTCTGTGGTGACTTTTGGAGGTGCCTACTGGTTAGTATTAAAATGGGTGACGATTTAGGAATTCCAGACACTGCATGTGCTCTCTGCTTATCTCGGCATTGTTTCCAGCCGTCTAGCACTTCTCCTTGACTCTGGACTCAAGCAGTGCCGATTTAGGGGAGATGTGGTTAGAGTTTGTGCAATTCTTGCCTCATAATTACACGCGCAGGGAGTATTCATTGTCTCTTTAGACTGAACGGAGGCATCGCAATAGTTGCGTAGTTTGTTTCCTAGATGTAGGTCCACTAAGACGCCTGTGTTTATTAAAGAGTGCTCGACGTAGAACAGACCAAGTATATAGCATGTTTAATGTACAAGCATTGTTGGCTACACATGTGCATGCATGGTTCAGTGAAAACTCAATTCAAAGAGACCACCTCATTAGATCGAAAAAAGGAGAATTATTAAAGTCAAAATCAAGATTCACTTATTCTGTATATAAAAAAAAGATATTGTTGGTGTAATTTAAACCCTGGAAAAAGAAGAGTAGGGAGTGAAATAGGGGGTAGGAGGCAAAAGAGGAAATAGACTTCAGGCTGGCAAGAGCATCTCAGTGGGAGGGTGTTTATGGTTATACTTTAGTTTAAGGGGGTAATTATCTTTTCTTTGATCTAAAGTGATCATACCGCGCCCTAAGGTCATTTATTTATTTATTTGTCACTAGCATTTCAGCTCGGCGTTGCCCGGGTGTTTGGATGTGTATGTTGAGCAAAAAAACAAAAAAGTGGTAGTAGGAAGGCAAGATCGAACCCGTACCGCAAAGGAGGAAAAGAACGAGGTAAAACCTAACGTTTATGCTGTTACGACCACCGCCAAACCGGAAGCAACATTTTTAAAAATTAAGGCGAGACAATCTAAAGGAGAGGATAACTTTTAAAAATATCGGCGAAAAAAGTGCCTCCCCCTTGTTGAAAAGTGCCTAGTTGAAGGGGAAGATATTAATGTTTTTAGCTTTTTTCGATATTTGTAGTATGAAAGGTCGAGCTTTAAAACGATACTAATCTTGGTAAAATCTGTCGCCTCTACTGAAAGTTTAAGGCAGACATGCAAACAGACATACATACATACATTTATATATTGGTAACTATAAATTTTCGATCAAAACTGATGAAAAAAACTTGCCCTATCTCTGAATACCCTTTATGTAGAATTCAAATATTTAAACCAGAAATTGTCTGAGTAATTTGGAAGAGACCCCTTAAAATTTATTGTTTTGAGATCAAATCAAGTTATTAAGTTAGATCCATGTACAACGAACCTATATATAAAATTTCAAGTGCGCAGGTCCAAAATTGTCGGAGGAGTTTGGTAGAGTTCTCAAAGGCCAAATCGTTGAACTTTGACCCCTTAATCGCCAAATTTCTGTCCAAAAACTGATAACATCGATTTTCACAAAACTCAGTACCCTGTATATCAAATTTCGAGTCTGTAGACTAAAAATTGACAGAGTTATTGCGAAGGAAAATGTACACAGACACACACACAGACACGTTCACTTTTATAGATATATAGATTCTTATCAAGGTCATCCGTTTATTGCAGACTTTCTGTCTATTCGAAGTGTTAGTGCATTTAATCAGACACATTATTTCTTAAACTTAATTTATTCTTTCATAATGCGTTCGTCCAGTCAAAATCGTTACTTTTACATGATTTAAATTTAGAATAAAATAGAGGAAAATTACCCCCTCTCGCTCTTTCTTCTTTTCCCTATCTTTATTCAACAAGTACTTATTTTTCTCTCTCTATCGATCTACTTACACTTCTCTCACTTTCTATCTATCTATCTATCTATCTATCTATCTATCTATCTATCTATCTATCAATGACATGAAAGAAACTCTGTTGGTTTTCAGGTTATTTAATGCCGAATCCAAAGATTTTGAAGAACATTTTTTTTAATAGAATATATTTGTTGTTTTCAAGTCGGTTTCTATTTAACCCATGGTTTGGGACTCTAGCAGGTACTACCATTCCGGGTAAGAGTGGACCTGAGATTAATGGCAATTAAAGGGTTGCTCCACACTCCCCAAAGCCCGCAAGCTGGGGCCTCACCACTGGATATAGTTTAGGGTCATATCCAGACCCAAAAGAAACACTGTGTATCTGTGTGCCTGTACCTGTAAATTAATTCCCTATGAACTCGAAAACGGCGGGGTCGATTTTTATGAAATTTCACACGAGGGTACTTTATGTATCTGACAGTCTTCTTAGATGGGTTTTGTGTCGTAATGTCTTCGATAAATATTTATAATCGATAATCGAAATAATTCGATGAAAGACAAAACAAGTCATTTTGATTAAAATTATAAAACACCTTTATACAACCTAACATCACATGTGCATTAGAGAAGTTTTATTACCGCACAAGCAGAAAAGCTCGGCATATAAAATTAGCAATAGGTTCTTTGATATGACAAGGGCACGTTCAAAATGAATGTTTCTGTCCAGAGCACGACTAAAGCCTGATACATGGATTTTGCATTTTAAACTTTCATGCAAGCAATTATATATAAACAATAATTTTATAATATCAACAGTAGGTTCTCTACAGTGCAATGTAGACTACAATATATTGTTAACTTAGTCTATGCAAGAGGCATATATAACTAGCTCCAGGTACATCACGATGGCTCCCAAATAAGAGCAGGCAATCAATCGTAGGATCATTCAATCTCGGACAACGCCGAGTCACCCTGCTAGTATATATATATATATATATATATATATACATATATATATTATGGCAGTAGAGTTTAGTTTCCTAGAATTACATCCATTGAAATAACATGTGTCTACCAAAAAGTGCTCCATGAGTTAACAGAGCAGGTATATTTAATTTATTTATACACATATTGATGGCTATATATGTGCACACATGTTTCTGTAATCACCCGTTACATCTGCTACTAGTCTCGCATTCTTGGTCAGGGTTCCAAAGAAAGTCGCCAACTTAATATGTCCCGATTTGTCAACGAGGCTTCAACCTCTGTCCTATCGACATATCGACAAAGTGTTGCATCCCTCTGCTTGTTCTACAAGTATTTTAATGTTAATGTTTTTAAAATTGAATTTCGAGGGAAATTCTTGGCCTGAAGGCGCAATCTCCACAATAACGGGTTATTACAGAAACATGTATACACATATGTAGCCATCAATGTTTGTAGAAATAAATTATATATATATATATATAGGCAAATTAGGACAATGTGTAACTGTTCTCGTTTCACAGAATAAGCAAGTATATATATATATATATATATATACATATATATATATATATATATATATATATATATATATATATATAGGCAAATTAGGACAATGTGTAACTGTTCTCGTTTCACAGAATAAGCAAGTATATATATATCTATGAATTCTGATGATGCTAGTTGGATTTTTCCTCTCTTTGAGGATTTTCCTCTTGTTGAAACAATTTGTAAACTCATTCTGGACTCACAGTAATAAATTTCCTATATATATATACATATATATATATATATATATATATATATATATATATATATATATATATATATATATATATATACAGGGTGTCCATAAAGTCTGGCTATATATATATATATATATATATATATATATATATATATATATACATACAAGTGTGTATATATATATATGTATATATATATATATATATATATATATATATATATATATATATATATATATATATATTAGGTTCTAATGAACATTCTGCACATTTCTTAAGGTTTCTTTCTAAAGGTTTTTTTAAGTGAAAAAAAAAACTTAAGAAAATACCGTGCTAGAAAGTAACTTACACCTGAAAGTATCTTATACCGCTACAAAGCCACTATTCACCCATGTATGGAGTATTGTTGTCACATTTGGGCTGGTGCATCTGCTACGAGTCTCTCACTCCTGGACAGGGTTCAAAAGAGAGTCGCCAACTTAACAGATCCCGAATTGTCATCTAGGCTTCAACCTCTGTCCTACTCACGAAGTGTTTCATTCTTCTGCCTGTTTTACAAGTACTTTAATGGTAGATGCTCCGTCGAACTACAAGCCGTTGTACTTCCTCGACGTAAATATCCCCGACAAACACGATAAACAGCAAAATCCCACCTCTACACAGTAAAGATCCTCAGATGTCAGAAAGCTTTCTACTCTAATAGTTTCTTCCCCAGAACTGCTAGACATTAGAATTCCTTTCCGGGTCCCTGCTTCCCCGACTGTACTGACATGCAGAAGTTCAAGTGTAATGTAAACAGACATTTGCTGCTCAACTCCCTACATAGTATCCCTGCAATTTATGTCTTGGATAGTACCCCCCTACATCAAAGTGACGCTGTGCTTTGTTTGGGTTGAGAATTTAATTAAAAAAACCCTCATTAATGTAATCCCCATTTTTACTTTAACCCTAACCCCAACCCTAACCCCAACCCTAACCCTAACCCTAACCCCAACCCTAACCCCAACCCTAACCCCAACCCCAACCCCAACCCTAACCCTAACCCCAACCCTAACCCTAACCCTAACCCCAACCCTAACCCCAACCCTAACCCTAACCCTAACCCTAACACTAACCATAACCCCAACCCTAATATCCATCCTTCTCTACGATCTGCTTCTCCCTGTCAATAAGCCTTTTCACTAGCGTTACCATGATGAAGGATTTAAGTGGATCAATATATACTCGGCTTAACATTCACAGACAACATAGCTTGGAGCAAATACATTAAAGACATTGCCAAGGCCGCTGCAAAGAAAGTGAGCTCTTTCTAACGTGCTAGAAAATTTTCTCAGGACATATTTTATCACTAAAAAAGCCATCATTCGCCCATGCATGGAGTATCGTTATCACATTTGGGCGGGTGCATCTATCGCGATTACTTCACTCCTACACAGGCTCCACAAAAGAGTCTCTAATTTAATAGGTCCTGCACTATCAACCAAGCTCCGGCCTCTGTCCTATCGCCACAATAATGCATCACTGTGTCTGTATTTCAATAAAATGTGCTCTGATGAACTTGCAAGACTTGTGCCCTTTGGCGTGAATACCCTAATTAATCCGACAAGCAGCAAAATTTTACCCCTTCAGCATAGAAGTTTCTAGATGCTGGAAAACTTTACGCTTTAATAGTTTCTTCCCTCGATCTGCTGCACTTTGGATTCCCTTTTAGTCTCCTGCTTCTGTGACTGTGGTAACATGCAGAAATTTAAATGTAATGTGAACGAACAATCATTTTATTTTTTTCTCAATCCAGAGTGCCCTTTTTCGAGTACAGAATTTCCTCCCACATTAAAAACTTTGTGTCTAACTCTGCCCTCGTGGGGGAGCAAGTAAATAGAGATTCAACCTTCCGATAATCAACAGTTGATAAACCTGATGGACGAAGTTAATATTTCCAGTGGAATTGAAAACTGTTGTAGAGACGCCTACTAATTAACATAGGCGGGTGAGTGAGATATATAAAGGTATCAATCACCAATACCGGGGGAGTCCGGCAACGACCGCCAAATAGGCAAGACGCCTATGCTGCCTCCAGTAAGACATGCAACACGCCACCTGCCGGAATATCTCCAACTGAAGTATATCTGAAGACATGTAAATATGTATCTAACTTTTCTTCCTAATATATTATTGTATACCTTTACCTTTCGTGTTCTTGTTAATTATTTGTGCAGACACAACAAAAACATTGCCAAGGCTGCTGCAAAGAATGTTGGCCCTTTCTCTACGGTGCTAGAAAATTACTCATGCCTGAGAGTATTCTATTTGTATATAAAGCAACCATTCGTTTGCGCATGAAGTATTGTTGCCACATCTAGGTTAGGGGATCTGCCACTAGTTTATCCCCCTTAGACAGGGCTCCATAAAGTGTCTCCAACCCCTGTCCTATTGTCGCAACTTTGCATTCCTGTGTCTGTTTTGATTTAATGGAATGTGCACTTGTGCCCCCCCTCGACATAAATACCTACAATGAAAAGCAGCAAAATCCCACTCCTTCACTGTCGAAGTTCGTGGATGCCAGAAAGTTTCCTACTGTAATAGTTTCTGCCCTCAGACTGCTACACTTTGGAATTCTCTCCAGATCTCTTACTTTCCTGCCTGCACAAGTGAATTGCAGCCGGAGGAGATTACTTTGATGGCGAATAGAGTTTCATGTGTGTATAATCAATAAACTGTCTATACGAAAGAAAGCCTGGAACTTATTTAAGGCACCTCGTACTTCTAGAGAGCAGAGGTCTTTGCATTCATCGGCCGAACATTCACAAGCAACATGACTTGGAGCAAATACTTTGACGACATTGTCAAACGTTGTTGCAAAGAAAGTGAGCTCTCTCTCTCACGTGATAGAAAGTCGCCTGTTTTATACGTATTTTAATGAAATGCGCTCCGACGAACTCGTAAGACTTGTGCCTCTTGACGTGAATACCCTAATTAATCCGACAAGCAGCAAAATTTTACCCCTTCAGTGTAGACGTTTCTAGATGCTGGAAAGCCTTCAACTTTAATAATTTCTTCTCTCGATCTGCTGGACTTTGAATTCCCTTTTAGTCTCCGGCTTCCCTGACTGTACTAACATGCAGAAATTTAAATGTAATGTGAACAAACATCCCGCTGCTCAACATAGTTTCCCTGTAGATATGGTTTCAATTAGTAGTTCCTAATGTCTAATTAGTACGACACAATCACATTTACACCTGTTCTCACCAGATCACCAAAATTAAGCAACGTTAAGCCTAGCCAGTATCAGATGGGTGTCTATTTGAGAAGGCTAGGCGCTGTATGTACCTTCTGGGAAGGTTGGGCGTGGAGTCAGTACTCTCACCCCGAAAAAAGAACTTCTCGCTACAAAAGCATCTACAAAGTTCTGGATGAGGCTCAAGGCTATGGATGGACGGAACGTCTATTTAGCAATATGACTTGTTTGAGGGTAACAATTATATATATATAAAAAAAAAAAATGAAAAAAAACAAAAACAAAATTAAAAATAATTCGAACATGAGTTAATTTTTATTTTTACAGTAAGAGCATAGGTTCTCCGTGAGTGTAAAATTCATTCCCAGGGGTGAATTTTAGGGTCTCAGAGGGTGAATTCTCAATTTATTTATAGTTTTAACTTTTTCTCTTTTTTTTTTATTTACAGAATTCGAAACACATCATGAGTATATATATATATAAAAAAATGCGATCATTCATATATTGAATATGGATTCACATCCATCATCATAAATGGAGACGAATGACCTCAGTGTGTTTTTTGTAGTAAAATTTTGCCATTGATTCTATGAAACAAGCAAAGATGAAGCAGCATTTGCAAAATGTTCATCCTCATCACAAAGATAAAAAAAAATTTTTGTTGAATACTATGAGAATGCTTAAAAAAAAATGAAGCTTTTTTCGACAGGATTTTCAAGAAATAAAACTAAAAAGTTACTGAAGGACTCGAAATAGCAAAGTAGAAAAAAAAAACATACAATAAAGAAAAATTTTATTAAGCCTTGTGCTCTCAAAATGGTCGAAATTAAAATGGGAAATAAAATGAAGAAAAATTTGTACTGGTTCCATTATCGATATTGTAGAGAGCATGTGGACGTTCACTTTAAAAAATGAATAACTAATTCGCTGTTCATCACAGTTTTTTTTTGTTTTACATGGGAGTCACCACTTATCAAGGGCCGGAGGCCACTCGAGGATAAGGGTTATTGTGTGTCCAGTAATCAATAGGATAATATCGCAGCAACCTCTCTCCCACAGAAGAGACGTTGCAAGCCTATATTTGTTTTATCGTTATTTCCATGACAGATGCTCGTCTGAGCTCCAATCTCTGATCCCCCCTCGCCAATCTTTAAAAAAAAACACCCGTCTAGCTGAATCCACTGCCAAAAACTTTCCCCACTCTTTATCTATGCCTAAATCAAAACGTAGATTCCATGAACAAAGCTTCTTTCTTAGAACTGCACGCCTGTGGAACTCTGTTTCGTCTGCCTGCTTCCCTCCTGACTACAACTTGGATGTCTTCAAGTCCAACGTAAACAAATTCCTGATGAACTGCCACCTTAAGTAGACACTCTAAAATATCCACACTAACGTACTGTACTTACAATAACCCTTATCCATGAGTGGCTTACGGGCCTTGATAAGTGGTGACCAACTTGTAAAAAAAAATCGTTAGTAATGGTGATTTGATAAATTGGATTATTTAAGGGGGCGGTTTATCATGAATTTGTTTATGTTGGACTTGAAGACATCCAAGTTGTAGTCAGGTGGGAAACAGGCAAACGAAAGAATGTTCAACAGATGTGCAGTTCTAAGAAAAAAGCTATGTTCATGGAATCTACGTTTTGATTTAGGCACAGATAAAGAGTGAGGGGAATCACTGTCAATAATTTCCCCAATTATTTAATTCAATAATTTAATTATTGACAGTGGTTTCAGCTAGACGGGTGTTTTTCGTGAAAGATTGGCGAGGGGGGACCAGAGACTGGAGCTCAGACGAGCACTTGCCATGGAAATAATGATAAAACAAAGACAGGCTTCAACGTCTCTTCTGTGGGAAAGAGGTTGCAGGAGACTCATTTCAGTATTTGGCGCCAGGTGAACATCCACGAATAATCGTGGCGCTGTTACACATGTAACCCCATAAAATATTTTTCTTAAAAAAAAAACAACAACAAAGGTAGTAAGATATAACTTATACACCTTTAACGTTTTATGACATAATTTAATTATAGAAACTAAAGTTATAAAATAAGAAGTTATAGTGTGTCCGCCCGTGTGTGTGTGTGTGTGTGTGTGTGTGTGTGTGTGTGTGTGTGTGTGTGCGTGTGTGCGTTCCTTAGACAATGATTAAACCATTTGCATTTAAAGTTCAGGTCAAACGTGATATTACAAAAATTACGCATACAAAACTATAGATCATCCAAGAGTAAACGATATTCTTCGTCCTTCAGACGCACACAGACAGGACAGCAGTAAGTAGACACCGTTATTAGCATTCATACACGTTATCATAAGTGCCACAGAGCTCATGAAGAAGAACCTAAAGTCCTACCTAACTAATATTCCTGGCGAACCAAGTGCAAAAGAGATCCAGACAATTGCACTTAAGGGAACAGCGAGGATACTAAAAAGAGCTCTCGGTTGGTTTCAATAAAAAGCGGGGCAATGTTGGCAGCTGGTTTGGCTGCCCTATACCCAGCATTACAAACTTCAAAGGAAGAAAAAATAAAAAATAAAAAACTGCAGCCAGAGGGTCTCGATCAACTTATGTGAGATTATATGTGGCCCATGAAATCATACACACCATTATTAAAATCTATCAGAAAACAGGTTCAAACGCGTTCGACACTGTGTTATATAGTTATTATTATTAGTATTAGACGATACCACTTGTGCGCGTATGTTACGTGAGTTCTTATTAGTAAAGATATGAGTCTTAGTGAGAGTTCTTGTCTTATTACATATGATATTGTATCTTAGAGAAAGAGATGTTGTTGTAATGACATTTTATAACACAGACATATAATAACAATACAATTTACCTTTTTGTAGAAATCACAAACACAAAGATGAACTTTATCACAAAACACATGATGAATTTTATTTCCTTACGACCGGTCGTGATTTCCTCATTAAGAATTCAAAGTTTCACATTTTAGTTTCTGAAGTGACGTCTCGCTTCAGACGTCCGCCTGTCTCTGAGTTTTCTCACTGACCGTCTCCCCGACCACTAACTCTCACTTCCTATATTGAGAAATCCATGCATCCCGGCCACGTGAGCAAAATTCACGTGTTTCAACATGCGCGACTTTGCACGTTTCCGACATTGATTTCCCAATAACCTATTTTTTCTTGTGTTGTTTCCACAAAGGAATTCAACCTACATATCTAATTTATTTAACCCATATTTTATTATCCACATTCTTTTAACAATTGAATAGTTTATTTATTATTTATTTCATCCGAATTAACAATTTACTGGAAATTCCATTTAAACCTATTGTTCTTTAAAACTTATGTCCAGGGTTCGATTTCTGCTTTCTCTTATTTTCATTTTAACTAATCTCTCTATTTTTATACTTACATGAACAGGGGACAGCCCTTATCATGTAACAACTGTAATCGAATGTGTTCTGATGAACTCATTGCGCGTGTGCCCCCCACCACGAAGTGACTTTTATATAATATTATAGATAGACTAGCGGAGTGGAGGCGTCTTTGCCCGGTCGTAAAATACGCTTAAATATGATATTTTAATTTGTCCAGATTTCGTATATATTATCATAGAGTTGCGATTTCAAAAGTAAAAAAAAGTAGTTAGATGCCATCAGCTAGAATCGAAACCAAAAGCAAAACTGTAGCATTCAAAGCTGGTGACGTTACCACTGTACCAACTTAACACACATATGAATTAATTAAAAATAAACTAAGATGACTGTACAAAATGTATATCGATTTTTCAATTTTGACCCCTTTTTAACCCCATAAAACTATTTTAACCGGCTAAAGACCCATAAAGAAACGGCACATAAAAGTCTGTTGCGGACCAGGATATAAAATACCCTAACTCGCTACAAGAAAAAATAATGAAACGAATTGAATGAAGGAAACAGAAAACTCAAATGCTGGAATAAAATAAACATGTTATTTATGCTGGAATAAAATAAACATGTTATTTATGCTGGAATAAAATAAACATGTTATTTATTTTCTGTAGAGAAATGAAAGTCTTCGGTGTACACGTGTTCATTCAGCCGTTGACGACTACGCGTGTAGAAAGAAAAAGGGGGAATGCGATAGAGAAACGTGAAGTGACAAGCCTGTCTGTATAAAAAAAGGGTTAAGCTCAGTAGAACGTCGCGCACATGTCTGTGTCGATGGGCCAAAGCGAAAGGGAAATAGAGTGAGAAAAGTCAATCCAGTTCATGGAGAGAGAAAGCGTATAAAGTGTGCTTGCGCTTGCCCCACATTACAGTAGCAGGGAAAGTGACATTAGAACACTCGGTTCGTCGACTAAGCAGCTCGAATGCTGGGCCAGACGAAAAAAGGGAAGTTAACAGGTTTTGTTGACTTTTATACTGGAGTTAGTGTTCTGGGTGCGCATGTCTGGTTTTCAATTAAAAGGAAGTGACGTCACAGCTCGGGTGTGTGTATGCGCATGAATGTGAGTGTGTATGAGGCTGTGTATGTGCGTGCGTGTGTGTGTGTGCGTATGTGCCTGGTCCAGACGAAAAAGGGAAGTTAACAGGTTTTTTATACTGGGGTCAGGTTTTTTTTTTTAAATAATGAATGAGTTTCAGTGTAAATCATCATGTTCCTTATTTTTCTCCTTTTTAACGTAATTTTTAAGTTTTCTAATTCTTTTTGTAACATTTTTTGATTCATTACCAACAATCTGACTATTCAAAAGATCTCCCTTGCTAGGACGTCAGCTATGACGTCATTTTTCAACTCACGGGTCTTAATTAGATATATTATATTAAATCGCACAAACGAGGTGGCCAGTTGACATGTTAGTTTCGTGAAATTAAGGATTCATCAAATTTAAATAAAATAAATTTGCACAATTTCCAAATGCTGCTCGGGTATCAGTCACTTCATGATGAGTTACCAAACCAAGTTAAAGTCAAAAATAATATGATAACCGATAGCTGCGAAATATGCAATTAAAGAAAGTAGAGTTTTCATTTTGAAGTTTGCAGTCTCTAAAAAATATATCATGATGAGTTACCAAACTCCAAAATTTATTTCATGATGAGTTACCAAACTCCAAAAATTTATTTCATGATGAGTTAGCAAACTCAAAAATTTATTTCATGATAAGTTACCAAACTTCAAAAATTTATTTCATGATGAGTTACCAAACCCAAAAATTTATTTTATGATGAGTTACCAAACTCCAAAATTTCATGATGAGTTACCAAACCCAAAAAATTATTTCATGATGAGTTAGCAAAGCCAAAAATTTATTTCATGATGAGTTACCAAACTCCAAAATTTATTTTATGATGAGTTACCAAACTCCAAAATTTATTTTATGATGAGTTACCAAACTCCAAAATTTATTTCATGATGAGTTACCAAACCCAAAAATTTATTTCATGATGAGTTACCAAACCCAAAAATTTATTTCATGATAAGTTACCAAATAAAGTTAGAGTCAAAAATAATATAATGACCAATAGTTGCCAAATCTGCAATTAAAGAAAGTAGAGTTTTCATTGTGAAGTTCAGAGCCTCTAAAAAATGTAACCTTATAAGAAAAATTAAAAATATGGAAAATTATCAGGATGGCTGTAGACACACACACACACAAAAAAATGTAATTTATAAAAAGTAAGGAGTTAGTTTCGTATCCACAACCTATTGAAAACCATTTTAAATATAACGCTAGTAAACACATTAAAAACAATAAATATAAGATAAATAATATAATATTATTTCTACCATTATATCAAAGTCATTTGTGTGTGTGTGAGAGTTCCTTCCTTATAGGTTCCGAAACGGCTGTGCCAATCTTTTGAAAATTGCACACAAAGCTATTTTATATGTCTGTAAATGTTCTTAGATAGGTTTTTTACAGAAATTTATCCGATAAGTATCGAAAATCGAAAAAAAAATTCGACCCTAAAATTAGTCTTTCTTTTTTATGTAGAAAAAAGAGAATGATTTTTACAGGGGAATGGTTTTTTTTTTTTATTAATGAGTTTAATTTATGATACAAGAAGAGGTACCATTTAAAATCGCCACAAATCATTCCATCGTTTACATATTTTAAACCTATCATTAATACGAAGTGACTTTTCCAGGGCATTCATTGTCAAGCCCAAATATCAGCTGACGTGATATTGTAAAGAAACACAGACGGAATTTAATGAACGACATTATCATTATTATCTAAAAAAAATTTTTTAGGGTGGGGAGTATTAGTCCACCGCGCAAATTATTCCTTTCATTATATAATAATCAATAGAGAATTGATTCTATAATAACACATACCCAATCTGAATAAATTAAAATATCATGTTTAAGCGTATTGTACGATCGGCCAACGCTCGGCTACAAGATAGTGTATATATATATATATATATATATATATATATATATATATATATATATATATATACGTATATATATGTATATGTATACGTATATATATGTATATATATATACGTATATATATACATATATATATATATATATCTATAAAAGTGAACGTGTCTGTCTGTCTGTCTGTCTGTGTACATTTCCCTACGCAATAACTCTTTCAATTTTTAGTCTATAGACTCGAAATTTGAAATACCGGGTACTGAGATTTGGGAAAATCGATGTGACGGGTGTCAGCCAGAAATTTGGCTGTTAAGGGATCAAATTTCAACGATTTAACCTTTAAGAACTCTACCAAACTCCTCCGACAATTTTGGGTCTAGACACTTGAAATTTTAGATATAGGTTCCTTGAACCTGGATCTAACTTAATAAAGTGATTAGGTCCCGAAACTATAAATTTTAAGGGGTCATAATAGGGGTCAAATTAAAAAAAAATTTACTCTTTTTTTTTTTTTGCTCAGCATACACCTCCAAACACCCGGGCAACGCCGGGCTGAAATGCTAGTGTATATATATATATATATATATATATATATATATATATATATATATATATACTAGCTTGCAGCCAGACGTTGCCCGGTCGTCCAATATGCTTAAACATGATATTTTTATTCAGATTGGGTATGTATTATTATAGAATCAAACCTCTATTGATTTAATAATAATAATAATAATAATAATAATAATAATAATAATAATAATAATAATAATAATAATATATTGAGATCCTTTTTGAGTTTGTCGGCTTCGGCCGTTAGGTTTTCGACTTTGTGACATATATATATATATATATATATATATATATATATATATATATACATACATATAAGTAGATTGTAGTTTGCTTGAAGCATTGTTGAAGAAAATTATAAGGTAAAATTAAAAGCCAAGAACAATGCGAGATTTTTTTTTTTATATATAGAGTAAAATAGACAACGCTTACTTTACTTTCCTACAAAACACGTTTAAACAAGTATCTGGACTACCCATGGGCTCCAGTCTATCCGGTATTCTTGCCATTGCTTATATGGACAAACTCGAAAGACACACCCTTAGTACCTGCTACTCTTATCTCCTTTTTACTAGATATATCGATGACATTTTAATTATCACATACTCCCGCGAAGAAGCTATTAACATTTTCCACAAATTCAATAACGCCGACCCAAACTTAAAATTTACTATAGAACACCCAGACTCTTCTGAATCTCTTTCTCTACTTGATTTTAAAATACAAATAAAAAAACATGGTGCCATATGCACTGAATTCTACAGAAAACCCGCCAGCAAACGCCTCTTTGTACATTTCAAATCTGCACTACCTCTCAAGGACAAACTAAACTACGCACATGCCGAAATCTCACGCATACAAGACAAATGCACTAACATCTCCGACAAACATACACACACTAACAATTTCCTACAGACCCTCTCACTAAACGGCTACCCTAATACGATCCTATCCTCACTTAAAAAGAAAAAACGCAACACCCGACCCTTCTCTAACAATTGTTTTCTAAAACTACCCTTCCTCAGTGACAAAATCTCATCTTCAATCCGAAAAGCCATCCGCAGCGAGGGACTCAACATTCAACTCATCCACACTGGATCTACTTTAAGACAACAGCTCAACCGAAAACATCCATCGCATACACCTTCCCCTTGTTCACTCTCTAATTGCCCAATATCACACACAGGTTTATGCTTTAAGAACCACATTTTTTACGACCTACAATGCGCTAAATGCAGTGCATCTTACATCGGAAGCACTACCAGATTGCTTCACCACCGCATTAAAGAGCACTTAAACACTACTGCTTCGTCGTTCTATAAACATATTCGCATTTGTATTAATTCAGAACCAGATTTTCACATCAACATTCTTGCTTCTTCAAGAAACGTTGGTCAACTTCGTATCCTCGAATCTTTAATTATTTAAAAAAATACTCCCACACTAAACAATAGACTGGAATTGAGCTCCGCTTTTATAATATAAGTTTAAAACATAAGAAAAACAACAATTAAAATAATAATAAAAAAAAAACCTTGCTTGAATAGTCATCTCCCTTGATTCACAAACGCAACAAGTATTTCAAACACCAACTGATTTATTTTAACGTTCTCCTAACGTCATTTTTTGTTCTAAATTTCGCGGTATCACGTGGCAAACTCTGCGGCTGCTTTTCCAATTTTGAACACTCTTCCGCTGTCTTCTCTTGAAAAAGGACTAATAGGTTTGAAATATATTGAGATTTATAACACCATTGAATACAACAGAAAAAAAAATGACTGTTGTTTAGAGTTAAAATTTGTGTGAAAAAGAAAAAACAAACAACAAAAAAAAAAGAAATTTATTTCTTTTGTTTTCATTTAATTTTACTCTATATATATAAAAAAAAAATCTCGCATTGTTCTTGGCTTTTAATTTTACCTTATATATATATATATATATATATATATATATATATATATATATATATATATATATATATATATATATATATAATAAAAGAATATTAATACAGTGTACAGTGTAGTTTACTCTGAGGCGACGCCAAGACGGTTTGGTTCGGATATGCGTGCTTGGAATTGGATTGGACAAGTATGTTATCAGCATTTGTGAAATAGTAAAACATTTCGTCCACGTTCGTCTGATTCTATTTTTAAGCATTTTTTTTTGATAAAAATAAGCTGTTCGTCTTCATTATACAAACGTATCTATTTTCATGCGACACTAGTCTAAGATTAGTTTCGCTCGAATAGAGATAACATATTGGTCAAAAGCAATGCCAACCAAGCACATGTGCACTCTCGGAGGTAACGATGGCTAAGTGGTTCACGACACAGACTGACAACCTGCGTGTAACAAGATCGAATCCAGTTAATTCCACAGCAAATTGTGTTCTCGCCGATGTTGGTGTAGTGCGTGTGTTGCAAGTTATGTCGTTCGCTGGAACAATATATATATATATATATATATATATATATATATATATATATATATATATATATATATATATATATATATATATAAGTGAACGTGTGTGTCTGTGTGTCTGTGTACATTTCCCTACGCAATAACTCTTTCAATTTTTAGTCTACAGACTCGAAATTTGATATACAGGGTACTGAGATTTGGGAAAATCCATGTGATCGGTTTTAGACCAGAGATTTGGCGATTAAGGGGTCAAAGTTCAACGATTTGACCTTTGAGAACTCTACCAAACTCCTCCGATAATTTTGGGTCTACGCTCTTGAAATTTTAGATAGATGGGCCATTGGACATGGATATAACTTAATAACTTTATTTGAGCCGAAAAAAATAAATTTTAAGGGGTCATAATAGGGGTCAAAGTTAAAAAAAATTGATCTCTGTGGTCTCTTCCAAATTACTCAGACAATTTCTTGTCTAAATATTTGAAATTTTACATAAAGGGTATTCAGAGATAGGCAAGCTTTTTCATTAGTTTGGGTCGAAAATTTTTAGTTGCCAATATATAAATGTATGTATGTATGTTTGCATATCTGCCTTAAACTTTCAATAGAAGCGACGGATTTTACCAAGATTAGTATCGTTTTAAAGTTCGACCTTTCATACGACAAATATCGAAAAAAGCTGAAAACATTAATATCTTCCCCTTCAACTAGGCACTTTTCTACAGGGGGGTTGGGTCACTTTTTTCGCCGATATTTTTTAAAGTTATCCTCTCCTTTAGATTGTCTAGCCTTAATTTTAAAAAAATGTCGCTTCCTGTTTGGCGGTGGTCATAACAGCATAAACGTTAGGTTTTACCCTGTTCTTTTCCTCCTTTGCTGTACGGGTTCGAGCCTGCCTTCCTACTACCATTTTTTTTTTTTGCTCAACATACACATCCAAACACCCGGGCAACGCCAGGATGAAATGCTAGTTGCTTATATTAATAATAATTTTATTTTTAATCAAAATCGCTCCGGACAAGACATGAAGCCATTGATGTTAGGAGTTAAAAATAATACATATGTTACATGGAAAAGTGCTGTCCCCTTTCCATGTAAATAAGAAGAACATTAGATGAGTAAAACTGAGATTAGGATAAGCCTAGAATCGAACCCTGTAGGCAAAGTTAAGAAATAGAACGTTAGAAATTAAGTCTATTGTTGATTCTTCTAGAAATCTGAATATTAAATATGTCAGTAAAAGAATGAACAATGCAAATTAAATTATATTGTTTAAAATAGGTTAGATTAGAATTGAGGATTCTTTTGTTTGTCAAAAGTGTGTTGGACAAACATATGTAAAGCCACATGAAATTGGTCACGTTTGAAAAACACACTTTTGACGTCATAGGCAAAGGACATTTCTCCATATTATGGGTTCGGAGTTTAGTTAATTAAAAGTTAGTTAGGGAGTTGATCAGCAAAGAGTTGACATAGTCAGAGAAGAGTTTCCTTAGAGGAGAAGGGGAGGGGGGGAAGATTTACTATGTGAATCCAGATTTTAATTCCTGACGTCATCGACCGGTCGATCAGATGAATAAAGAAGTCATCATTATGTGGTAACTGTTGTCTTGTGTCACATCCTTCATCACGAACGAATGGTAATTGTGTTTATCATCTTATAATGAACATTGTGAACCCTTCCAAGTTATGTGTCCCATCTCCCCCATCACAAGTACTGCCTATAAATATCTCTTCTCCTTTGTGTTAAGAACTTGTGCATCATATCACCCTCTCCTCTAATATGTGTTAAAAAGAACTGTTATATAAATGTCTTCTCTCCCTCATCATCACTATCGTTATGTCTGTATTACATGAATCCCGTCATATATGTGCCCCAGTATGAACGCCGCGTCTTCTTTAATATATACCCCCACTACACAACACATAAAGGTCAATAACTAGTCAGTGATAAGTGTTAGATGGAATAGATTCCAATCCAGAAAACAGCAATTTTTCCCTCTTTGCCAGAAACATCATTCATGGAATGTGAGGACTAAAGGACAAAAGAGGGAAGCAAGAGTTACGAAAGTTAAACCAAGATCCACTTTCGACTCTTCTTTAATCATTAACTAGCAGGGAGACACGACGTTGCCCGGTATTTAATGATGATCAACAAATGTTTCATGCTCCTACATTTTTATTGTCATCGAAATCGGCGAAATTGGCCATTTTTCAATCAAATCAATCATGTTATAGTTAGGGATACATTGTGATGCACAATACATTGCACTGTAGAGAACCTACAGTTGATTTTATAAAATTATTTTTATTTATAATGGCTTTAATTAATGTTTAAAATGCAAAAGTCAAATATCATGGTTTAATTGTGCTCTAAACAGAAATATTCATTTAGAATGCGCTCTTGTCATATCAAAGAACCTAATATTGATTATATATGTCGGGCCTTACTGCTTGTGCGGTGATAGTGGCTTTAATTTAAGTTTAAAATTTTAAAAAATCAATAATCACGTTCCATTTGTACTTTAAACAGAAACATTGATTTCGAACGCACCCCTGTCATATAAAAGACCCCACTGTTGATTTTATATGTTGGGCATTTCGGCTTGTGTGGCAATAAAACTTCTCAAATGCACTTGTAATGTTAGGCTGTGTAAGGTGTTAACTTTGGTTCAAATCGCCTGTTCCTTTTTTTTGTCGGATTATTTCGATTATCGATTATCAATACTTACTGAAGACATTCCGATACAAAAGCACTGCCAAACACATAAAGTATCATTGAGTGAAATTTTATAAAAATCGATCTAGCCGTTTTCTACTCCATATGTTAGGTAAACACCAGACAACTCCCAGTAGAAAGCTTTTATTTAGTTATCTATCTATCTATCTATCTATCTATCTATCTATCTATCTATCTATCAGTTTTCTATAACCTATCTATCTAGCGGAGTAAAGAACAGAGATTGAATCGTGGGAAACAATAAGTTGAGCGAGCATTGCAGGTGCAGAAAGGGTCAAAGGGTCATGTTGTGACATGTATCAAACTGGGTTGACCGATCAGTTTGCACCGAAACTTTACAAGCAGGGACCAGATGTGACGTGCCAGGTGTCTCGGTTTTAGCAAGTTTAGTTGAGGTGGGTGCTAGAAGCCAAGGAAGCAAGATGTGTTAAACAGGTCTCCCCCCATAAGGGAGCGACAGTCTCGAAATGGATGCAGAGAAACACCACAAGGTCGAGATCATCGCTTTCACTCCATGCTGCAGAAGACAAGATGCCTGGGAGTGAAATAAACCAGAATATATAAAAACATCGTCTTGTGTGTCTTGCATGCTTGTTATAGCAGAACCCTGCTTCCCAAGACGTTGGCGAATCCTCCAAGCAGCGGCCAAAACACAGAAGCGGCCAAGTATGTTGTCATGTGTTGCATATTATATGTTTGACACACACGCGCACACACACCCACAAGACGAGTCATGCGCCATTTAGTAAATAGACATTAAGAGATATGAGGACAATAGTCCGTTAAATAGTAAACGTTGCAATTCGACGCATTCAATCCTGAGAATTTTTTCTTTGATAGTTTGTTTTATGGAAATATTTTCAGTTAGGAATGTTGGCAACCTTTACGTCGTCCCTCCTATAAGTACCTGAAATCTTTCTAGAAAGAATTCTAACTAGAAAGATATCAGGAAAAGTGGATGCCAACAATAATCATCAAAATCATACGAAATGAATGAATAATGCTCGACAACAACAATATTTCAATTACTTTTGCGCATGCACAAATTCAATCATAGCTTGAAATTGTTTACTATCATGATTTGCTTATCTATCTATCGATAGCTTAGACGGAAGGGAACACGGCTAGAGTTCTAAATGTTTTGATTTCGATTCTAGCTGATGGCACCCAAATCACTTTTTTAGGTAATATTCAATAGCGTAGGGTTTCTCAATAGAGTAGGGTTTTCTGTGAGTGGGGCTGAGGGGATCTAGAAACTCTCTGTTAAATGCTTTATATGGAAAAATTAAATGGCTGCAGATATTTAATTACTGGAAAAAAGATATGATACATAATTACATTATATGGAAAGAGTTTCAGGATGATTCATGAAAAGGAAAACAAAATAAATTAACAAAAAAAAAATGTAACAATTCTTGATTAATCAAAATCAAAAAATGGTTGTAAACATTATCATTGCTTGGTGTTAAAATTTGAAATGAATGTTTTTCATATTTATTTTAGAAATTATCTTGTTAGTGCTCCGTGAAAAACCTTTGCCCTGCGCAGGGATTCCATGGTGCCTTGGAGTTTTGGAAACCCTGCAATAGAGAACTGGCTATCTCCTCTGATCTTGAGCACATGGTACAATGGGGAAAGGAGTGGCTGGTTACTTTTAATGCATCTAAAACCAAGCTTCTATCTTTACATCATCAACGTTCTGAACCCCATCTGGCATGAATTGAAATGAATGGCTCATTTCTTGGGGAGGCCTCATGTTTTGACAAGCTTCTGGAATTGACCTTTACTCCTGATCTGAAATGGAACACGTACATTAAATCTGTTGCCAAGGCCACTGGAAAAATGGTGGACTCCTTCTATCGATCGAGTAGCTGATGCAAATCTTTATCTATATAAGAGCCATGTACGTCCAAGTGTGAAGTACTGTTGCCACATTTGGGCAGGAGCTGCTAGAAAGGACTTGTCCTGCCTTGATAGAGTTCAAAATAGATTTCGTAGCCTCATAGGGGGTGTCCTTTTCTCTTCTCTGCAACCTCTATTTCACAGAAGAGATGTTGCGAGTTTGTCTCTGCTTTATCGTTATTTCCATGGCAAGTGCTCGACTGCGCTCCAATCTATGGTCCCCCCTCGTCAAACTTTCACAAGAAACACTCGTCTAGCTGAAAACACTATCAATAATTCCTCCAACTCTTTATCTGTGCCTAAACCTAAACGTAGATTCGATGAGAAAAGCTTCTTTCTTAGAACTGCACGCCTTTGAAACTGTCGTTCGTCTTCCTGCTTCCAGCTGACAACAATCTGATTGTCTTCAAGTCCAACGTAAACAAATTCTTGATGAGCCGTTTCACTTAAGTTAACTAATTTACTGAATTTCCATTACTAACAATTACTATATTGTTCAATTGACTACTGTACACTCTTAACCCTTATCATCGAGTGGTCTTTGGGCCTTGATAAGTGGTGATACTCATGTAAAAAAAAAAAATAAATGTAATAACTTTCGTTTTGTATTTTACGACCGGGCAACGCCGGGCGCCCCTCGACGGTGAATAAATAACTAAGAGCGTGTGATGGAGCATGCGTTACTAATGCTGTGTTTTATGCACGTGCTTTTTTTGGGGCCAGATAATATTTAATTTCCAACTTATTATTCTGAGAACGTGAATAATCTACAAACGCTATGCTTTGTCATTCACGTATCACGTTTGTTAATCAATCGTCTCTCGGACAAATTAATAAACATGATCTGGTGCTACCATTGGTGATGATGGAAGCTGGAAAAGAGTTTTTATCTTTATGTTATTTTAACTTCATGTGGCATTTATAAATAAATGGAGTATTATTGTGTAACAGTGCATATGTGCACGCGTGGAGATATCAGCAGCAACCAAATGGTGGATGGCTAGCGAAGGTGTTAGCAACAGCAGCAGCAGTAGATGTTTTAAGCACATATGCAAATTGGTTAGTATGTGCGGGCTTGCGTCAGTAGAAAAAGGAAAAAAAAGAAGAAATGCAACTATCGGGTGACATGGACGTGTGGCCCTGCAATGACAGTGAGAAACTTTTAAGCTGGTGTCGAGATGGCAGGGTTTTATTAATTTCATGTCAACCGAAATGAACAGTTAGAAAAAACAAAGAAGCAAGCATTGTTTGGAAAGTAATTGCAATAAATGACATTTGCTGAAACAGAAAAAAAAGTCGAGTCAGATTTATTTATTTTTGTTTGTTTATTCCTTTTCGACAGTGCCGGACCACATCCGGGTCCAAGAGAGGGTTGAATTATAACGAACACGGTTCGAGCGTAACGATCACATTACAGTTGCCAACTTTTGGGCAATGTAACAATCACTAATTTCTGTTGCAGTGATCATTCCTAAAACTAAGCGAAAATTCCACAAGCAGAGTCCCCCCCCTTAGAACTGTTCGTCTGTGAAACACAATATCACAAAACTGCTTCCCAGCTGACTATAACATCAAATTTCCACCATCACGTTAATAATTAACCTTTCTCGTTAAGTAATCCACGGGCTTTAATGAAAAATAAAAGAAATGGTGACAATAAAAATAATTAAAACAAAACTTAATACATTGAACACACAAAACAAATAACCATTTTTTATTTTAAATAAGAAATTTGAAAACTTTGAAGTGTCGGATAAAATGATAAAATCATTGTTTTTTTATTTACTTTTTTTTATAAGTCCAATATTTCGCTAATAAATAGCCTCTTCAGGGTAGGAAGTCCGGTCCATGATTTTTTTTGACTTACAAGAAAAAAAAAGTAAATAAAAAAACAATGATTCAAATTTCTCATTCAAATTTTATTCAAACATAAGTGTCTTCAAAAAGTATGCGACCATCTTTTACTATTTTTTTTTATTTTATTTTATTTTCAAAGCATTAACATTCATTGAATTGGATTGTTTGTAGTTCTCATCTCAACTCCTTCCATATAAACATTCAATGCATACGTTTGCAATCGCCAGCCAAAATTGTTCAGTCGGTTCAGCGTTAAAAGTGAAGAGCCGAAGGGACATAGCCGAAGGGATATAGTTCAACCCTGGGTTTTGGCATCCAGTATTGAGTGTTTACTATTAATCGAATATTGGCACTTGTGCACGACTGTCACAGAACAGCTTTTTTGGTTTCAGTTTGGAGAGCGCACACACCGGGGACAGACAAATGCGATTTCAGGACCGAATCTCAGCAAATAGCAACAACAATGCAATAACACGAAAGAAAACATAAATTATGTGAACATTTTTTTTGAATTAAAATTAAATTAAGAAAATATGAGTTTTATTTCGTACACAAAGCAAAAGTTGTCAAAGTGTATGACTTAAATTTTATAAATAATTATGAACAGTATTCAATGGATGCGTGTTTTTTGTAGATTTTTTTTTACACATTTATTGAATTAAAATAAAATTAAGAAACTTTAATATAGAGTAGAGTTCTTTAAAAAAAACAAAAACAAAATAAAGTTTTATTAATTGTGTTATAAAGGGAAATAACCGAAAAGCAAAACGTTATCTCCCCTGGATGGCAAGAGGGAAGACTTTTCAAGATGGCTGACACAGCATTTCACCTAATCTGTTGCTCTAACCTTTTACTCTTTTTCTGAATAAAAAATAAATAATTGGGTGCTAAAACGATGTCTTCTTGTAATTCTCAAATTTAACAACCAGTTATATTCCGTGACGACATAACAAATTGGTTTTAGTTTATATATATATATATATATATATATATATA
Organism: Euprymna scolopes; assembly: GCF_053919585.1. Lineage (NCBI taxonomy): Eukaryota > Metazoa > Mollusca > Cephalopoda > Sepiida > Sepiolidae > Euprymna > Euprymna scolopes. The sequence goes on from NC_136515.1 coordinate 77,041,032, forward strand.
TATATATATATATATATATATATATATATATATATATATATATATATTTAGGCAGCATTTTCTCATTTAGACAAATATTATTGAATAGCACGGAATTATTCTGTTCTACAATTTTCGTTTTTATCTTCTCCAATCTCCGAATAGTCCTTTTTGTGTTCTCAAAATTCTGTCGAAAGCGCTCGCGATTATGGATCCAACATATCCAATTTCGAGAAGAACACAAAAAGGACTATTCGGAGATTGGAGAAGATAAAAAGGAAAATTGTAAAACAATAGTGCACAAGTACCAGACGAGAGTGGCACCATTAAAACGAGCGATATTTTGCGCTCCATAATTTATTTTGTCTGCATAATCACCACCATTCTCAATGCCCTTTTGTCTCTTTTCGTGCCTTGGTCGTAAAAGTCCGGAAGGCTCTTTGTCACTCAGATCTCCGTCACCACCCTGAAATCGTCGAACGCATCTCCTAACTGTGCTTGCATCAACTGTATCGGCTTCGTAAATGTTCAAAAGGCACCGGTGAATGTTGATCGGTGTAACTTTTTCTGCATGGACGAATGCATAAATCACAAACTGGAAAAAAGGCTAGAGCTGTAGTTGTAAATATATCTAAAGCTTAACATGAGGTTTGCTAAGGTCTTCGTATAAAAATTAAAGTATTATTAGACGGATACTTAATATAAAATCCTTCTTAGTCAAGAGAAAAAATACAAGTTGTCCTTGAGAGTCACAGGACAAAATAACATGATATAAATGCGTCTGTACCACAAGGGTCGATCCATGGATCTTTTTTTTATTGCTGGTATTGATAAATAATCGCCGTGATAAAATTGTTTCCGAGATGGGTATATTTGCTGGTGACACCACACTCTATAACAGACACGAAAGGAAAATAAATGAACATATATCTAAGGCAATCTCCAGTCTGTAGGGGTATTGGGACATAAATAGATGGTAACGTTCGATGCTGCCAAGAATAAACTTCTTTTCATTAAACAATTCCGAGAAACGTTCTCAACCACCGATTGTCATGGCTAGTGGTGCACTATCTAAAAGCTCTTCTTTCAAACTTGGTTTAACATTTACAGGGAACATGAATTGAAACAAATATATCGAGGGCATTGCCAAGAATGACGTAAAGAAGGTGGGCTCTCGCTACCATGCTAAAAAGTTACTTACGCCTGACTTTATCCTGTATCTCTACAAAGCCATGGAGTATTGTTGCCACATTTGGGTTGGTGCATCTGCTATTAATCTTTCACTCTTAGACAAGGTTCCAGAAAAAGTCTCCAACTTGGTAGGTCCCGCACTATCAACCAAACCCCAACCCCTGTTTCAACACCAAAATGTTGCACCACTGCGTTTGTTTTACAAGTATTTTAATGGAATGTGCCCCGAAGAACTCAAAGCACTTGCACCCTTCAACGTAAATACCCCCGAATAGCCCGACAAGTGGCAAAAATCCCAACCCTCACACACCATAGAGATCTCTAAATCCTGGAAAGTCTTCTGCTCTTATAGTTGCTTCTCTCGAACTGCTAGACTTTGGAATCCCCTCTGAGGTACTTGCTTCCCTGACTGTACTGACGTGCAGAAGTACAACTGTAATGTGAACAAATATCTTGCTGCTCAACTCCCTACATAGTGTCCATGAAGATTTGATTCCAACTAGTAACCACTTAGTTTCAAGTAGTAATAAAACTTGTTTGGGATGAAATAAAAGTAAAATAAAATAATTATTGACCGGCGTTGTAACTGGCATAGGTCACCTGGGGTCAGTTGATAGCGTTGGCTGACATTTTACCGTGAGTTTGGGGAAACTAAAACAAATTCCATTTCACTGATAGAGAGAGAGAGAGAGAGAGAGAGAGAGAGAGAGAGAGAGAGAGGGAGAAAGAGAGAGGAGAAGAAGGGGGGATGTAATAATTTGATATATTAGGAGAGGATAACCTTCCCCTTCTTACAGAGAGAGAGAGAGAGAGAGAGAGAGAGAGAGAGAGAGAGAGAGAGAGAGAGAGAGAGAGAGAGAGAGTAACTGCGAGAAGATCAAATGGTGTCGGATTGCCTTGCTGAATTCACGACAAAATATAATCGGCTACATTTCATGGCCAAGAGACTCCGTTCTGCCTGCCACAAACCGCCCCCGCCACAAAACCGCCCCCGCCCTATAATGTATATACAGAATTTTTGTGAAATGTTAAACGGTACTCTGCTCGATAAATGTCGGCGAGTTACTTATGGAAAAAAAAAACGGTTAATTAAACTGCAGAAGCACCTGTTAAGCTATACAAGTTCTAAATTTGAATACTCCCCCTAGCCCTCCAAAAAAAGCGAAAAACATAAAAGTATGTTTTTGTAAACGGCTCGTGACTGACATCATTATTCCTATTTACAATGCCTCCCCACGGGACAGAGTTAGACACCAGGGTCGTTTTTTAATGTGGAGAAAAGGAACAAAAATAAAAAAATGTCTCAGTCGTGAAGAATTTCTCCTCCACTGACAGAGAACAAAAAATCAAAGTGCAGCATCTGAAGAACAGATACTACACTTTGATCTGGACCCGGAAGCTATTTTTTTTTATTATTAAATGAGGTGAAAACTATTTTTATTTTATGAAAAGTATTTCATGCGATTTAAAATGTCCGCCATGTATTCATGCGCCTTGTGAAATGTCACGTGACTACGCGCGTACGCGCTCGCGAACCTACATTTCAGTAAGAAATTGCTTGTGCGTAGCAAAGACTGTGAAATGGCAAAAATAGTTCTAGGGTTCAGGACGGAAACGGTTATTGTATTCACACCGAAATCTACAAAAAAAAAAAAAAAAATGTATTTTTTCTATACAAACGTTCGACTGGCCTTAAAGTAAATTTTTACCCAAGTAGTTCCATTTTTATAAAGAAAATCATGTTAAGTAATTAATGAGAACTCGTTGGCATTGTAACTATAAATTATTGTTGAGTTATCTCCCTTTAATTCATGACCTTTTACATTAAGTCGGGAGAGACAGGTATTTTCAGATACTCATAAAATTCAACTTTTATAGTGAAAAATAAAATTAGTTAATCAATTTACATCGTTTTTGGAATATGTCATCTTTGTTTCTTAACAAGTGCATACATCATAAAAATTTTGTCGTATTTTCTGTAATTTTGTTTTCTTAAATCACAGAATTAAAAAAAAAAAATTAAGTTGTCTCCCTTAGATTAGTATCTTACAGCTGAGCCTTATTTCCCTTACATTTGTCATGGCAGAAAAAGTGGCGTTTTTTTGTATAAGCTTTCATCGATCTAAGGGGGATAACTTCAATTTACTAAGTCGTTCATGTTTTGATATCATAAAAGAATTTAGGATGCTGATACTAACGCAGCGTGGAGAAATTCTAAGAAAAGAAACGTATAGGTATTTAACAAATAAATAAGTAAAACAATTAAAAGGAAGCTTTAACTACCTTTTCAAAATAACATTATCAATTCCTTTGCAACTATCATCGCGCTTTCTTTCGTTTTGTAATATTAATGTGTGGCCACTATCACACTAATTAGTCCCGTAACGCAGGATTGTGAGACCCCCCCCCCCATCCAGACGTGGTTACAAAATCAGTCACACAAATACTCTCTGTACCAATCTATTCATCTATTCATTCAACTTCCGAAGTAACATTATATATATATATATATATATATATATATATATATATATATATATATATATATATATATATATACACTCGTGAGCCCCCCCCCCCCAAAAAAAAAACGGGCCAAACAAATTTTATACATTTTATTGCACTAAAATCTATATTGAACAAAGAACAATTGAATAAGGAAACTTAAACGAGACTAATAACACAGAACAAGAAATTTACTTTAATAAATGCTTAGGGTGGAATCGCATTCTTTTTTGATTTCTTTAGAAGATCAATCCTTTTAGACATGCTCTTAACCAAAGTGGAACACTGCGAAGAGGAGATGCTATTACATTCGCTTTGCACAGCTTCCCACAGTTTGTCATTGTTCTAAAAATTTCTTCCATCTAATGCACGAGATATTATGGACCAAATATTCTCGACTGGGTATAAATCGGGGCTTTGACCTGGCCAAAATATCACATTAGTTGAATTATCAAAAAAAAAACATTTTTGTTACTTTAGCAGTGTGTGCAGGAACATTATCATGTTGAAAAAAGTGTTCTGAGATGTTTCCAGCTTCTGGATACTTGCTAACAATCCTGTTTCTAATATTCGAATGTATTTCTTTGCATTGATTGACTTCTCACATCTAATAAGTTCCCCAACTTCTGCTGCAGCAAAAGTTCCCTATGCCATTATCTCTCCATTCCCGGGTTTAACTGTCGTTTTTATGCAACTTGGCGAAAATCTTTCTCCAGTTCTTCGATTGCACCATTCGGGAGCATCAGGAGCATCACTAACAAGACAAAATCTTGATTCATCTGACCAGAAAACATTCCTGAACCAGTCTGTATCTTTCTTGCCAAAACACGAGGAAAATCTCTTTCTATCATTGATGTTCTTAGATAAAAATAGCTTATTCGCACACCTTTTAGAGGAAAATCCCATTTCTTCCATTCGTCTAGATATTGTATATCTAGAAAGAGAATTTCCAGCCCCTGTTTTAATTCTTTGCTATGGTCAACATAAGTTTTCTTTCAATCCTTCAAAACAGTTAATTAAAGCCTGTGGTCGTCCTTCAAAGTGAATGCTCTAGGGCGACCAGATCCAGATTTCCCTTTTACCAAGCATTCGACTTCGAACCTTTGACCAATTCGCTTCACTACAGAAAGAGATGGTTTCACTTTTTCTTAAGTCATTTTGGACTGCCTTAATCCTGCAATTCGGGTTTTTAAATCCTCGCCAAGATGCGGTCCTACCATATTTAGGATTCATTTTTTCATTTATTATTATATGCTATAATAATAATAATGATGATCTGCAAAATAGAAATTTTCAGTTAGAATTAACAAAAAATATTGAAAAATTGATTTCTTCCTTCTTTCACTTTTGGCCAATTTTTTTGCCCATGAGTGTATATATATATATATATATATATATATATATATATATATATATATATATATATATATATATATATATATATATATATATATATCCAGGTTTGAGGTGTTCAAAAGTCGGAACTAATAAAGACAACGAGGTTGGTAAATAGTGCTCAATAAAAAGAGCAAAATATTTTATTAATTATTTGAGGGCAAACAATTACATATGGTCGCTACAAATAGCCATCTGTTTCAGTCAATGAGATTTCCTAAGGCGACATGGAACCCTTCGACGCCACAAAGAAAATGGAAAAATGAAAGAAATTGAAGAAAAAAAAGAAAAAAAAGAAAGAAAAAATGGAGCTATTCAAAAGAAAAAATCATAAAAAGATCATGAAAAGTTGTGAGTTCTCTAAAAAAAAAATAATAAAAGATAAAAATGGAGAGACTGCATTTCAACCTATTTGGAGATTATGCAAAAATAGATTAACAACTGGATATAAGTCTTTAATGAATAAAGTGGGGCATAATTTTACTGGAACTGTAAATTGTATAGAAAAGTGGGTATGGGAGGAGGTTCTGTTAATATACTGTTTTACACGTGTCAGGAAAAGAAGTTTGCAAATGTTTTCGTTGACATCATGAGTCGATATAAGTTAAAAGGGGGGTAAGGATGATAGAGGGAGAAGAGAAAGAAAAAGAGAGAATGGAAGGTTAATAGACTAAAGCAGACATATTCATGCCGAGACATACATCCATAAACGTACAAACGCAAAACATATACGCATACATACATGCGTGTGTACAACCCCCCCCACACACACATATATGTTTTTTGTTTTTTTACCGTTTTATCTGTTTGGTTACATATGTTTCGGATATTATCTCTTAACTCCTGTCTTTTTTGCTCGTATTTCCTCTAAAACACTTCTTCCAAATAATAACAACCATTTCTGTAAGGTCTGACGAGGCTGTTGGATCGTAAACATGGTCGAACATCCGAAACATATGTAACCAAACAGACAAAACGGTAATAAAAAAAATAAAACACACATTTGCTCTGCAATAGTATTGAGCACTCTCTTCAGGATTTTACTAATTACCAGTTTTACTATATATATATATATATATATATATATATATATATATATATATATATATATATATATATATACAAGGATATTCAACCACACACGAATACACATCTATATATACACATACATATGTTCATACAAGAAAATACAACCACGCACAAATATATATATATATATATATATATATATATATATATATATATATATATATATATATAAATATGTATTAGAAATATATATATATATATATATGTATATATATATGTAATATTAAATGAAATACTTTCGACCTGAGGGGGGGAGTAAAACTTGGTTTTCGTAGTACTCTGGAGGCTTGTTTAATTTTATTCAATGCTTTGAATGTGGAGTCCTGTTAATTTCTTTTACTGCTAACTTAAAAAATAATTTCTCTTCTAGGCGGATTAAACAATTAGTTTTATTCTTGTTCTAGAGGTATCCTCAATTTAATGATTTTAATAGCGCTCTGGGGATCTCTCTTAATTGTATTTAGTGCTTTCAATAGCGTTCTAGATTAACGAGTTTTGTTTTTATTGCTCTCTTAAGAAAATAATTTATCTTCTAGATGGGAATAAAAACTTGATTTTCCTAACGCTCTGGAGGCCTCCTTACTTTTATTTAGTGCTTTCAGTAGCGTTCTGGAGTAGTTTCATTTTTTTATCACTGTTAATTAAATATATTTCCGCTTCTAGAGATAGTGGTTGGAAATTTGGTTTTAGTAGTGTTCTTGAGGCCTCCTTAAGGTTACTTAGTGCTTTCAGTATCGTTCTGGAGTAGTTTCATTTTTTTTATCACTGTTAATTAAATATATTTCCGCTTCTAGAGATAGTGGTTGGAGATTTGGTTTTAGTAGTGTTCTTGAGGCCTCCTTAAGGTTACTTAGTGCTTTCAGTATCGTTCTGGAGTAGTTTCATTTTTTTATCACTGTTAATTAAATATATATCCGCTTCT
>NC_136515.1:77058112-77108112 GCF_053919585.1 Euprymna scolopes
ATTCAATAAATTAACAAATTTTTGACACGGAATGGTTAAATTTTAAAGCAAATATTTTTATTATTCTATGTAAGACAAAGAATACATTTAAAATATTATAACTCCTTATCCTATAAGATTTTGGTGTCTACCACCTCTTCAGAGGAGACTAAAAATCACAAGTTTCCATAGGTTGATTGCTAGATAATTTTATTCTGAAGTGTATATATATATATATATATATATAATCTTCAGTGTTGCAATCGTTTCTTAATAATCTGGCCAAGCTTAAGCATTATTTCGGTAAAACAATATTCCAAAATGGCTAATCATCAGACACAAAATCCAACTGTAATGAATATATAAAATATACACAATTTCTTATTTTACAAATAAAAGCAGTGAACTCACCTACACGTCTGTCCTTTTATCGATTAATTTTGAATTGTGTCTGACGATTGACCATTTTGGAATATCTTTTAACGAAATAACGATTGTATCTTCTGATAAAACTGTTTTAATATATTGTTGACTTGGTTATTGCAAAATTATATATATATATATATATATATATATTTTTTTTTTCATAACATATATATATATATCTTACTATATATATATATATATATATGCATATATATATATATATTAATTAATGAAAACAAGGGATGTAGTGTTTACCTGATATACACAATGGTAAACTTCAAACTAATAAAAATAACAGTATTTATATATAGAAAATTTAATCCCAACCGAATAAAAAAGCTCAATACGCAATAGAGAGTAGAGCTTATTATAAGGGAAAGAAAATTAGAACTTTAAGTTGAAATTTACAATCAACATTTTTTGTTCGACTGAATACTCAAAAAACAATTTACAAAATCCATATTCAGCGGAGTTTCAAAGAATGCTATTCTTATTATTATTCTTCTCATCAGAGGACATAAAGAAATCAGCAAATTATATTTGTAGCAATGTTAGAATTCGCTAGTTAATTGAAACCGCAATTTATTGTAGTTATAAATTGCCGAAATAAAAAGTTATAAAAAATATATATTGCAATTAAGTTACACAGAATATTCCGCGTTTCATTCTCGTGAGAATTTGTTAGGCTAATGCATAAGCCTGACGAATTCTCACGAGAATGAAATGCATAATATTCTGTGTAGCTTAAGTTCCATATATATTTTTATAACTTACTAACTAGCTCTATCTATCTATCTATCTATCTATCTATCTATCTATCTATCTATCTATCTATCTATCTATCTATGTATTGAGCACTGTTGAAGTAAATAATGAAACTTCATGCATAAAATTATATTTTCATATATTAATTCGTGTGATAAAATTAAGTGTATATATATATATATATATATATATATATATATATATATATATATATATATATATATATAAGACAATTGGATTTAAATTTTTCAAATTAAATATTACAATAATTTATTTTTCGACAATATAATAAAGATTTTTTGCTTATTCACTACAGTTTCAATAAATGCCTCATATCCTCGGAAGAAACATATTTATCGAACTGCTATTCATATGTAGTCTATAAATTTTACTAATTAGCACATAAATTGAATATCAAAACTGTTGAGAGAAATCCTATCTCTCTCTCTCTCTCTCTCTCTCTCTCTCTCTCTATATATATATATATATATATATATATATATATATATATATATATATATATATATATATATATATATGAAAATTTGAGAAAAATTTAAAAAGAAAAAATGAAAAGATATTAAAAAAAATAAGAATAATGCAGCGGAAAGGTTTGAAAATGTCAAAGGCATAAACGAATATGATACAATCTAAAAAAAGATTGATATCCAGATGTTTTGTGCTTCAAAATACAATATGAAAGTCATATTCCAAATTTTGTCGTAAGATGTGATTCACCGAAAAAAAAAAATCATGTGAAAATGAAATGTACTCGACCCGACAAATAATCCGTAAACTTTTGTCTGACGACAGAAAATAATTCAAACTTAAACTCAAATAAATTATAAATTAAAGATTGGCAGGGGGTATTAATTTAGTGAAAAACCGTCTTCAAGATGACGGGGGTCAGAGTGACCAGACATAGAGAAATGGAAATATATACAGAAACTTAAAATCTAGGCTGACATCTGGGGAGGAGCGTGGGCGAAGGGAATATAGCCTTATTTTATAAGCTGAAAGCTCGCGTGCTCTTAAACCGAAGCCGCCGCCGCCGCACACACGCACGCACGCACGCACGCACACGAACGCACACACACACGAATACACACACACACACACACACACACACACACAGACACACGCACTCGCGCGCGGCATGTAAACAAACACATATACAAATAAAAGAATAAATATATAAACATTCACGCATCCCTGTATATATATATATATATATATATATATATATAGTCATCCAGTCAGTACTGTTTCGCAGCTCGTCAGTGCGGCTAGACAGGCAACTACCTCAAGCCAGGATTGAAACCCGACCGTTTGTACGGCAGTCAAGGCTCCTAACCATTACGCTATTGGCGGCTGCTTGAACGAGTAGTGAGTTTAACGATGTTTTGATATCGTCCGAAATACCTCCGCTCGATATATATATATATATATATATATATATATATATATATATATATATATATATATATATATATATATATATATATATATATATATATATATATATATATATATATGTATATGTATATATATATATATATATATATATATGTATATATATATATATATATATATATATATATATATATATATATATATATATATATATATATATATATATATATATATATATATATATAAATTGAAAAATCTTTGCAAACTAAGAAATGTTAAGAGAAATGGTTATTAAATGATAAAATCATTTTTTAAATATAAAATGTCCAAATTTTCGGTATCGAAAAATATCTTTATCAAGGGTAGAAGACTGTCCGTGTTAAAATGTGTTTTTTTTTCTCTTCATATTTATGTGGTATTAACTTCAAGGGAGGCGAAGCAAGCCCTCATGGAGGGAGAGAAAAAAACACCTGGTTTCACTGGCGTTGTAGTAGTAGTAGTAGTATTAGTAGTAGTAGTAGTAGTCAACGGTTGAGCGGGAAGTTAGAATCAGCAGTGTTTTCACACGATAGAAACATTTCATAAAGTTAAACTGAAAATCTTTGATAACCAAGAAATGTTAAGAAAATCTTTATTACATTCTATAATCATTTTTTTAGTAAAAATCTTCGGTATCAAACATGCTTTTATCAAGGGTAGAAGACTGGTTATTTATTTGTTTTCCACGAAACAAAATGTGACACAAGGTCGATTTAATGTGGGAGATAACCAGTTCTCCTCAAAAGGTGATTCTGCAAAAAATAAAATTGGCTTAGTATAGAAGGTTTTCTCCATCTATTAACTAAGGAATTTTTTTTTACACGGAGGTCACCACTTATCAAGGCCCGGAAGCCACTCGGGGATAAGGATTATTGCGTGCACAGTAATCATTGGGATAGTATCGTAGTAATCGTCACCATTGGAGATTCGACAACGTGTCTTACTTAAGGGTCGGTTTGTCAGGAATTTGTTTATGTTGGATTTGAAGACATTTAAGTTGTAGTCGGGTGGAAAACAGGCAATCGGAAGAGAGTTCCACAGTCTTACACTTCTAAGAAAGAAGCTCTGCTCATGGAATCTATGCTTGGATTTAGGCACAGATACAGAGTGGGGAAAATGAATGACAGTGGTTTCAGCCAGACGGGTGTTTTTTGTGAAAGATTAGCGAGGGGGGGGGGACCAGATATTGGAGCTTAGACGAGAATCTGCCATGAAAATAACGATAAAATAAAGACAGGCTCGCAAATTAATTTGAGTGCAGCCTGAGCAGACACCACACTTCAGCCACCAATCCAGTACGAGTAACGGATATCGACTGAAGGGTAAAAGACTGTCCGTGTTAAAATTTAACTTTACGAAATATTTTCTATGATGTGAGACACTACTAATTTAAACTTCCGGCTTAACCGAGCGTATACACATCAAAGTTGACCACTACTACTACTACTACTACTACTACTACTACTACTATCGGCAGTGAAACCAGGCGTCTTTTCTATCCCTCCATGGGGGCTTCCGCCCCCGAAATATAAAGAGAAATGAAAAAAAAAACAAAAAAACAAAAAACAAACAAAAAAACAAAAAACATTTTAACACGGACAGTCTTCTACCCTTGATATAGATATTTTTTTCGATACCAAAAATTTGGACATTTTATATAAAAAAATGATTTTATCATTTTATAAAGATTTATAAAGATCTCTCTCTCTCTCTCTCTCTCTCTCTATATATATATATATATATATATATATATATATATATATATATATATATATATATATATATATAAAGCGTAGAACGATGAAATTGTCACCCTAGAAAATACGACATAATTCCATTTCCGTTTATGAAAACCTGTTTTCTTTTCTTGTTGCGGACCATCTAAAGTTGGCCATTTGTGTACAAATCACAAGATCGGTAAGAGCATTCTATCATGTTTGAAAATGACACAATGTTCAATGAACGAGATCGGAGATGCACCTCTGTATGACTCATGCTCTCTTTCGACCCAAGTTATGTCAACAGGACCATTGCCAACTCCCTCAAAATGCAAGTGCGGATGGTTGAATGCTTTAGGGAACAGCTTAACGAAGTTTCTGGCGATGGTTATGGTCTTTGGTGTGAGTTCAAGTGAAGGCCACATCATGCTATATCACATCTTGAAGTCAACACCAAAGAGTACCTGGATGTATGAGATAGCGGGTGAATGTCTGTCATCTGGTAGGAGGCACCATCCCCAGATTGAAAAAAATGATAAGAAAATTAAAAATTGAAAAATGAGAATTGTAGGGTAGAGCAAGCTAATGCTAGTGCACTTGAATTTCAAAATCGCACTTAAAAGTGCCTTTTATATACAGGGTGACCCCCCCAAACGGGCCTCAACTCTAATTAGGGCTCGTTTCTTAGTGTTTTGTCTGAATGAAATGAAACTTTGGTCATAACTAGTTTATTATATTCAAAACATCACATAAAAACACTAGGGTCTTTGGCCTTTTTTTCTCCGTTCTACAGCATATGTTCTAGATGGCCTCCATTTAGCTTTTGTTTTTTTGGGTCACCCTGTAACAGTAGAGATTATGTAAAAAAACTAAATAAAACCTCGACATATTAATATTGGCAATCAGTAAAACAAACCAGTGCTTCTTCAAAATTAGAGAGAAATTCAAAAATCGAAATATTCAACAATTTCAAATAAAACCGATATCTACTAAGTCGTCATATCACAGTAATAAACATAATAAAAAAATTACAGAAAAACAATAAAGTAGAAAATTGATTATTAATGAAAGACAATAAGTGAAAACTGAGGTTTGCTAAATTGGCCTAAGATTTAAGAAACTCCTTACCGCCATTGCCATGAGTCGTATTTTTCTTTCTTTCTTTCTTTCTTTCTTTCTTTTTTATTAGCAAAACTCAGTGTTCGTTGCCTTCGAAAGTTATTTCCGGTACTTGTACAGTTTAATCAAGACATTAAAACATGAAAATATCGAAAAAAAAAGTTATATTGTACGCATCCGTTGTGGAATGAAGTTCTCCGAAAAAAGATTTCACTTAATTTGACTAAGTATTTTTTTTTCCAGCGAAAAAACAGTTTGTTATGATACTAAGCAAAAGGTAGTCATGCTTCCATGTTTAGGAAGAAAACTAGTATTAAAGATGGGGGGGGGGGTCAACTCTTTAAACTGAGTTATCTCCCCGTGGCGTGTTCAAGAATTTAAAAAATGGCTACCTTCATTGCGCTCTCATAAAAACGTGTTTTCCGCTGTAAAAAAAAAAAAAACCCTACTCGATCAAATTTTTTCGGAGATCTTCAGTCCAAAAAGGACACGTACAATATAAACTTTTTTCGATATTTTTATTTTTTAAGGTCTTGATTAAACTGTACAAGTACCTTATTTTCATTAATAATTAATTCTCAACTATATCGTTTTTTGTAATTTTTTACGTGACAAGTAGATACCATAGCTTGAAATTAATTATTTCGATTTTCGAATTTCGTTCTAATAACGAAGAAGAAGAAGAAGAAGAAGAAGAAGAAGAAATGCTTCAGAGAAAACATTACGATATAAACGTGCAAAGGGAGATAATTCTAAATAACTTTTAAAATCTTGAATAGTCTCCCCTGAAATTAGTCGAAAAGACATTTTCCGTGTTGGAACATCTTCTCTATTTAGATAATTTTCCGAAAATTATAAGGATATTTTAACGCTATATGATTCCTCAAAGTTCAATAAAAATGTGAACAGACATCTTGCTGCTCAACTCCCTACATAATATCCCTGCAACTTATGTCCCCGACAGTAGCCCCCTACATCAAAGTGGCACTTGTGCCTTCTTTGGGGTGAAGAAAATGTGAAAAAAAAAAAATGATATAGAAATATAACAATTATTGAGCACTGTAGATCACACACACACACACACACACACACACACACACACACACACACACACACACACACACACACACACACACACACACACACAGCAAAGCAAAAAAACAAACAAAAAAAAAACAAAACAAAAAAAAACAACAAACGCCAATACCAGAAAACGTTCGAAGGGACATAACTCTAACTAACTTTTTTAATTTTAAATTGTCTCCCCTTAAGTCAGTATAAGAAATCGTCGTTTCTAACTAAAATATTCAAAGACTCAATCATTATTATTCAGCTATTGTCACAATAAATTAATACTCGAATCTGATACGGGTTTACAATAGGAGCTGTTTGAATAGATTATATATTTAGATTAATTCTTGCACACACTTAGGGCATTTTATTTATTTATTTATTTTTATATAAAGTTTAACAAAATAATTCTCAATTTCTGCGTCTTTCTAACGTTTTACGGCAGTGAACAAATTCTTCCTATCACTAACCCTAAGTCCGAGTGGTACCAGTTAGGGTTAAGTTAGGATAAGATTCAGGATGAGATTAGAAGACTGCAGCAAATGTTTTGAAACAGAATTCATTGATTAAAATAGTTTACTGCAATGTTTTACAGAAATAATTTATCGATGTGTAATAAAATGTCTCGAAAAAAAAAAATGGGGAATGTGACATAGAAGTATATCACTGCTAAAGAAAGAAAATGAAAGAACGAGTTAATACAAAACTGATTTCACATCGGTAAGAAATATACTTGGACCTCCCCACCATCTAAATTCTAAATTCATTTTTTTTTTGATATTCACTTTTTCAGGGTGTTCAAAAATAATCACACTAACAGGGAGATCCGATGTTGCTCGGGACTGAACAATGACCAACGAATGGTTCACATTCCCATATTTTTATGATCATCGAAATCGGCAAAATCGCTCATTTGTCAATCAAAACGATTACCTGCTCTAGTTGAGGACCCATTATTCAACATGCCTCCCCTCAGTGACTTAGTCCACAACACACTGTAGTCTATATTGCACTGTAGAGAACCTACTGATAACTTTATATATATATATATATTTATTTATATATAATGGCTTGTATTAAATTTTAAAAAGTTCAAACGTCAAGTATCATGATCCAATTGTGTTCTAAACAGACACATTCATTTTGAAAGCGCCCCTGTCATATCAAAGAACTTCCCGTTGGTTTTATATGCCTGACATTTCTGCTTGTACGGTGATGATAGCTTGAATTTAAGTTTTAAATGAAAAAATCAAGTATCATAGTTCAATTGTGCTTTACACAGAAATATTCATTTCGAACGCGCACCTGTGATATTAAAGAACATATTGCTGATTTTATATGTCGGGCCTTTCTGCTTGCGCGGTAATAAAACTTCTCAAATGCACTGGTTGGAAAGTGGGATTGAGGAGCCAGCGCTCTAGAGAAAGAGCACTCTAGCCTGCAAAAAAAAAAAAAAAAAAAAAATATCGGGGCAGATTCGTCGGCATTCCACGAGAGGGGCGCCTCAGATGATTGGAATGGAAGTGAAACCGAACTAAGCCTATGCGAGTTTAACCAGCTTCCTCCAAACGAGAAAGTTCCATGGGAGTATAGAATTCACAAGCGGGCCTCAGTCGCATGTATATCGCCATTAATGGAGATGACGAGGTTGGGATTTTGAAACTCTTCCAGTGAAGTGTCGACGCCCTCCTACATACAGCACTCCTCGGGTGCTGGCCAGGCTCAACGTTACTTAACTTTGGTTATCTAACGAGAACCGGTGTGTCAATGTGGTTATGCTATACCTCAGATGATTAAAAACGAATTAACCTTTTCTCAAAGCGTGTGGGCAAAGCTCGGTTGGGTGGACCTCCGAGAACTGCACAGGATCAGCAACATATTTACAGATAAAAAAGGTCATCGCATCTGTTGATTTTGGTGGATCATCTCTCATTATTAAGCAAAACTACTTGTACTCACACGATGTTGTCCGGGAGTCTTTTTATTCTATTTTTCGTTCGATGATGATTATGATAATGATGATAGCTGATTCCCTTAACATCCACGATGTTGTTGGGGTTCTGCGTTGTTTCATGCATCTTGACTTGGGCAAGAATAACCTGATGGACTCCGTCTTTCTCCAGGCTCCAGAACACCTAATACAGCATCTGATATTACCAAATAGTTACCCATTTTAATACTAACCAGGCTCAACGTTGCTTAACTTCGGTGAACCAGTGTTCATCGTGATTACACAGTACTATTCGTTAACGCTTTATTTTATTTTGCCGTTTGTGTACTGAATAAATATTATTTTAAAAATAATTTGGTCTATTAATAACGCTCCACATCGGGCAACATTTTGAATTTAATTGACTTTAAGCAACTCTCCCTTGCCGCCGCCGCCGCCGCCGCCGCCGCCGCCGCCGACGACGACGACAACAACAACAACAACAACAATAATAATAATGATAATAATAATAATAATAATAATAATAATAACAACAACAACAACAACAATAATGCAAGAACCGAAGAGAAAAAGCAGTAACCAGACCTCAACCGAATGAGTGCGAACCTTGGGAAGGCTTATTGCCACCAAAATTCCAGTGAAGACCAATGGTGGTTACCAACGAGAAATCAATGTTACACGGTTGTTGCGATAATACAAACTAATTTACAAATGTTATCGCAAGAGATGGCGAATACTGGAAATCTTGGGAGAGTTTTTTGTTCTTCAGACTCCAGGGAGCACCACAGGTTGTTCTCAAAGAAAAATCTTTGATTGTGACCTATGTGAATACTCCTAGTGCGTAAATAAAATGAGTACTAACCGGATTCGTTCATTTCAGGTAGGCTTGATTCTTTCATGCTGTCCACATCTACGACAACCTCATTTGGTTGGCAGTGGTGATGATCGTGGTGATGACCGTGGTGGTGACCGTGGTGGTGACCGTGGAGATAACAATGATAGAGAGGATTCTTACACGTCTTCGACAAAAGGGTTGTAATCCTAGACTGCTCAGCCGCCATCACGGCATACTGACACGCTATTTGGGCCTGGCGGGCAGAATTTCGGGCCTGTTGTTTCAAAAGGCAAGATAGACAAGTTGGTTTCCGGCAAAAGCAGGGCGCACTCAAAGTTTTAGGTTTACAGCAGCAATAGGACCCACGCGAAGATTTCGGCTTGCGGCCAGAAGAGGGCGTATATGGTGATTTTAATTGATAGCAACAACAGAGCTGAGGTTGCAGTTTGCAGCAACAACAAGGTGTTTGCAGCTTGCGGCCCGAGATGGACACAGATGATGGTTTTGGCTTGCAACAGCAGCACGAGGCAGAGATTATAGGTGGGTTGCAATCACAGCAGGCCCCGCACGTTGTTTGCAGTTTGTAGCAAGGGCACTTTCGCGCGCACACGGCCAAACATATCGATCCATTGCTCATCTGTATTTGTTTGTTCTTGCTTAGTTGTTTTGTGCTGAGAAGATCGGTGACGCAACACACGATTTAAAAAAAATTTAAAAGTGTACGTGCACTTTTTTTAATTAATAAAAAAAGATAATTTTGATTATGTCTTTCTTTGCTTGTATATGTTTTCTTTTACGATAAAAAAAATAAGAGTCGCGGTTTCGGCCTAAACCTGCGACGTAATTCATGAAAATAAAAAAAAGAAGGAAAATGTTTTGTGGACGCAACTACAGCAACGAAAGCAAAAGTAAAAAAAAAAAAAAGGAAATAAAATTACGATGATGTTACTTGTCATAATTCACATTGTATGACGTCACAAATGACAAATAACATACATTATAGGACAAAGAAATAAAACTGGCTGCCATAAAACCACTACGGAAAAAAAACCCTAAATAATAAAACTAGGGGTTAAAAATCACGACAAAAGTTGGCAACCAAACCATTACAAAAAGAAAAACACTGACCACCAAGCTACTACGAATTTCAAGTGTCCACCCTCCCAGGCCTTGCTTTCTCCATTTGAGCAAAGAATTAGTTTGTTGCTAATAACCTGAGGCACCCTCACTGGAGAATGCAAACCAGGCTGCCAAGCTCTTTTTGCAGGTCAGAGTGCCTTTCCTTGGGGGCACTGACCTTTCAATCCCACTTACCAATACTGGTGTGTAAGATATTACAATGAGAGACAACTAAAAACCGCATTACCTGACAAGTGTAATACAATAAAAATTGCAGATAAAGCCAGCTTTAAATTTTATATATATATATGTGTTGCGGATAAAAAAATGAATGCTTGAAACTTTATATACATTTGTTGGTCATAAAAATTAATGTTTGAAACTTTATATGTATATTCTGTTGATAAAAATAAATGAATGCGGGAAACTTTATTTATATGTGTTGTGGATAAAAATAAATAAATGCTTGAAACAACGCATATATATAAAGTTTCGAATATATGCGTTGTTGATAAAATAAATGAAAGCTTGAAATTTATATATATATATATATATATATATATATATATATATATATATATATATATATATATATATATATGTAATGTTGTTGAAATTAATGAATTTTTAGAACTTTATAAATATGTGTTGTTGATTAAAATAAATGAATGCATTACATTTTATATATGCGTGTTGTTGGTTGGTTGTTTTTGTTTTACGGCATATCAATCCTTTTCAGGTTATTTAATGCCAAATCCAAAGATTTTGAAGAAAAATTTTTGAATAGAATATATTTGTTGTTTTCAAGTCGGTTTCTATTTAACCCATAGTTGGGACCCTAACAGGTACTACCACTCCGGGTCAGAGTGGACCTGGGAGCAATGGCAATTAAAGGGTGGCTCCACGCTCCCCAAAGCCCGCAAACTGGGGCCTCACCATCAGATATAGTTTAAGGTCATATCCAGGACCGGGAAGTAGGGAAGGAAAAAGAAAGGAGGGGGGAGGGGAAGGGGCTGTTGATTTTGTTTTGTTTTTGTAAAACATAATTAAGTTTTACAAAAGAGAATAGAAAACAAAAACAGAAATCGATGTAGGTGCATTTCGTCTAAGAAAGCCAATAGACAGCCTGATCTGGTAGCACCAGGCGTGTTGTTGATGATATAAATAAATGCTTTAAACATTATATTGATTGTGGATAAAATAAATGCATGCTTGAAACTTATATATATAATACATCTAAAACCAAACTCTTATCTTTGCATCATCAGCGCTCTGATCCCCATCTGGCATCAATTGAAATGGCTGGCTCTCGTTTTGACAAGCTTCTGGGTTTGTCCTTTACTCCTGATCTGAAATGGAACACGTACATCAAGTCTGTTGCTAAGGTCGCTGGAAAGTTGGTGGGATCCTTCTACCGCTCCACTGGAGCGGCGCTCCAGAAGATATCTCACTACTGATGCAATTCTCTATCTATATAAAAGCCAAGTACGTCCAAGGATGGAATACTGCTGCCATATCTGGGCAGGAGCTGCTAAAAACAGCCTATCCTGCCTTGACAGAGTACAAAATAGACTTCGTGGCTTAGTGGGGGATGTTATTTTCTCTACTCTGCAACCTCTCTCCCACAGAAGAGACGTTGCGAGCCTATCCTTGTATTATCGTTATTTCCATGGCAGGTGCTCATCTGAACTCCAATATCTGGTCCCCCCTCGCCAATCTTTCACGAAAAACACCCGTCTAGCCGAATCCACTGTGAAAAATCTCCCCCACTCTTTATCTGTGCCTAAATCAAAACGTAGATTCCATGAACAAAGCTTCTTTCTTAGAACTGCACGCCTGTGGAACTCTGTTCCGTCTGCCTGCTTCCCACCTGACTACAACTTGGATGTCTTCAAGTCCAACGTTAACAAATTCCTAATGAACCGCCCCCTTAAGTAAACACTTCATCAAATCTCCACACTAACGTACTATACTTGCAATAAGCCTTATCACTGAGTGGCTTCCGGGCCTTGATAAGTGGTTACCACCGTGTAATATATATACATATGTATATATATTGCTGACAAAAAGATGAATTAATTTATTTATTGCGGACTATTATTCTCATATTTCTTAGTTGTTGTTTCACGACGTTTCAGCCAACTACTCCTCTGGACTTCATCAGGTGGTAACCGCGACGGGATAAGAACTCCGAATCTCCTAACTACATCTTCAGAAATTGCCGCCTTCCATAGTTGTTGTCTCACCACGTTTTGGCCAAGTAAGCCTCTGGCCGACTTTGGTTAGGATTGAAACCGCTATCTTCAGACAATTCTCACCTGGAACTGTAGAGATTCAACGTCTCCATCCACTGCGCCACGGGTCCCAAAAGCCGGATAGAGACTTACTTGGCCAAAGCGTGGTGAGACGACAACAACTATGGATGGCAGTAATTGCTAAGAAAGCAGTGAAGTAATTCGGAGTTCCTATCCCATCGCGGTTACCACCTGACGAAGGCCAGAGGAATAGTTGGCAGAAAAGTCGTAAAACAATATCTGATAAAGATGAGGATAATAGTCCGCAATTAATAAATTAATAAATAGTACTCAGCTCAATAATGAATTCAAATAAAAAATGAATGTTTAAAATATTTTATATATATATATATATATATATATATATATATATATATATATATATATGTGTGTGTGTCTAGTGATAAAATAAATCAATGTTCAACACGTTGTATATATATATGTTGTTGATAAAAATGCATATTTATTTTGTTGATAAAAACTCAATGCGGTAAATTATATAGTATTATTATAGTATATATATATATACACACACACACACACACACACACACACACACACACACACACACATATATATATATTTACTATAATAATACTATATGATCAATAAATATATGGGGAAATTATTTACAAAAAAATAGATGACTTAAATTCCATCAGCTATAATCGAAACCCAAACGAAAACTTATAAAGAATTCATGGTAAAATAATTTATTTAAAGGAATGGGTATTCTAACAATTAAACGACAATTATTCTGAAAAACTGAAAAACAAAAGATGTCAGCGTGCCATATAAACTAACACACACGCTATCGTATTATATATACACTTGTGCCCGATATTATTCATACCCCCCCTTGAAAATTGAGTTTATTAGGTGTAACTTTTGTAAGAATTTATTGTTTACGTCCATATTGATACATATTCTTAATAAACCTCTTCTGATCATTTTCGTCATTTTAAAATCTCGGGATACTTGTAATAAAAGAAATATACAGCTATTTATAAAATCTGCAATGTTCAAAAATAATCATACCCCCTTATTTTTTCAGTATTAATCGAGTTTCTGACTGTTTGTTTTCTGTTTGATTCTTATTTTGAATGCTTTTATACAACCTTTGATTAATTTCATTTCGTTTTTTGCATTTTTCAGAAATTAAAATGATATCAACTGAAAACCAATAAAAGAATAAAAATTATTAGAATGGGGAAGAAAAAAGAGCTTAGTAATGATCTTAGGACTAAAATTGTGAATTCACATAAGGATGGTTTAGGTTACAAGTCAATTTCCAAGAAATTTGAGGTCCCTACAGCAACAGTACAGAGCATCATCAAAAAATTCCAGAGCCACCACACAACAAACAACTTGATTGGTAGAGGAAGGAAAAGGAAACTGTCTGCTAGAGCCACCAGGAATATTGTAAGAAGTGTTAATGCAAATCCAACCACCACTAATAAGGACATTTTAGAAAATCTGGAGTCTTCTGGCATAAAAATATCAAGGCAAACATTGCAAAGGACTCTGCATGAAAATGGTCTGAAAGGAAGAAGACCAAGAAGGACTCCATTGCACACCGGAAAACACCTTGCAGCACGTCTAAAGTTTGCTAGGACCCATGTGAATTCTCCAGAGTCCGTTTTCTCAAGTATTTTGTGGACTGACGAAACAAAAATTGAATTGTTTGGCCATATGGATGCTTCTTACGTTTGAAGGAAGACAGGAGAAGCTTACAACCCAAAGAACACCATACCCACGGTGAAACATGGTGGTGGAAGCCTAATGTTTTGGGGCTCCTTTTCGGCTAGTGGTCCAGGTAGTTTGGTCAAGATAGATGGAACCATGAAGAAGGAGCAATATTTGGAGATACTCCAGAAAAACATTAGACAGGATGCGGAGAAGCTCCATTTAGGACCAAACTGGGTCCTTCAACAGGATAATGATCCAAAACATACTGCCAAAATAGTCAAGAAATGGTTTGAGGATAATCAAATTAATGTTTTGGAATGGCCTAGCCAGAGTCCCGACCTGAACCCTATCGAAAACCTCTGGCACATATTGAAAACTGAGGTTAAAAAGCGGAAACCTAGAAATTTGAGGGATTTGGAGAACTACTGCATTGAAGAATGGTCAAAAATCAGTGTTGATGCTTGTAAAAACCTTGTTGATAAATATCCCAAACGGTTACAGGCAGTTATTAAGAATAAAGGGCATGCTATTGACTATTAGTAAGAGAGGTATGAATAATTTTGAACTAGTGCCATTATTGTTTTTCTTTGTATAATGTTTCAAACTTGCATAATTTATTTATTTGTTGAGTTTAAATTAAATGCTTATGCTTGATTTATTGTTTGAAATCCCTTTAATATTGTCTACCTTCTGGTTTGAGCAATATTCTTATAGAAATCTCAAAGATCCGAGGGGTATGAATAATATCGGGCACAAGTGTATATATATATATATATATATATATATATATATATATATATATATATATATATATATATATATATATATATATATATATCCATTCATGTGCAATCACCTTTTTCTTCACCATATTCCCTCTGTTTCACTTTTTTTTTTGTTTTCAAGCAAGATCTTTTACTTTGTTTCATCAAATACTTTTGCATGCAAAATCCGATCCCGCATTTTGCTAATTCCTATCCTCTGATGAGAAGGAAAGTGTTTCTTCGAAACTCCGGGGATTAAGGACTATCCACTTATCTAGTGTTTCTTTTTCAGATTAAATATGTTTTTAACTTATTTCAAAGTGTTTTTTAACATATTTTATTAACTGTTTGCTCGTATATATATATATATATATATATATATATATATATATATATATATATATATATATATATACATATGATACACACACACACACACACACACACATACTGGCAAGCTGCCTGGCATTGCCCGGTCGTAAAATACGCTTAGATATGGTATGATATTTTGATTAATGCAGATTTCGTATTTATGATTATATTATATTGGACCCAATACATAGTAATGATATAAAAAGTTGAAAATAAAATAACTCGCGCTTAAGTACCGAGAATTGAAACCAAAACGCTTAGCTTACGATTTACTCTTTCCTTTGACGTTCATGCCTGAGCTACGAAGACATGTTTGCTGAAGGCATTAAAATATCAAACAATAAATATTATATTACACAAGTATATTTGTAATGCTCTCGTTTGACCTTCACCTGGTAAATTCTATTTTTTTTAATTTTCACATTTTTGCACCGATTTTCTTCAGCTAAAACACAAATATAAATTCGCATGGGTTTGAATACCATATATATTAAGTTTTATTTCTGTAGACTAAAAACTGACAGAGGAGTTTTGTAGGCAAATTCCCTTAAACAAATATATATACGCATACACAAATATATATAGAAAAAAGTTTGTGTCCAGTGTAAGCTTTTTACGCAAATATTATGCAAGTATAACTCATGTAGAATATCTTCATGAATATAATTACACGTAATAGTTAACTCTAGATGATCATCCCATGAGAAAACGGAAAAAAGAAACTAATAGGAAAGATTATGCAAATTAGTTAGATCTTCTGCAGATGAATGCAATTCCACGGCACATATATAACAAAGTTTTATTTTCTTTTGAAATAAATAGAAATTAAGCTTGCCTTTTTTCTTTCTTGTCCTCCGGGTCAAGATCAAAGTGTAGGATCAACCGTGGCACCCCGCAGTTACTGCCGCCTTTACCGACCTCGTTCTCGACCCCTCTATCGAGAGCCGTCGCAGGCCGCGGGGGAATCTGCCTTCCTGAAAGAGTGTCGAGCCGTGATAAAACGACTACCAAGGTTCAGCCACCTTGTGACTGCTACCCGTAGGGAACTCCACAGGGATCTAGTGAGGGGGGTCGCCGACGACCCGCTATGCACGCGTTTGGGTTGGCAGCAGAGTGAGATTCGCTCCGCATGGAGTTGGGTGCCAGGTTCGAGTCATCTGAACAATTCAGAGTTCTCTCTGACCTGGCGATTGGCCCAAAATGCACTGGAACTCAACAACATACAATGCAGTTCCGGGTTTTTGGAGTCGCCTGCTTGTCCCGTAGAAACGACTGATCACACTTTCTTTGATTGCCGCCTTTTGAGTTGGCCTTGTGCCTAAGTTTTTTGTTCAATTGAACCTTACATTGTAATTTTAGCTTGAATAAAGAATTTAAAATCTCAAAGTGTAGTAACTGTTCTAATGCCTCACTTGAATTAGGTTAATTGGTTCTTGGTCAATGAGGCCCTTCATACTGAGACAATTACTATATTTTTGGATACTGCCAGAGTGCCCCCTTTTTGCCCTTGTTTTAGAGCAAGCTGATTCTCTCTCCACATTAAAAACAACCTTGTGTCACATTTGCTTTCGTGGTGAAGCAAATAAATACCTACATAAATAGAAAAAAGAGGTTTTAATATGAATATCAATATATAAAAAATCCATATATATATATATATATATATATATATATATATACATATATATATATATATATATATATATATATATATATATATAAATATATATATATATATATATATATATATATATTAGTAAAAGTGCCCATCGTTGACTGGGTTCAAAAACAGCCTACAGAAAATGGACTCTGATTTATGAAAGTATGATAGGTTATGAAAAGGAAGGGCTGTAAATTTGGCTTCGAATTTTGGGGTATCAAAACGAAAGCAAAATATGATGAAAGCAAAAATAAAATAGATAAACCCCATAATTTATTATACCATACCTGTTCACACTGAAACACTTATCACAATATTCTGTGGATCTATATTAAAAACCTTGTTAAACTTTGTGACATATTTCCATTCTATGAAGGTCAGGCGCGAACGAACACCCCATAATTTTATTATACCATATTTCTTCAAACTGAAACATAATTATGAAAGTATACTTACGCAGATGAATATGAAAAGTCTTTATTAAAGTTTGTGCCTATTTCCTTTATATGGAGGCCAGGCGCGAACGCCGACCCCACAATTTTATTATACCATCCCTATTTAAGTTACAACATACTTATCAAAGTATTCTTATGTACATCTATATCAGAAACACTTGTAAACGTTTTTTTTTAATTTTTTATTTCCATACTTTGTGGACCAGGCGCGAATGCAGACCTCACAGTTTTAATGAACCACCGTTCTGCCAGATCAAACATACCCATTCCTCTGTCCCGATACATATTCTATCATTATATGTAATCAATTTTTTAAAATAGTCAACCATATAGAAGCCTATTCGTGACTACACACACGCACATACACACACACACACACAGACAGACAGGCAGACAGACAGACAGACAGACAGACATTCAGCTTTATATTATATATACGTATATATAAATAATATATGTATATATGTATATACATATGTATATGTATATATATATATGTATATATATATACGTATATATATGTATATATATGTATACATATATATGTATATATATGTATGTATATATTTATATAAGTATATATATATGTATATATATACGTATATATATATATATATATATATATATATATATATATATATATATATATATATATATATATATTAAAGGAGATTAGAACAATAGTCTAAAGAGCAGAGTGTATTTTAATGTAATAGTGAAATTACTAGTTTAATTAAAATACAGGAAAGAAAAAGTGCTCGTTGTAATTATCAATCACATTACTCAATATATATATATATATATATATATATATATATATATATATATATATATATATATATAATTTTTCGAGGTACAAAATCTAATACATAAACGGCTTTATGTGTGTCAGTCTGTCTGTTTCCGTATTTTCAGACTCTACTTCCTCCGCAACTAAAAGTCGTAGCAACCTCAAATGATTGGATTTTTTACGGGCTGTTCTTTTATGGGTATTTAGCCGGTGAAAATTGCATTTAAGTGGTTAGAAATGGTTTAAAAGTGGAAAAAAAATCCTTAGATATTTTGTACATTTATCTTAGTTTATTTGTAACTTTTATTTTTAATCGGTTTATATGCGTGTCACGTTGGTGCAGTGGTAACGTCACCAGCTTTGAATGCTTCGGTTTCGATTCAAGCTGATGGCTCCTAAATACTGTCTCTTTTACTTTTCTAATCATGGCTCTATAATAATATATACGAAATCTGGAGAAATTAAAATATCAGATTTAAGAGTATTTTACCTCCGGGCAAAGCCGCCCCCCTCGCTAGTTTATAAACCCATTTTAACATAAAAGGCGGAAATCTCTCAAGTGTGTGAGTTCCTCATAAGTATCGAAACGTCGGAGCCTATCGTTTGTAAATTTCACACAAAGGTTATTTATATTACTGGCCATGATATGTTTTATACAAAATGTTATCTGATATCAAATATCGGAAAAATCTAATCTTAACAATAACTTTTCTCTCTAATGGGTAAAAAAGAATAATTTTTACAGTGAAATATTTTAAGTTACTCCGGCCAAGGGAAATAATTTAAAAAATTTTTTCAACCAGGCTGAGGTGCTAAACGTAGTCTAAATATAGTGGTGATCACACAAGGTTTCGCAAACGGACATATGACCGCCCCAGAAATAATTTATATCCTCGGCCCAGTATTGTCCTCTCCCCCCACATAAATGTTCTAATAAATTATCGGGAAATTTTTGAGTAGAAAAAATAGCAATATTTTCAGCTTTATGTGTTTCAGGTTCTACAATATTAGTTAGTAGCAAGAAACATTTGTAGAGACATTAACTTTAAAACTAATCTGTAGTTTCGGGCATAGCGAACAGACACAATTTGTAAAAGGAAAAGAATAGGCAATTATCGCCCTTTTTTTACCTCCCCTCTAGCAGACAGTAGGTCCCGTTTTAAATATCTTTCCCTTTCTTCTCTTCTGTCTCTTCCTCTTTTTTCTGTTTCTCTTTTCCCCGTTGCACACAGCAGTGACCGACGGCACACAACGCGTTCCAAGTTTGGCTTACACATGCAAACCGATAGGGCAATGAAAGAACTACTGCGTACCAATACAGCCTTACAGAGGTAAGCTAAACATTTCAAAATCATGAACAAATGAACTATACTATCCATGAATAACTTCTTTAAAAACTTTAAACAAAATATGTTACTCTCACTCCTTATATGATCGCAAGGATAAAAAAGCACACGTATGCAAAAGATACATAATCTTGTACATTTTCCATCAAAAGTTATTTTCAGTATAAAAAATGTATAAATAAGTATTACTTGTTTAAAATAAAATCTACGGTTATAAATGAATAAGACTCTGTATTTATTTTAATTAATTGATGTTGTTGAGCATGCAAAGCTATCATAATACATTTGATCGGATGATATGCTGTTTTATCTCTGCATCATAAATAACAACAAAGCGAAACACGAAGCCAAAAGTGCAACAATTCCAGACATAAAAATTGTTAACTACTTAATAAATAAAAATTATAAAATAATAATAATAATAATAATAATAATAATAATAATAATAATAATAATAATAATAATAATAATAAATAAAAATACGTTCCAGAAAGAAGGTGACGCTCAAAACGTAAAGAAACGCGAAGTAACTCACCCTCTTCTACAGTTAAGTAAAGCGATAATATAATACAAAAAGTAACGGTTCAAAAACCGCTTATGTATCGGTAACAACAAAAAAACAGACCTTATATATATATATATATATATATATATATATATATATATATATATATATATATATATATATATATATATAAGTAAAATTATATTTGTATATTTGCTTCAGTTGATGAATATCGTGGAAACAGGTAGCCAGGAACATTTTTATTGGTCTCAATCACTTATACAAATAGGAAGATTTACTACAGTGTCCACCTACTTTTGGCTCACCATATATATATATATATATATATATATATATATATATATATATATATATATATATATATATATTAAATAAAGTACTAGGCGGAAGTTTCTCGAGAGCTCTTTGGGCTATCATCTCGTCAGGAGTAAATCGATAGCAATCTAAATAATATTGTAACGAAAATAAAGAGTTCTATTGGGGAACTTATTGAATGTACCAAACGTACGGGGACATTAATTAAATTTATTTACGTTTAAAAACGATTAAAATATTGGCACAACGAGGGAGAAAAAAATGCGGGAGAAAAAATTCAAAGTTCCCCAAAGAACGTTTGGCACATTCAATAAGTTCCCCAATAGAACTCTTTATTTTCGTTACAATATTATTTAGATTGCTATCGATTTACTCCTGACGAGATGATAGCCCAAAGAGCTCTCGAGAAACTTCCGCCTAGTACTTTATTTAAAACTATATACAAATTCTGTACCTCTAAACATTTATATATATATATATATATATATATATATATATATATATATATATATATATATATATATATATTGTTATGACGTATCTCAGTCCTAATGGAGACGGTAGAGATGGGTGACGTAACGAAATATATATATATATATATATAAAAAAACAAAGTTTCCCAGGTTCTTTAATAATACGTTTCTATGGGAATGGGACAACCGTCCCGACGACAACAGTAAAATCAAATGTACTGGACAACGAAATCACATAAGAAATAACGAGGACAAGTATCGTCGAAAAATTAACAAACTTTTATTTATATGAGAATAAAATTTAATTCAATTCAAGAAAAGAAAATTAAATATGCCTGACTAAATGACATGATTTAATGATTCAAATTGTACCGAGAGAAAAATATATCAAAAGTCAATGTTCACATAAAACAAGAAATCGTCTGCTCAATTAGATACAGGTTCTAGGGTAAGAAAGAGATGTTGGAGAAATTAAAGTGTTGGTTGGAAAACTCACTTAATGTCCTTTGAAATGTGACCTTTCTTTTGTCTCTTTTTTTTTTTATATATTTCTTTCTTGTAAATTGTTTATATTTGATTACGCGCGTGCATGTTAATTTGCATATTTTTGTCCGTCGGATGATTTCTGTTTCATTACGCGCGTGCGTGTTAATTGCTCCAAGTATTTGTTTCCGAAGCTCATCGAAGCCCTTGATTTATAGTAAAAATTTCACTGCTCCATTGATCCTCCCTTCGCTGGGTTCATTCTTTTATTCAGTCAATATTCTAACTTTGACCGCTGATCAAAACAAATCTTTACCGTCGCCGCGAACATCGGCTACCACGCTTTCGTCGCCTTTCGCCGGCTTCGCCACCCCGGCCTTCGCTGACTTATGTCGTGTCGCTTTGAAGTGCGAAGCTCCACTGACTGTTGATAACTTTTTTCAGTCCCCTATCTCTATATACGATCTATCTCTCTCTTTTTCTATACAGTTTAACTCTCTCTATACGGTTTATTTCTTTCTATCCTTTCTCTCTCCTTTCTTTCTCGTCTATGAGCTTTCTGTTCTCTTTCCCCTTCCACCCTTCGTTCACAGTATCCCTGTCCCTTCCTTCTCCTCTTGCTCGTAGGTCTCCTCCCCCTTTTTTCTGTTTTGTTTACAAAATGTGAACGAGCAGACGAGAATGGATCTTTTTGGCTCACAAAAATGATACAGTAAATAAAATATACTGAAAATATATCTCCTCTTGGCTAAAAATCAATAAAATGATTTATTATACATTTTAATAAATGTATCACAATATATATATATATAAGATAGTTATGTACCAATAAGTGGCTCAGCAGTGTGTCTTACTATGACATGATTAGAATTATAATTTCCTACACAAATGATTAAATAAGCATGACGCACTAGTGGTCTGGTGGTCTAAAAATAATTGTTAATATTAATTTCCAAAAATATTTAATAATTATTTAAAAAAAAAAAGTATAGTGATAAATCCCCTTTAAGAAATTAAAGTTTAGCTCTCTACAAGGAATTAAGAAAAAGCGGACAATTTTAGCACAAATACAACTTCCAGTCGTTGAATACTATATGAGTGTTTATGTAATTACAGGGCAGAACAATAAAATTGTCACCCTAAAGAAAACAACACTACAGATTTATTTTAAAACTTTTATTAAAAAAAAATCAATACAGGTAACTTGATTATGTAGTAGAGCTGGCATCTATTCAATGTAGCTACCTTCAGCCTCAATCACCGTGTAAATGCTGGTCCGGAACAGGGAGCATGTCTTTTCCACAAGTGGCAGTGAGAGCTCGGCGTATACTCAGCAGATGGCGGCAATCAGTATGGCTTTGATGTTGTGGGAGGTTATGTAGGTGATGTTCTCGACATATGACCAAACGAAGTAGTCCTGTGGGTTCAGGTCGAAGGAGGACGGGGCCAGTGAGAAAAGAGAACAAAGTCGTAGCGCTCCTTCTGAAGCCAAGCCTGGGTCTCTTTGGACTTGTGGGTCAGTGCCGAGTTCTACTGCAACGCCCAGGGTCTGCCAGCGGCCACCTGATTGCACCAGGTACACTTCAGTGTTGACTTTCAAGCCGATTTCGAAGATGTGATGTGGCATGATGTGGCCTTCACTTGAAACCACACCAAAAACCATGACCGTGGCTGAAAAATTTATTGAGCTGTGCCCTCACGCATTACTGTCTGGATTTGCATTTTGAAGGTGTTGGCAATGGTCCTCTTTTCATAACTTGGATTGATAGAGAGCATGAGTTATACAGCGGCGCATCTCCGATCTCGCTTGTTGAACATTATGTCACTTTCATACATGATAGAAGGCTCATATTCTATAAGTGGTGACTACTAAGTAAAAAAAAGTTTTGCGCATGTCGCTATCGCAAGTGAGCGATGAAGAAAACAATAGAATAATGCCCCTTTATATAGAGAGAGACCTTTAAGCTGGCGTCCAGACGGAGAAAAACAGTAATAACCGATTTGTTAAAAAAGAAAGAAGAAAGAAAAGCCAATTCTGATTTATTTATTTTTGTTTGCTGTTCCTTTCCGACGCTGTCAAAGGGCGTAGAGGATGGGGAGAGGTTTGAACTATAACAAACACGGTTCTAGCGTAACGGCCACGTTATATATTTATTTATTTAGATAGATAGATAAACAGAGAGAGAGAGAGAGAGAGAGAGAGAGAGAGAGAGAGAGAGAGAGAGAGAGAGAGAGAGAGAGAGAGTTTACTCATTGGGGGAAGACAACGTAAATTATTTACTTACTTGATTTTAACTTAGTCTTAAGAATGGGCATTGAGAGGCGCAAACGGGCAAAATCAGGAGGCAACATTTCCTTAGATTATCTGTACGTGTCAGATGCATCTCGTCTGTACCGCTTCCAACAGTAGACTGAGTATAAACTCTCTGTTTTTTCACATGAATACATAACATCAATTCCCGTCTTATCATTCGACACTTTGAGCCTTGTCAGTACTAAATGAGTGATCATTTGAGTATTCCAGGTGTTGTATGTACTCTCTGCTTATCTCGGCATTGTTTCCAGTCGTCCTGATCTTCTTGTAACGGAGCGCACAGGAGTGCGGATGAAGATATCAGCAGTAGCCGAAGGCTCAACGTTGCTTATTTTTAATGTTCTAATGGGAACCAGTGTGTCGATGGAATTATGCCACATAGTATTCATATAAAAGTGGTGCAAAACTGTAAATACGATACAACGATTGCTAATGTAACCTTTCTGTTACACTTTACATTGGTCATTCATAAGAATAAATGAATAAATAAATAAATAAATAAATCCGGGTCGGCATTTTTCCTTTTTTAACAAAAGGTTTTTACTATTTTCGGCACCAGTTAAAAAAATCTCTCACTGCTACCTGTCCATTTTAGCCTAACACGCGTTTCTCTTTCTTCCGACCGCATGCTGGGCCCAGCCGGCCCGTTCTCGTCTTCGACTTTACACGTCCATTCCCATCGACGTCCACTTTGCTTCTCCTCCGAGCACGTGGTGTATTTTTCTCTCCTTTTTACCCTTCTTCTTCTGGCATACACAGTGTAAAGTAATCCAATAGTTTGAATTACTTCTATATTCCGTGCTAAAGGGTATACTTTGAGTGTTTCAGTTAGTTTTGACTCGTACTTAGTAATAACTAGCATGGTAAACCGGCGTTACTCGGAATTATGGACAACAGAATAGAAAAGTTAAAAGTGGTTGTAAAATCATTTTTAAAAACTCTCTCTCTCTCTTTCTCTTTCTCTCTCTCTCTCTCTCTTTCTATATATATATATATATATATATATATATATATATCTTTCTATATCACCCCTTTTTATGCATCTCTCTCGATCCCCATATCCCGCCTCACTCCGTCTCCCCTCATTTTCCCCAACTTAACCATCTTCTCTTCTTCCCTACACTCCTTTTCTCCAGTCAAGAAGAAAATATCCTTATCCTGCCAAGGACAGAGCAGATATTACACTTTGATCTTAATCTGGAGTCCAGGAAAAGTTATCATAGTTCAGATTTCGCACCAGAGTTCGATGAAAAAAAAATCTGCTTAACTTATTTTGTTATTGTTGACCTAAAACATAAAACATATTACAAAAAAAAAAAAAACACACACACACACACCAAAAAAACAGCAAAAAAAACAAAAACAAAAAAAAAAAACAAAAACAAAAAAAAAAAAGGTCACATTGTAAATTCATTTGGGGTCCGTGGCTCAGTAGATAGAGACGTTGCACTCTACGGTTCCAGATGAGAATTTTCTGAAGATAGCGGTTTCAATCCTACCCAAAGGTGGCTTGAGGCTTACTTGGCCAAAACGTGGTGATACGACAACAACTATGGAAGGCAGTAATTGCTGTGGATGCACTTAGGAGATTCGGAGTTCCTATCCCGTCACGGTTACAACCTGACGAAGGCCAGATGAATAGTTGGCCG
The DNA here is from genome assembly GCF_053919585.1 of Euprymna scolopes. Classification (NCBI taxonomy): domain Eukaryota; kingdom Metazoa; phylum Mollusca; class Cephalopoda; order Sepiida; family Sepiolidae; genus Euprymna; species Euprymna scolopes. Next base: position 77,083,678 of record NC_136515.1, read on the forward strand.
AAACGTCGTGAAACAACAACTTAAAGATGAGGATAATAGTCCGTAATAAATAAATGAATAGAAGAAGAAATATATTTAAAATCATCAAGTTGAAATATCAGCTGACGTGATATTGTAAACAAACACAGACGGAATTTGATGAATGACATTATAAGCATTATTTTTTAATTTTTTGTTTTAGCGTATTAGTCCACTGGGCAAATTATTCCACGTAACATATAATAATCAATAGAGGATTGGATCTATAATAATACATACGCAATCTGCATAAATTAAAATATTATGTTTAAGCGTATTGTACGACCAGGCAACTCCGGGCGTCCAGCTAGTTAACTTATTTTTGTTGTTTATTAAATAAATTTTAAATTTTTCATAAGAAAATTACAAAAAAAAAAAAAAGAAAAAATGAATGAATCCATATTTTGCCCGATGCGTTGTTAATAAAGAATAACTGAACTTTGTGTGTGTGTTTATGTTTATTTTTCCGACATTTAGCTAGACGTACAAGAAAACCGTTGTTTATATATTAGATTATTCATACACCTCGTGGTAGCTTTTGGGGGTGTAGAGTAACATTTACTTGTTTTTACTCCTATGTTTGCTAGTGAGTCACCAAACTTGTAGCTTTGATTGTGGTGTAACAATTCATTTCCATTACTTGTAGATCAGAGTGAGTATTAACTTATTTTAATCTTTGGGAAGTTTGTTACTATTATATCATCGAATGGAAAATAATACACACATAAAACATAGAATACTGCTACTGCATGCTGTGCCCATTGGTGACAGCTCTCAGAAACGCCCTTTTGCTTGAGTTAAACCAGTTAAAAGAGACAAAAAAAAAAAGCCCCAGCCGACCTAAAATCGTTCGATTTCACTGACTGGGGCGACTTCTGACCTTTAAGTGTCACTCAAAGCCTTCCATCACAAACGCACAGTGCGACCGAATAAAGCAAGTTGGGCTATCCGTCTGCTTATCTTTCTTTCCTCTCTCACACGTATTAAATTTTTTTTTTGTAGGTATATTTTGTAGCTGTCTTATTAAAAAAAAAACAACATTTTTATAAACTTCGGCGTCCGAGTGAGTTTATCAACACACGCATAAAACCTGGGTGTACGCCGACGACTACACGGGTTTAAGTAAAAGCGCAACACATGTAGAAACACTACATATTGAAATTACGCCAGGTAAGGATAAGATACGGTATAGATTGCGCAACCTTAGCTTCGTCAAAACCCTTCTTGTTATGTAAGCATATTTTTAGAGGGTTGTCGATTCTCCATCGAAACAAAATGAGGCCGACAACAAATATAGCTTTTGGAGAATGCATTCTTGCACTCTATACACGTGTTTTGTAAATGAGTCCTCGACCCAACCCAACAGAGAAAGCATTCTTTGCATACGTCAAGACAGACCTCCGCAGCTTCGAAAATTGTTTTCTGCGTTGACGTTTTGCGGGGTTTTGTTTTTAACACAAAGCGCTACTTTCTCTCAACTCTCAGTGAACAACTTACCAGTTAAAAAGAAAGGGGGGAAAGTAGTTTAAAATAGAAGTAAACAGTTTTTGTGTGCATACGCTTATTCAACATATGCACTTAGCGAGGAAAGGTGATTCGGGACGTGAACATGACAAACCAAAGAAAGTTTTTAATTCATGCATGACAGATCAACGAAAATGCTATTTGAAATTTATGTATGATAGACCAACAAAAATGCTATTTCATACATAAGCATGACAGACTATCCAACATCTTATTGTAAACGTGGGCATGACAGATCATCGGAAAAGCTATTATAAATTTGAACATTATAGACTGACGAAAATATTTAAAACTTATACATGAACAACTAAAAGTGATATTTGAAGCTTGAACATGGCAGACCAACAAAAATGCTATTTGAAATTTATCTGCCAGATCAACAAAAATGCTGTTCCATGCTGAAGCATGACAAACTATCGAAAAAGCTAATATAGATTTGAACATGACAGACCAACGAAAATGCTATTTCAAACTTATGTATTACAGATAAAAATAATATTTGAAGCTTAACGTGAGAAACAATGAAAATGTCATTTTAAACTTAAATATGACAGAAAACAAAATGCTATTTTAAACTTATGTATGACAGATCAACGAAATTCTAATCCATACTTAAGCATGACAGACCATCGAAAATCTTATTTTAAACGTGGGCATGACAGATCATCGGAGAAGCTATTATAAATTTAAACATGACAATCCAACAAAATTCAATTTTAAACTTAAATATGACAGACCAATGAAAATGCTATTTAAATCTTATGTATGAAAGACAAAAAGTGATATTTGAAGGTTGAACTGACAGACTAACAAAAATACTATTTTAACCTTAAACGTTACGACCCAACAAATGCAAATTTATACTTATATATGACAGCCCACAGAAAATGTTATTTTAAATTCGAACATGATAGACTTATGAAAAAATATTAAAACGTAAATACGACAAACCAACGAACTTATGCATGACAGACAAACGAAAATGCTATTTGAAGCTTGAACATGACAGAGCAACGAAAATGCTATTTGAAACTTATGTATTACAGACCAATGAAAATTCTGTTCCAGAATTAAACGCAACAAAACTGCTTTTTTAAATTTGAAAATGACAGAGCACCAAAACCGGTTCATGACAGACTAATGAAAATACTGTTCCAGACTTAAGGGCAACAAAACTTTTTTTTTTAATTTGAAAATTACAAACCAACTAAAAAAGCTATTTTAAACCTCTGTATAAGAAACCAATGAAAATGCTATCCAAAGCTTGAACATGACAGACCAACGAAAAATGCTATTCGAAACTTATGTATGACAAACCAATGAAAATATTATTCCAAACTTAAGTCCAAGAAAACTGCTATTTTAAATTTTAAATTGACAGATCAACAATAATGCTATTGTAGGTATCAATATGACAGACCAAATAAAATGCTATTTTACACGTATGCACGAGAGAACAAATGCTATTTGAGGCTTGAACATGACAGACCAACGAAAATTCTATTTTAAACGTAAATAGTACAGATCAACGAAACTGCTATTTTAAATTTGAACATGACAGGCTAACGAAAATGCTATTTTGCAACTTTTTTGTGAGAGAGCAACGAAAATGCTAGTTCATGCTTAAGCTTGACAGACTAATAACAATGAAAATGCCAGTTCACACTTATGTATCACAGACCAACAAAAATGCTATTTGAAACTTGAACCTGACAAACCAACGAAAATACTATAGCATGACAGAACAATAAAAGTGGTAATTCAAACTTAAGCATGACAAGCCAACGAAAATGCTATTTCTAACAGAAGTATTCTACATGACCGACAGACAGAATCTATCATGGAAATGATTGGACGTATCTAAAGCAAGATACGTCCGTACAAAAATGAGATTTTAAATGTAAGAATGACAGACAGAAGGACGAAACCGTTCACAACATTATGAGAACGCATCTCACCGAATCATATAGAAAATAAATAAATAAAAAACGACAGAGATTTCTAGAACACCAGCTGTTCCTACCCGGCGTAATCCGGGAGTCTATAATTGTGGTTTGTATTTTTTTTTTATTTGAACATGTTAAAGTTATACACAGGAAGAAATATAATTTTACTTCGTACTAGCTTGTAGACTCGACGTTGCCTGGGATTGAATGATGATCGACGAATGTTCCACAGTTCCATATTTTTATCTTCAGAATTGGTGAAATCGTCCATTTTTTAATCAAATTGATTTATTGTCTGCTTTAGTTGGTAAACTCGTCGCGGTGCACCGGGAGTAGCTTCACATGCTTCCCTGCAAATTATTTAGTCCACAATCTATCATAGTTTAGATTGCATTCCTGGCCGATCTACTTCCTAGATCTGTCTAATAAACCTTTTACGTTGTTTTGTCTTCTGTGCTTTTGAGTTAATAATTAGGAGTAACACATCAATTTCTCCAAAATTCCCAAGTAAAACTGTTTCTGCGGAACGAACTGGGTTCGAACTTGGCACGCCCAGATTGACAGCCAGCATTCTTAACCCCGTTGTTGAGCATCATTCATTCGTATGAATCAGATAATTATTGTGGGCATTCGTTTCACCGGTATCTTTCTGTTTAGAATTCTTTTCTAGAAATACATCGGGTACTTACGGGGGATATCACATTGAAGGTTGCCAACATCACAAGTGAAAGTGTTCCTGTAGAACGAACTGTATTCGAGCTTGACAATTCCAAGTTGTCAGTCTATACTTCCCTGTGACCTGTGTTTGACTTTAATTTGAAAGCGGTTGGCATGCAAAGCGAGTTGTTATGACGTCACTGGTTGTGGTCCGTGCCGAGGTTTTCCATTTGATTTTGACGCTCGAATTATCTTTGAGAACGCCATTTAGTTCTGTAAAAATGACAGCAATACCATTTTGTAATAGAGTGCGGACGCGCGTATGCAAATGTATATGAAATGTGAAATGACGTCATCGTAACGATAAAGGAAAAAAAAAACGATAGAAAATAACACGTGCAACAGACAGATTAGCACGTTCGGGAGCACCTTCCAGAGCATGGCCGAGATCACGTTCGAGATCACGTTAGAGGCGTGGATGATGTTCGAGAGATTAGAGTCCAGAGAGAAAGAGCACGACCGCGTTTAAGAAGACGATAATGTTTTATTCGGGGAAAATACCTGGAAATAAATGTTGTTACAGAAAAAAAGGAGTCGAGTGATTACTTGTTTTATGTTCCTTTGCGACGTACTCTGCTACAATGTGTTGGGTCTACGCGTGTAAACGTCTGTGTAACGTACAATATGTCCCGCGAAGTTCTTCATTTTGTTTCTCCGTCGATAGATGATGCTTTTAGGGATTTCTAAGGACTTTTTGGACAAGTGATTGTTGTTGTTGTTTTTGTTTTACGGCATATCAACCCTTTTCAGGTTATTTAATGCCGAATCCAGTGATTTTGAAGAACACTTTTTTAATAGAGTATATATATATATATATATATATATATATATATATATATATATATATATATATATATATTTAAGTCGGTTTCTATTTAATTTATAGTTAGGAACCTAACATATACTACCAGTCCGGATCAGAGTGGACCTGGGAGCAATGGCAATTAAAGGATGGCTCCACGCTCCCCAAAGCCGGCAAGCTGGGGCCTCACCATCGGATATAGTTTCAGGTCATATCCATGACCGAACAAGTGATTGAAAAAAAAAATCCCCAAAACATCTCTTCGTTTCTGAGATATTTTATTGCTTTAATTGGTGTATCAATTCAAACTCAATTATTTGAATTTGAATTCTAAGCAAACTGCATCTAACCGTTTTAGTACTTTTCCATTGCCCTCTTTTTCTAGCTAGAAAAAAGAAAAGAAAGAAAGCGAAGAAGAGAGGGTAGCAATCTAGCAGGTCAGCTGGTAACCAATCTCCACCCGTTCACTCCAGCCTCCCTGGTGCAGCAATTACTTATCTCTTACACAACGACACGTGTATCTCTACGGGTGGGTATAAGGGCACTGGCTTCTTCTTTGACGTCATAATCACGCAACACAAAAAGTAATTAATAGACTTTCGCGCTACAACATCAATGATTAGCGTATTAATTGCCCGCTTCTGACGCTGTCGTGCTGAGAGGCAGAGCAAATACCAAAGACGACAGTAATGGTGGACTTCTCACGATCAAAGGCGAAATGTTTTTGACGTAGAAAAAAAGTCGCTAATGAAGAGCCGAGTCAGAATTTGTACGGTAGTAACTTTGCCTCATCACAAGTATTGTCTTGTTTAGTTTGGTTGTTTTACGGCATCTCAACCCGTTTAATTCACAAATTTAGATAAAAAACTTTATTTATATTATTTGGATTCTTCGGACTACTGTTCACATCCTGAGTGTTATTTTCACAACGTTTCGGTCGATGTAATCTCCGACCTTCTTTAAGTGCGTTTTGTCGAACTCGGAAATCTTTCTGTCAAACTCGGGAATCTTTCGAACTCGAGAATCTTTCTGTCGAACTCGGGAATCTTTCTGTCGAACTCGAGAATATTTCTGTTGAACCCGGGAATCTTTCTGTCGAACACGAGAATCTTTCTGTTGAACACGAGAATATTTCTATCGAACTCGAGAATATTTCTGTCGAACCCGGGAATCTTTCTGTCGAAAACGAGAATCTTTCTGTCGAACCCCGGAATCTTTCTGTCGAAAACGAGAATCTTTCTGTCGAACTCGAGCATATTTCTGAATTTATTTAAAATTTGATATCATATAAATTAATCACAAAGAGAAGTAATCTCTGTATTCTATATCTAGGGAATATTACTATTAACCTCGGAGATCATCGCTTCTAACTTGCTTAGGCGAAATTCTTTAGTTTAAGAGGATCTCAATTTGAATTTGATTAATCCATTTTGAAGTTGATTGTTTCATTTTGAAGTTGATTGTTCCATTTTAAAGTTTATTAATCCGTTTTGAAGTTGATTAATCCGTTTTGAAGTTTATTAATCCATTTTGAAGTATGTTAATCTATTTTGAAGTTGATTGTTCCATTTTGAAGTTGATTAACCCATTTAGATGTTGATTGTTCCATTTCGAAGTTTGTTAATCTATTTGGAAGTTTATTAGTCGATTTTGAAGTTGATTGTTTCATTTAGAAGTTTATTAGTCGATTTTGAAGTTAATTGTTCCATTTTGAAGTTTATTAGTCGATTTTGAAGTTGATTGTTTCATTTAGAAGTCGACTGTTCCATTTTGAAGTCTATTAATCCATTTTGGAATTGATTGATTCATTTAGAAGTTGATTGTTCTATTTCGAAGTTTATTAATCCATTTTGGAATTGATTGTTTTATTTAGAAGTTTATTGTTTCATTTTGAAGTTAATTGTTCCATTTTGAAGTTTATTAATCCTTTTTGGGGGTGATTGCTTCATTTAGAAGTTGATTGTTCCATTTTGAAGTTTATTAATCCATTTTGGAGTTGATTGTTTCATTTTGAAGTGGATTTCTTCATTTTGAAGTTGATTAATCCATTTTGGAGTTAATTGTTTTATTTAGAGGTTGATTGTTCTATTTTGAAGTTTATTAATCCATTTTGGAGTTGATTGTTTCATTTTAAAGTGGATTTCTTTATTTTGAAGTTGATTAATCCATTTTGGAATTGATTGTTTTATTTAGAAGTTTATTGTTTCATTTTGGAGTTAATTGTTCCATTTTGAAGTTTATTAATCCTTTTTGGGGGTGATTGTTTCATTTAGAAGTTGATTGTTCCATTTTGAAGTTTATTAATCCATTTTGGAGTTGATTGTTTCATTTTGAAGTGGATTTCTTCATTTTGAAGTTGATTAATCCATTTTGGAGTTAATTGTTTTATTTAGAGGTTGATTGTTCTATTATGAAGTGTATTAATCTATTTTGGAGTTGATTGTTTCATTTAGAAGTTGATTGCCTCTATTTTGAAGTTAATTGTTCCATTTTGAAGTTGATTAATCTATTTTGAAGTTGATTGTTTCATTTAGAAGTTAATTGTTCCATTTTGAAGTTTATTAATCCATTTTGGAGTTGCTTGTTTCATTTAGAAGTTGATTGTGTCATTTTGAAATTTATTAATCCATTCTGGAGTTGATTGTCTCATTTTGAAGTTGATTGTTGTATTATATATATATATATATATATATATATATATATATATATATATATATATATATATATATATATCGTTTGTAATGCGACAACGTCAGGCCATACGCAAGTTTAAAGACTACGGAATGTGTGGCGAAGTTCGGCTTGATAACGCTGTCTCACTCACCGTATAATCCCGATCTGGTGCCGTCAAAATTCCATTTGTTCGAACCTCTAAAGGATGCATTACGTAATCACAGCCGTGAAAATAATGAACCCCTTCAGTTAGCGCTAACTTTTTCGACCAAGATACCAAGGCATCTTGTTCATTGCTGGAATTGGGAATAGTGGCGGCTGTGTAGAAAAATAAATTCTGCAGCACAAAATGCTTTCGTTTTCGTAGCTCCTTAACCTTTTGTAGTTTAAGTAGAAGACATTACTTTTGGAATAACCCTAGTACAATAAAAAGAAACAACTTTCAATCAAATATAATTCTTTTGTATATGAGTGGGGAAGTTCTGAAACAACTTTCAATCAAATATAATTCTTTTGTATATGAGTGGGGAAGTTCTGATTACGAATTTTTAGATTCGTGAACAATTCACGGCCCTTAAATCATTGACTCAGAATTCTTTTTTTTCATATCTCAGAGTATAAGCCCTGTTTACCCTGCGATGTAAACTTCTAATTTAAAACGTTTTTGTTTTTGACTTTTGTTGTGGTTGCAAAGTTGAACAATAATTAGTAAGGAAATACAATGAAGACGCAAACAACAAGATAACGCAATAATAAGTGTATTAAAGAAAAGGTATATTTACAATATGTACAAATGACGGTGTCGAGTCAGAGAGTCTTGGTGGGAGGACATGTACGCTCTTCGGCGTCACTTCCGGTGGCATTTGAGTAAGACACCCCAAGGCCAACCTAGGCTTGCCATTTATAGTGTTATCTTATTCGCATATGCAAATAAGTGGTTGCCACCACAACAACTTTGTAGAACATGATTGCGTTTTACAAAGGGAAATGAAAAAACAAAAAACAAAAACAAAAAAAACAAAAGAACAAAAAAACAAGAAACAATGACATCAATGTTTGGTGTATCAGCATCATCAGACAGCCTGATCTGATAACACTGGAAATTTGAAAGCGACAAATTATTTGTCAAACTTAAATATACAATCACGTGACTCATACGACAATGTTATATAATATTGATTTTAAATTGCAATTTGAAAGCGTTTCGTTTCGTTTGGTTGTTTTATATTCAAATACTTATACAGTGTTCAGTTTTGTTTTTTTATTTTACGGCATATCAACCCTTTTTCAGGTTATTAAATTAATTTTGGAAAAAAGTTTATGCATCAAATTCTTTATATCTTCAAATATTTAAGTGTGTGGTTTAGTTATTTTTGCAAAGAAAATTTGTTTTTGTTTTTTACTTTGCAGGACATGATTGAGTTTTACAAAGGGAAATGAAAAAAAAAACAATAACATCAGTGTTTGGTGTATTTTAGGTCAGGAAGTCAGCATCATCATACAGCCTGATCTGATAGCACTAGGAATTTGAAAGCGACAAATTATTTGTCAGACTTAAATATACAATTTAAATTTAATTTCACGTGCAACTACAGTATAAAAACGAAATTCGAAATTTTTATTATTGAATTTCAAGGCAAGCCAATGGTCCTAAGTTAACTGTCATGTTACAGTAATTGATATATTAAAAAAATTACGAAAAACGATGAGATGAAAAAAACAATATTAAAGAAAGCATATGTGGTCAACATCAAAAATGATGAGCAACAATGAATTCATAAATGCCTAGAGAAAGAGTGAGTGTGTGTGTGTGTATGATAGAGATAGAGATAGATAGATAGATAGATAGAGAGAGAGAGAGAGAGAGAGAGAGAGAAAGAGAGAGAGATGGAGAGAGATGGAGAGCCATTTTTATTATTGAATTTCAAGGCAAGCCAATGGTCCTAAATTAACTGTCATGTTACAGTAATTGATATATTAAAAAATTACGAAAAACGATGAGATGAAAAAAAACAATATTAAAGAAAGCATATCTGGTCAACATAAAAAATGATGAGCAACAATGAATTCATAAATGCCTAGAGAGAGAGAGTGAGTGTGTGTGTGTGAGAGAGATAGAGATAGAGAGAGAGAGAGAGAGAGAGAGAGAGAGAGAGAGAGAGAGAGAGAGAGAGAGGGAGAGAGATGGAGAGCCATTTTATCGCTTGTAATACTTCTCACTGAACTTTTCTTCAATGGAAACAGCACGCATTACATGAACACCACTTTTATTAAAAACTTTCAATCAAATATAATTTTTGTAAACGAGTGGGGAAGTTTTGATTGCGATTTTTCAGATCCGTGAACAATTCACGACCTTTAAATTATTGACTCAGACTTCTTTAATACCTCAGCTCTTGTTCTGTTATTTTTTTTTTACAGAGGAGTAAAAAAGTTTTCATTACGAACTTACTGTGCTGTGGCTAATTTACGTCCATTACATTATCGACTGAGTATTTATTTGCTTCCCCACGAAAGCAAATTAGACACAAGGTCGTGTTTTAATGTAGAGGGGAAAACCAGCGCCCCCCCCAAAAAAGGAGGCACTATGGCAGTGTCCAAATAAATAGCAATTGTCTGATTATGATCCGACATTTTCTTTCCTGTCTGTATATTTTAAAAAGAACCGAATATTATTTTATTTTATTTATTTATTTTTTTACATGGAGTTCACCACTTATCAAAGCCCAATGGCCACGCGAGGATAAGTGTTATTGTGTGTACAGTAATCAAAGGGATAGTGTAGCAATAGTATTGGAGAATTGATAAGGTGTCATTACTTAGGGGGGGGGGCTGTTCATCAGAATTTGTTTGTGTTGGACTTGAAGACATCCAGATTGAGGTCGGGAGGCAAACAGGCAAGGCATTATTGGAATCATTTAGATGAGTAATTTGCATATTTATTTATTTATTTATTTGCAGACTGTTATCTCCATCTTTATAGTTGTTGTTTCATGACGTTTTAGCCAACTATTCCTTCGGGGCCCGTGGCGCAGTGGATACAGGCGTGAATGTCTACAGTTCCAGGTGGGCATTGTCAATCCTACCCAAAGTTGGCCAGAGGATTAGTTGGGGAAACGTGATGAGACGACAACAACTATGGAAGGCAGTAATTACTGGTGATACACTTAAGAGACCCAGCATTCCTATCCTGTTGCGGTTAACCACCTGATGAAGGTCAGCGGCATAGTTGGCCGAAACGTCGTGAAATAACCGTGAAGATGAGGATAACAGTCCACAAATAAATAAATAAATAAATAAATAGAAAAATTATTAATTTTAAACGATGCATTATTTGGTTTTAATTTTTTTTTTGTAAATGACGTTTATTAAGATGTGACAAACGCTTTGTTTTAAAACGCAGTGTAACCCTGATATAAGAGACCTTAATATAAGAAAAACGGATATAAGAGATATTTTTCTGTTCCCAAATTATAGCCTGTGTTAATGTACAGTGTAACCCGGATATAAGAAACTAGGAGATAATATTAACCCGGATATAAGATGATCTTAGATCTTCCCCTCCCCCGGAGAAGAATTCTCTTATATCCGGGTCACACTGTATTACGAACCACAATATACATAACTTCACACTTTACTTTTTAAACTCTCGTCTCCAAACCCTCGCGCCCACTTATTCACCACTCTATCACATTATCGTCTGCTCGTCAAAAGCGAAATGTATATAAATTTATACATTTTAATACTGGAAACATTTTTCAGTGAACTTTCTTTCTACAATGAAATATAAAGTAAAATTGACTCTAGCCTTATAATCAGGATTCGATTTTGGGGTTCGGGAAGGAGTAAGTCACTCTCTCGACAACAGCACGTTTCTGCCCTCTTCTTTTCCAATCGACCACACCTGGCCTCTCGCCACCAATGTCACACCGCACAATCCGAACGTCAGCAATACAAAATTCTTTTCAAGAGAAGATGTTCACGACTCTTTTCTCTCTGCTCCCCCAGGGAATTTTTCCCTGCTTTTATATCCTCCTATCTAGAAAAAAAAAAAGGAAGAGACAGGAATAAATAGCTTCTCCCATCATGCTCTGCCTTCCCAAGATGCCCTTTGCGTATACAAATGCGCTGGTCATTCTTTCCTTTTTCTTTCCCAAAGAGCGATGCAGATACGCCCGGTACGTTTTTTTTTCTCTTTTCTAACCATATACACCAAATTGACTCTTATTAATAAGTTTTAATCAAATATAATTTTTGTAAATGAGCGGAGAATTTTTGAGTACGATTTTTCAGACCCGTGGACAATTCACCGCCCTTAAATTTTTCACCTCAGACTTATTCGATATCTCAGCTACAAGAACCCTCAAACTGTGGCCAAATATTCTATGCGTTTCTATCCATGTAAATTCCATTTTAAACATGAAATATTTCTTTTGCAAATTTATGCGTAGAATTATTTTTTTTGTGTTTATCGTCGAACATTTCTCTCGCTCTCACACATCTATCTATATAATTATAAAACTCAAATGACCTTGTAACGAGTGTTGTAACCCAACATCCGGTTTACGACTTCCGGTTGCGCATGTGTACATAAACATAAACCCATAACAGCGTAAACAAATAAGCACAAATCGCTACTTTAGCAGAATTTGACCTACGCACTGAAATATTAACGTTATTATTTAGAAATTATTATTTAATATGGGAAGGGTGAGGATGTTTTGTAACTATTCTGTATTGCACGTATACTGTCGCAATTTTCTTACAAGTAAATCAACTTTGACCCGTTGACAACGTATTGTTTTACTGTGTACGTTTTCAGCGTCCCAATTGTTTTTTTTTCGCGTTTAAACTACACGATATATCAAAATTTGAATAGTGCAGATTTACCTATAAGTATGGCAAACCACTTATAATTCAATGGCTGTAAGTTTTTTTTTTTCGAAAATAAACAATTATAAACAGGACAACTCATAGAAATCCATCTATATTCTTTTTTTCATAGAAATGTTTCTGTTATGTCAAAAAAAAATAATTTTCTTTACGTCACAAGTGTCACGCTCATACATTAATTCCATAGCTAATATAACTACTGACCCAACGGTTCACGGGTAGTCTAGTTTAAGTATAAACGTAAAACAAAAACCAGTTTAAACACAAAAGGTCTCCCTAAAATCGGCCTTCTTCAATATTTTCCTCTCAAAATGGAGCCCTTAAAAATGAGACTTTCAAAAGGATTCACTTGCTAAACATTTACACAAAACACTCGTCTAGCTAAAACCACTATCAATAATTCCCCCGCTCTCTATCTGTGCCTAACTCTAAACGCAGATTCCATGAACAAAGGTTCTTTCCCAGAACTTCCTGCCTGTGGAACTTTATTCCGCTGGCTTGCTTTCCAGCTGATTACAATATGATCGTCTTCAAGTCCAATGTAAACAAGTTCTTGTTGAGCCACCCCCTTAAATAATCAAGTCATAACCGATTTCAATCACTACGCTATTGTCTCGATAACCACCATACTCATTAACCTTTATCCTCAAATGACCTTCGGACCTTGATAAGTTGTGACTCCCTTGTAAAAGAATACAACCAATAACTTCTCTTATCAGTCGCACTTTGTTTCGTTATTTCCATTTTCTGACGTCATACAGCAAAGCTAACAATTATATATGTATGTATGTATGTGTGTGTGTGTGTGAGTGAGTGTGTGTGTGTGTGTTTGTGTTTATATAAATAAGTAAATTTTTCTTTCTTTGTGCTTTTGTTATTTTCGTTGCTGTGGCTGCTTAAGGCGGTTCTGTCCACATTTTCGTCCGTTACTTTGTCCTAATTTTCGTTATTTCGGGTCTGGGGACTAATTTAATTAATAACCCCAAAAGTAAAACGCTGTCCTGATTACTTCTTAAATAACGTGTGCATCTCTCTGCTTGTAAAATCCCGTGGGTGTCGCTGATTTTCTAAGGAGGAGGAGGAGCAGCAGCAGCAACAGTAGCAGCAGCAGCAGCAGCAGCAGCAGCAGCAGCAGCAACAACAACAACAACAACAACTACAACAACAATAATAATAACAATAATAATAATAATAATAATAATAATAATAATAATAATAATAATAATAATAATAATAAAAAACATCGAAGCACGTGAGAGAGAGAGAGAACGAGGAACAATAACGATGAGTTCGGATTTGCAGTCTTCGGAATCCCAGTCAGGGTCTTGTTGCTGTTGCTGCATACACAAATCACTGAACAAACCGAAAGCACCGCCAGGCCCCAGCGTGTCCCGCCTTTTGATACAACAGGCCCGAAATTCTGCCCGCCAGGCCCAAGTGTCCTGCCAGCAGGCTCTCGTCGCAGCAGAACAGTCGAGGCTTGCGACCCTTCTGTCAGAGCAGGCCCAGAAATCACAGCCTCATTGTCACCATGAATGTCCCCAAAACGATAATAAAGTCGTGGATGGTGACAGCGAGCATATCGAATGCCCACCTGAAAAAAGCGAATCTGGTTAGTATACATTTGTTTTTTAAACCTTTGTTCCATGCAATAAGTAACTATTGATGTGATAGGAGGAAGGAGGAAGAGGAGGAGGAGGAGGAGGAGGAGGAGGAAGGGGAAGTTACCTCACCTAGTATTTAGACGTTGGTGTATTGTATTTATTTGCTTCCCCACTGAGCAAATCAAGCACAAGGCCGTTTTTTAATGTGGAGAGAGAGAGAGAGAGAGAGAGAGAGAGAGAGAGAGAGAGAGAGAGAGAGAGAGAGAGAGAGGGGGACCAGCTCTCGATGGGTGGGAAAATGGGAGTTGGATAGTGAGAGTTGGTATGAAGGGTTTCCCCTACATTTACCAAGGTCTTATATGTGGGGGGGGGGACCTCCACATATGGTCGACTTTGCAATCTAGTGGCAGATGTTTTTTTTTCGTCCCTCCAACCACTTTCACACAGTAAGATGTTGCTAGCCTCTTTCTACTGTACCATTATGTTCATAGCAGGTATCCACTGAACTCCAAACTGACCCCCCACCCCTGTAAAGCATTCACAACCATAACACGACTAGCTATAACAGTAGCAAAGATAGGAGAAAAGTTACTGGCTTCGTAGATATTTTCGTATGTTGGTTTTTGCTTGGAAAAGAAGTACAAAAATGTCTACGGAGCCAGGAACTTTTCTTCAACAACCAACATGCCTGAAGACGGTCGAAGGCCAAACCGACCGAAATACACAAATAACACTCAGGGTGAGAACAATAGTTCGATCCAAACAAGGAATATAAACAATCAGCCCTCATCACAAAAATTCAGAACTTTAATAATCAACAACTTCCCTACACTTCCTCTCCCTCTCTCTACCAAAAAAAACTAAACGAAGCTTTCCTGAACAAAGTTTTCTTCACAGAACATCACATCTATTGAACAAAATACAGTAAGACTGTTTTCTAGCCGACAAAAGTAGGTCGTAATCAAGTCTAATGTAAACAAATTCTCGTTGAATAATCAAGTCCTCTTAATTAATTTTTTGCGCATGCCACCTACTGTTTTCAACCTTCCTTACAACCGCTTTCACATAGAAGAGATGTTACTAGCTTTTCTTTTATCATGTTCATGCTTAATGCTCGACTGAGCTCTAATCCATGACCTTCCCTATAAAACATTCCAATCCAGAACTCGTCTAGCTAAAACCACACGAAAGAACTCGTCATCACCTCCACCTCTCTCCTTTTACCGAAAAAACCAAACAATACTTTTTTCAGTTTCTTTCCTAGCACATCCCATCTATGGATCCAAAAAGGTTTGGTTGTTTTCTTTTACGACATATCACCCCATTTCAGGTTCTTTAAGGCCGAATCCAGTAATTTTGAAAAAGAAGATTTTATACCTTAGGTATTTCATATCTACAAATATTCATCATCGTGCTTTCGTTGTTTGATAGAGGGGAAATTATTTTATTTTTTGACTTTGCAGAACATGATTGAGTTTTTCAAAGGGGAAGCGGGGGAAAAAACATTAACATCGATGTTTGACGCGTTTTATGGCATGAAACCAGTATCTTCGGACAGCCTGATCTGATAGCATCAGGAAAACAAGATGACACACCTGCTATCTAACTGACGACAACATTGTCGTCTTCAAGTCTAATTTTAACAAATACTCATTGATCCGTCCTCTTGATAATTCCTTTTAAGTAATCTCTTGCTCATTTCATCCATGGCACATTCAATATGATTTGCCTTTACACTCAATCCGACAGGGTAACGGATCCGGTGGTGGTTAATAAACCTCCTTCTTTCGTGTTGATCCGTCCTAGGAGATGCACTCACCGAGACATCAATTTTTCGCTCGTGTAGAGAGCTTGGTTTATTGACGATTGGTTGAGGCGTACCTATACCGAGTGTCTGTTCATGGTTATTATAGCAGAGCCAGAGTGTGTCTTCGGGAATGATCCTTCCACACTTCCTCGTATTGTGCCACAATATCTTGCGGCGAGAAGAAAGTAAATTCGGTCAATCTGACTAAAGGACCAAACAAAGACTCACCATTAAAAAGTCGATTTCTATGAGTATTCGGGATTGGTATGAACGAAGATCACGTTTAAATTTGTCACCTTCATTATCCAATGTATTTTTATTGTTTTCACTGGTCGCCATTTTTAACATGGGGAGGGGGTGCTTTGTATTGTCTGAGGCATATGTCAAGTGTCTTATGTACCAAGAAGAAATGGCGGCCACTTTAAAGTATTAGATAAAACATGAGAATATAGTTTTAATATCATAAAAAATTATTTGCCGGCAATAAATTTAACTGATATTTATTCATACCGTACCTGAATACCCTATACGATGCCTTTGCTCAGTCTCGAAAGACAAAGGATACCCCCTGTAGGGGCAGCTGCACATGCAATTGTGAGGCAAGGGTTGCGCAATCTACAACCACACCTTTCCAGAATCGGCACTATTTAAGTCTAGGCGCAGGGAAAGGTCCAGGACGACTGAAAACAATGCTGAGATAAGCAGAGAGCACATACAGCACCTGGAAGTCCCAAATGGTCACCCATTTAGTACTGACTATGTTCAACGTTGCTTAACTTTGGTGATTCAGCGGGAACCGGTGTGTCAACATGATTATACCCTATAAACCAACTTTTTAAAGGTAAGTTTTCGTGTAGTGCTCTATTGACCGTAAATTCAATCAGCCTGCCTTGTATGCTTGGAAGTGGAACACTGAGAGGAAAGAATTTTTGGTTAATCATCCAAGTATAAAAACTCTTTACAAGCCACAATTCGTCCATGCATGGAGTATTGTTGCCACATCTGAGCTGATGAATCAGCATCTAGTCTCTCATTCTTAGACAGGGCCAAAAAGAAAAGGAATTTCAAATCTAATAGGTCCCGTACTATCGCCCAAACTCCACACACTGTCCCATCACTGCAATGCTGTCTATCTGCGCTTGTTTTAAAAGTATTCAATGGAATGTGCTCTAATCGATTCATATCACTTGTGTTCTCATTCAGGTACATACTCCCGACTAACCCGGCAAGCAGGAAAAATCTCACCTCTTTAATGTTTAAACCCTTACATGCTGAAAAAGTCCTTTATTCGAACAGTTTCTTCCCACAGACTATTAGACTTTGGGATTCCTCCCTGTTTCCTGCTTCCATCACTATACTAACCTGTAGAAATTTAAATATACTGTGAACAGACATCTTGCTGCTCAACTTCCCACAGTCTCCTCATTAGACACGATCATATATCTTTATAAACCTGCAATTCGCCCATGCACAAAGTATTGTTGCCACAGCTGATGAATCAACAATTAATCTCACATTTTAGACAGGGTAAAAAAAAAAGGAGTCTCAAATATAATAGGTCCAACACTAGCGATCGAGCCCCAAACGCTGTCCCATCACATCCTTGTGTCTGTTTTACAAATACTTTAATGAAATGAGCTCTGATCAACACATAGCATGTGCCCATCACCCCAACGTATATACTTCCAACTAGTATGTCAAGCAGAAAAATCCCACCCCTTCACTATTAAGATCTCTGGATGCAGGAAAGCCTCCTACTCTAATAGTTCCTCCATACAGACTGCTAGACTTTGGAATTTCTTTTCTGTTTCTTGCTTCCCAGGCTGTACTAACCCGCAGAAGATTAAATATGTGAACAGATATCTTGTTGCTCAACTCCCCACAGTCCTCTTAAAGACATGATCATCAAATAGTAGCCCCTTACATCCAAATGGTAATATGCTATGATTTTGATAAAAAAAACAAGATTTAAAAAAGTAAGCATATCTTAGCTGGATTGTTGGAGATACACCTTCCCAGACATCTTTTTAAATCAATTTTCATCCCAAACAAGGCATAGTACTACTTTGAAGTAGGGTGCTACTATCGGGAACATGTTGCAGGGGCATTATGAAGGGAAATGAGTAGCAAGATGTTTGTTAACATCACACTTGAACTTCTGCATGTCAGTGCAAATAGAAAGCAGAATCCCGGAAGGTAGTTCCAAAGTCTAGCAGTTCTGGGGAAGAAACTATTGGAGTAGAAGGCTTTCTTACACCTAGGGATCTCTACTGTGAACAGGTGGGACTTAGCTGCTTGTCGGGTTTGTTAAGGGTATTCACGTCGAGGGGGATACAAGTGCTTGTAGTTCGTTAGAGCATTCACCATTAAAGTAACTGTAGAACAGGCAGAGGGATGCAATATTTCATCGGCGAGACAGAGGCTGAAGCCTAGATGACAGCTCAGGACCTATCAGGTTGGCGACTCTCTTTGAATCTTGTCCAAGGTTGAGAGACAAGTAGTAAATGCACCAGCCCAAATGTGGCAATAGTACTCCATACCTGGGCGAATGGTTGCCTTATAGAGGTACAGGATACAGGTAAATATAGGGTGAAAATCTTAAAAAAAATCAGATCGCGGTTATATGTGCACATTATTTTATAACATACCCGTTGAGCCAAGTGCAAGAGAGATTCAAATAGTTGCACTTAAAAGGGCTGTTAGAATCTTATAAACATATCTCGGTTGAAATATCTGAGCGGGTAAATGTTTAGCATCAAGTAAGATGTCTCATCTACAGCTGGAACAAACTGATTCGAAAATTAAAATAAATAAATAAATTATATATATATATATATATATATATATATATATATATATATATATATATATATATATATATATATAACAAAAGTGTATATTCCAGATTTCAAGATGTTGGCAATATTACCGTTTATTTCTAAATAAATAAATAAGTAAATATATATATATATATATATATATATATATATATAAATGAATATATATAAATGACTGATTATTTTAAAGGTAGTCTATTATTTGAGATGTAGGCACACATTTTTGGACAATACGGTGACGTTTAGTACGTGATAGTATTTTTTGTAGGTATTCCTGTAGTTGATGCCGTCAAATAAAAGGTGTTCGTGAAGTCTTTATATCTATTGAACTATATTTGTTAAATGAAAGTGACATTATCTGGAAACTAAATATATCAAGATCAACTTTAACGTTAATAATCTATATCTATAAAAGTAAACGTGTCTGTGTGTCTCTGTGTGTGTCTGTGTACATTTCTTTACGCAATAACTCTGTCAATTTTAGTCTACAGACTCTAAATTTGATATACAGGGTACTGAGATTTGGGAATATCTTATTAATAGGTTTTCGGCCAAGAATTTGGTGGTTAAGGTTTAAAGGTTCAATGATTTGACCTTTGAAAACTCTACCAAACTCCTCCGACAATTTTGGGTATAAACAATTTGAATTTTAGATATAGGTTCCTTGGACATAGATCCAACTTAATAACTTGATTTGAGCCCTAAACAATAAATGTTTAGTGGTCATAATAGGGATCGAAGTTAAAAAGAAATTGACCTCTGCGGTCTCTACCAAATTACACGGAAATTTCTGGTTCAAACATTAGAAAGTTTACATAAAGGGTATTCAGAGAAAGGGCAAGCTTTTTAATCGGTTTTGGTCGAAAACTTTTAGTTACTAATAAATAAATGTATGTATGTATGTTTGCATGTCTGCCTAAAACTTTCGACAAAGGCGACGGATTTTATCAACATCAGTATCGTGTTGAAGTGCGACCTTTCAGATGACAAATATCGAAAAATTGGCTAAAAACATTAATATCTTCACCTTCAACTTTGCACTTTTCTACAGGGGGGTCGCTGTTTTCACCGATATTTTCAAAAGTCATCCTCTCCTTTCGATTGTCCAGCCTTAATTTAAACATAAGTCACTTCCGGTTTGTGGTACGGGTTTGAGCCTGTCTTCCTACTACCACTTTTTTTTGCTCAACAGACACATCCAAACACCTGGGCAACGCCGGGCTGAAATGCTAGTATATCTATCTTTATATATATAAAAGAGTGCGCGTCTGTGTGTCTGTCTGTGTGTCTGCGTGTGTACATTTCCCTACGCAATAACTCTGTCAATTTTCAGTCTACAGACTCGAAATTTGATATAAAGGGTACTGAGATTTTGAAAATCGATGTGATCGGTTTTCGGCCAGAAAGTTGGCGATTAAGGGGTCAAAGTTCAACGATTTGACCTTTGAGAACTCTACCAAACTCCTCCGACAATCTGGGGTCTAAAACCTCTGTTACATGATAAGGGCTGTCCCCTTTTCATGTAAGTAAAAAAATAGGGAATTAGTTAAATGTAAATATGAAATAGGATAGTCAAGGATTCGAACTTGCGAAGCTAGATTTGGAATTGAGAATTCCAATCATAAGTTAAAATAAATACAGAATGTTATTGAAAATAAGGAATGTGGAATTGCTATTGTTTAGCTCACACAAAATAGTAAGATATCTGTTTACTGAAAAAGGAATGTAATGATGAATTTTGTTTCTGGTAAAAAATAAAGATTAAAATAAGGAATTTAAAAACGGACAATGGAAAATGTTATTTGTGAAGTGATTTACGAAAATTAGGTTAGAGGGTCGGCTTTGTAAGAAACATGTGAATAACAATGCATTTGGCCTTCGGGTCAAGATCAAAGTGTAGTATATGTTCTTCAGATGATGCACTTCAATTTCTTGTTCTCTGTCAGTGGAAGAGAAATCCTTCATGACTGAGATACTTTTTATTTTTGTTCCTTTTCTCCACATTAAAAAACGACCCTGGTGTCTAACTCTGTCCCGTGGGGAGACATTGTAAATAGGAACAATGCATGCTTAAACACAGAGGCATGTCGTGCCATGTGTCTGAGAGGCACGTGGGTCATCCAGTGACGTCATGAGTTATGAAGTTAGTTAGATAAGTCAGAATCAGAATCAGTCAGTTAGAAGAAGCGAGAGGAGTCAGATCAGAGAAGCAGAGGAGATCAGACAGATTCTCCATTAGATTCAAGGCAACCTCTGGGAGCGAGAGGGTTTAGAGATAACCAAGTAACAACTTTGAATCCCTGAAATACAGAATCATTGAAGAATAAATGATCATCATGTTTTTTTTTTTATAACTGTCGTCTTTCTGTGTTCATCATTACAACGAGAAAGGTAACGTGTGTATATTATATGTACAACTGTCAAACGTAAATGTAAAACGCACTCTCGGTCTATCTATCAAGATATTAATAACTCTCTCTCTCATTGAATTACAGGCTAGGCGCTCTTGTAGTAACATGTACACTGTCTATTATATATATACAGAACTGTCTCCCTTTTTATATATACCCTGTTTATATCTCCAATATGCTATCTCCACAAACATGAACATCTTAAGATATATGAACACTCCACAAACATGAACACTCCTAAGGCTGTCTTGATAACACACTCAGACTCTTACAACATGAACAACAACAAATATATAAGCCCTCAACGAAACATACTGACATATTTGGTACTTTCAAAAATAAAACCGATACGTACCACCTCGTAATTTTAGATATAGGTTCCTTGGACATGGATCTAACTTAATAACTCGAGTTGACCCCAAAACACTATATTTTAAGGGGTCATAATAGGATCCAAAGGCAAAAAAATTGATCGCTTCTTTTTTTCTGCTCAACAAACACCTCCAAATACCCGGGCAACGCTGGACACCCATGCTAGTATATATATATATATATATATATATATATATATATATATATATATATATATATATATATATAGTTAGTTAGTTAGTTAGTTAAGTAAAGTTAGCGAATAAAAGCCTACCAAACAAATTAATTTCAATGTGTAGGGGAAGCGAGAAAGCAAATTGCAAATCAGATAATCTCATGACATTAGAAATGTAATTGAAACGAAATCCGCCACTCTATTTGTATAAAGAGACATTTTCTTTCTTCTTTCATTACATCTTTCAATATATATATATATATATATATATATATATATATATATATATATATACATATATATATATATATATATTATGAACGTGACTGTGTGTGTGTGTACATTTTCCTACGCAATAAGTCTGTCAATTTTCAGTCTACAGACTCGAAATTTGATATACAACGTACTGAGATTTGGGAATATCTTTGTGATCAGTTTTCGGCCAGAAATCTTGCTGTTAAGGGGTCAAAGTTCAACGATTTGACCTTTGAGAACTCTATCAAACTCCTCCGACAATTTTGGGTGTAAAAACTTGAAGTTTTAGATATAGGTTCCTTGGACATGGATCTAACTTAATAACTTGATTTGAGCCCCAAACAATAAATTTTAAGGGGTGATAATAGGGGTCAAATTAAAAAAAAATTAAACCACTTTTTTTTTCTCAACAGACACCTCCAAACATCCGGGCAACGCCGGGCTGAAATGCTAGTCTATATATTTACAAACGTGAACGTGTCTGTATTTCTGTTTGTGTGTCTGTGTACATTTCCCTACGCAACTACTCTGTAAACTTTTTATCTACAGACTCGAAATTTGATATACAGGGTACTGAGATTTGGGAAAATCTACGTGATCGGTTTTCAGCCAGAAATTTGGCTGTTAAGGGGTGAAAGTGCAACGATTTGACCTTTGAGGACTCTACCGAACTCCTCCGAAAATTTTGAAGTTTTAGATATGGGTTCCTTGCACATGAATCTTACTTAATAACTTGATCTGAGCCCAAACCATAAATGTTAAGGAGCCATAATAGGGGTCAAAGTTAAAAAAATTGACCGTTTTCTATTTTTTTTTTTCTCAACAGACACATCCAAACACCCGGGTAACGCCGGCCACTCATGCTAGTATATATATAAAAGTGAACGTGTCGGTGTATCTGTGTGTCTCTATGTGTGTGTCTGTGCGTGTACATTTCCCTACGCAATAACTCTGTCAATTTTAAGTCTACAGACGCGAAATTTAATATATAGGATACTGAGATTTGGGAAAATCTATGTGATCGGTTTTCGGCCAGACATTTGGCTGTGAAGGGGCCAAATGAAACGATTTGACCTTTGAGAACTCTACCAAACTCCTCCGACAATTTTGGGTCTAAACACTTGAAATTTCAGATATATGTTCCTTGGATATTGCTCTAACTTAGTAACTTGGTCTGAGCCCAAAACGATAAACATTAAGGGGTCATAATAGGGGTCAAATTTAAAAACATTGACCTCTGCGGTCTCTACCAAATTACTCAGACAATTTCTTGTCTAAACATTTGAAATTTTACATAAAGGGTCTTCAGAGATGGGGCAAGCTTTTTAATCGGTTTGGGTCGAAAAATTCTATTTACCAATATATACATTTATGCATGTATATATGTTTGTATGTCTGCGTAAAACTTTCGACAGAGGCGACGGATTTTACCAAGATCAGTATCGTTTTAAAGTCCGACCTTTCAGACGACAAATATCGAAAAATTGGCAAAAACATTAATATCTTCACCTTCAACTGGGAACTTTTCTACGGGGTAGATCTTTTTTTTTTTCGCCGATATTTTTTAAGTCATCTCCTTTCCATTGTCTAACTTTAAATTAAAAACGTCAATTCCGGTTTAGCGGTGGTCGTAACAGCATAGTCGTCAGGTTATTTTCCCGTTATTTTCCTCCTTCACGTTACGGGTTCGAGCATGCCTTCTTACTAACACTTTTTTTTTTGCTCAACAGACACATCCAAACACCCGGGCAACACCGGGCTAGAAATGCTAGTATATCTATAAAAGTGAATGTGTCTGTGTATCTGTGTGTGTGTGTGTGTGTGTGTGTACATTTCCCTACGCAATAACTCTGTCAATTTTTAGTCCTAATTTAAAAATTATAACTTCCGGTTTGGTGGTGGTCGTAACAGCATAGACGTAAGATTTTTGTCCCGTTCTTTTCGTCCTTCGCGGTACGGGTTTCGAGCCTGCCTTTCTACTAACAATTTTTTTTTGTTCAACAGACACATTCAAACACCCGGGCAACTCCGAGCAACGCCGGGCTGAAATGATAGTATATCTATAAAAGTGAACGTGTCTGTGTATCTGTGTGTCTGTGTGTCTGTGTGTGTGTACATTTCCCTACGCAATAACTCTGTCAATTTTCAGTCTACAGACTCGACATTTGATATACAGGGTACTGAGAATTTGGAAAATCTTTGTGATCGGTTTTCGGCCAGAAATTTGGCTGTGAAGGGACCAAAGTGAAACGATTTGACCTTTGAGAACTCTACCAAACTCCTCCGACAATTTTGGGTCTAAAAACTTGAAACTTTAGATATAGATTCCTTGGACATGGATCTAACTTAATAACTTGATTTAAGTCCAAAACAATAAATGTTAAGGGGTAATAATAGGGGT
>NC_136515.1:77113112-77183112 GCF_053919585.1 Euprymna scolopes
CAATAAATTAGAAAAGTAAATTCTGAAAATATGTTGTACGGATAAGGGGAGACTTATCTAACCCAACTAGTTTCTAATATTCATCAACAAACATCACAATACCACGTTTACTGTATAATACTTCACCGTATATGTATTCTACAGGGTGGCCTACTTAAAAATAGCCCGATCTCTCTAATCTTTCTCTTAACAACCAACTGACACCACAAGACAAAATGTATTTTGTTTCCAACAAGATGGCGCTACATGCTACACGTCTCACAGATCACTGACACGAGTTCATGACATGTTTACTGAAGAGAGAAGAAAAGGCAAAGTGTTATGGCCACCACGTTCTCCGGACTTGTCATCATGTGATTTTTATCTTTGGGGGACTTTAAAACAAATTTATGCAAATGATCCTCAAAATCTAGACTAACGCTATCAGGTTGGTTGGTTGTTTTTGTTTTACGGCATATCAACCCTTTTCAGGTTATTTAATGCCGAATCCAAAGATTTAAGAATTTTTTTTTTTAATAGAATATATTTTCAAGTCAGTTTCTATTTAACCCATAGTTAGGACCCTTACAGGTACTATCACTCCGGGTCAGAGTGGATCTGGGAGCAATGTCAAAGGGTGGTTCCACACTCCCCAAAGCCTGCAAGCTGGGGCCTCACCACTGGATATAGTTCAAGGTCATATCCAGGACTAACGCTATCAGGAGAATCACCAGAGAAACCTACAGGCAGTATCTACAAACGTTGTTAAACGTGCTCAGAAATGCATAGATTCTAACGGGAAACACGTCCAGTATCTTTTACAACACTACATGGAGTTTAAACAATGCTACATGGAATTAAAAAAATGCTACATGGAATTTACACAATGCTACATGGAATTTACACAATCCTACATGGAATTTAAACAATAAAAGAATGTTCCTCCTGTCTACTACATGTTTTGGGCTACTTTAAAGTGGGCTACCCTGTCGAATCACCAGAAGAAATGATACAATGAGAAAACTTACTCAAAACGTATAGTTGACAATATGCAACAGCAGGTGACAGCGATATAACTATTTACGATAGGAACACGCGTTTTAGTAATCCCCCCATTAGTAAGCTGTGACAGATACGCCGATTTGCGAATTGAAAGGGTGATAGATGCCTAAACTCATGTATTCAAATACGCTACTTTTAAAAACTTTGAACAAAGATCCGCATTTCTGACAAAGCGCACTGTATGTCACTTAAAAAAAAAATACATTTTCACCCCAAACAAGGCACATTGCCACTTTGGTGTAGGGGGCTACTATCAGGGACATGAGCTACTGGGATACTATGAAGGGAGTTGGGCAGCAAGATGTCGGTTCATGTTACACTTGAACTTCTGTATGTCAGTAAAGTTAGGGAAGCAGGGACCCGGAAGGGAATTCCAAAGTCTAGCGGTTCTGGGGAAAAAACTACTGGAGTAGAAAGTTCTCTTACATCTAGGGATCTCTACTGTGTAGGGATGGGATTTAGCTGCTTGTCGAATTTGTCGAGGGTATTTACGTCGTGGGGGCACAAGTGCTTGCAGTTCGTCAGAGCATTCACCATTAAAATACTTGCAGAACAGGCAGAGAGATGCAACATTTCGTCGGTGGGACAGAGGCTGAAGCTTAGACGACAGTTCAGGACCTATCAGGTTGGAGACTCTCTTTTGGACCTTTTTTTATTTTTTTGTTACACAGTGATCACTACTTATCAAGGCCCGGAAGCCACCCAGGGATAAGGGTTATTGCAAATACTTTACGTTAGTGTGGAGATTTGATGAAGTGTTTACTTAAGGGGACGGTTCATTAGGAATTTGTTAACGTTGGACTTGAACACATCCAAGTTGTAGTCAGGTGGGAAGCAGGCAGACGGAACAGAGTTCCATAGGCGTGCAGTTCTAAGAAAGAAGCTTTGTTCATGGAATCCGCGTTTTGATTTAGGCACAGATAAAGAGTGGGGAAATTTTTCACAGTGGATTCGGCTAGACGGGTGTTTTTCGTGAAAGATTGGCGAGGGGGGGGGGACCAGAGATTGGAGTTCAGACGATCACCTGCCCTGGTGGAAATAACGATAAAACAAGGATAGGCTCGCAACGTCTCTTCTGTGGGAGAGAGGTTGCAAAGTAGAGAAAAGGGCATCCCCCACTAAGCCACGAAGTCTATTTTGTACTCTGTCAAGGCAGGATAAGCTGTTTTTAGCAGCTCCTGCCCAGATATGGCAGCAGTATTCCATCCTTGGACGTACTTAGCTTTTATACAGATAGAGAATTGCATCAGTAGTGAGATATATTCTTGAGCGGTAGAAGGATCCCACCATCTTTCCAGCGACCTTGGCAACAGACTTGATGTACGTGTTCCATTTCAGATCAGGAGTAAAGGTCAAACCCAGAAGCTTGTCAAAACACGAGGTCTCTCCCAGACGAGAGCCATCCATCCCAATTGATGCCAGATGGGGATCAGAGCGTTGATGATGTAAGGATAGGAGTTTGGTTTTAGATGCATTAAATGTAACCAGCCACGTCTTCCTTGTATAGGAGCGAGAGACTAGTAGCAGATGCACCAGCCCAAATATGCCAACAATACTCCATACATGAGCGAATGGTGGCTTTGTAGAGGTACAGGATACATTCGGGTGTTAGTAGTTTACTAGCACGGTAGAGAGAGCCTACCTTTTTCGCAGCAGTCATTGCAATGCTCTCAATGTAATTGTTCCAACTCATGTTTCCTGTGAACGTTAGGCCGAGGAGTCTAAAAGAAGTACTTTCAGTTAATGAATCTTTGGCCATTGCTGTTGGTTGTAGAAATTGAGGATGGGTGTGGGGAATTAAAAACTTCAAATGGGGAGTAAGATATTATCGAGAAATGATAGGATAAATAAAATGGGGCCTTAATAAAATCATTCATACACTAGTTAAGTTATGAACTTAAAATCATTAATAACTTACCTAAACCAGTTTAAACGGGCCGAAATCAATCTTTGATTTTGCAGCGCAATGTTTTTTTACCCAAGTTATTCCCAAATGCAGCTATAATCTTGCACCTCTCACGTGACACAGCTGCGCAATATTCACCCAACTCTAGGAAAAAAGATTAGAGTATCATCCGCAGATACTGTTACCATTTTCTAACCTTTCTTGTATGTGTGTGTGTTGTTGGGGACTCGTCGTAAGTGTCTCTACTTCTGTACTATATCCTCATCTTTTTTTATTTGCTTCTTGTATGATTTTTAATAAAGAAAGTTTGTTTTTTACGGACAAACATATTATAAATAAGTTTTAGAAAAAATACAAAATACATAAAACTGTATTTATTTTAAACAACATTCGTCAAAGGCAGGTTAAACCGTCTTCCTGCGAAAGTAAAGCAAAATATTTTTTTCTTGGATGTGTAAAGTTAAAGAAATTATTTATTGGCTAGGTAAAAGAAAGCATTTTTTATTGGCTAGGAAAAAAATCAATTGTTTATTAAACAGGTAAAAGATAACACCTTTTGTATGCACGGAGTATTGTTGCCACACATGGGTTAGTACCTCTAACGCTAGTCTCTCCCTCTTGGATAGGGTCCAAAGAAGAGTCACCATTCTAATAGATCCAGCTCTGTCAACTTAGCTCCAAACCCTGTGCCCTCACCGCAATGTTGCATGCCTGTGCGCGTTTTACAAGTATTATAATAGAAGGTGCTCTGATGAACCCACTGCACTCGTGCCCCTAGTGTAAGATTTCTCTTACACGTTTTTTTGCCCTTGGCAGAATGAAAGAGACACAAGGAAAATAACGAAAGGCTCACCTTAAATTCCAAATAATATTTTATTGAAGAGAAAGTAAATGAGTCCGTGGTTGTAAAAGGGTGAACCTCTTTAGCTTCTGCCAAATGGCAGGTAGTTAGCCGTTATACGGTGTTAGGTGTTTTTTCACTGGTGTGAAGATAATGTTCTTGAGATCCAAATATGAAGCACGAACTCCTTCTTGACTGATCCAATGAAAGTAAGGTCCATTGTGGGTGATTCGCCTGATGACGATAAAGGTTCCAATGCTTCAGCTGGAATAATAGGCCGGACATTCCTTCGGCCGAATGATGAAGAAGAAGAATATTGTTCAAAGAAACAGGTTGCCTCAGGCACATCAATTCATTCTTTACTTAGAATGAGAATTATGTAGAACTCGGTTCATTATTGAAGCCGAGAGCGAAATCCCGATCGGTCTTTCTCTCCACGCCACCACATGGAATCTGAAATTTAATTAATATTGGCGCCAAACCCTGGCGTGACAAAATGTGTACGTGCATGCAATCTCATTGGCTGAATACAATCGCGTGAGCGGAATAAGACACGCCTTCCTGTTCCCGAAATTTCTAACACTAGACGTACATATCCCCGACAAACCCGCTAGCAAAATGAATGAATGAATAAATATATAAATAAATAATAGCATCCCTTTCACTATTGAGGTCCCTAAATGCGAGAAAGTTTTCTACTTTAATAGTTTCTTCCCTCGAAGAGCTAGATTTTGGAATTCCCTTCCTGCTACCTGCTTCCCTGACTGTACTGATATGCAGAGGTTTAATGTACCTATTTACTATGCCTCCCCACGGGACAGAGTTAGACACCAGGGTCATTTTTTAACGTGGAGAAAAGGTACAAAAAAAATTGTCTCAGTCGTGAAGGACTGATCCTCCACCGAAAGAGAACAAGAAATAAAAGTGCAGCATCTGAAGAACAGATACTACACTTTGATCCTTATATTTAATTTATTTCGTTTAAAGAAAAAATTCCAATAAAAAAATTCCAATATAAAATTAAAAAATTTAAAAAAGTAAAATCGCCAAAAGACAAAACAAATTTAGGTACAATGCCCTATAAGATCTGGGGAGGGGAGTGTTGCAGGGTCTTTGTAACTAAAGTAAAAATTGGAGTCTTTGGCGACTTTACTCTTGACTGGCAACATTTACCACAATACCTCATTCACTCTGTGGACTCTAAACTAACTAATGAAAACCCCAGCGTTTTTGCAAAAAAAGATATATATATACAATTTCTGTGTGCGTGTGTGTGTGTGTGGTGTGTGCATTTTTTTATTAAATAAAATGTGTGTGTGTGTGTGTGTGTGTGTGTGTGTGTGTGTGTGAAAAAAGTTCAATTCATTGGAAAATAAAAAGTTCTTGAATTTGGAAGAAAAACAGTTCGTGTTGGGGAGTGGGAAATCTAGAAGAAATATACTAAAAAAAAAATTAAAATTCCTAGTGAATTGTTAGTAAGGTCCCTCCCTGAGCTAATTTAGAAAGTTAGATCCCTACTGTTTTCCGGGGCACCGAAAAAAAGCGGGGAGATCCCTAACTACACTTTGATCTTGATCAACTTGTTCATATTCCCTAAGCATGGCCCCAAATAGTAGCCCCTTACGTCCAAGCAGCGATATGTCTTGATTGGGGCGAACGTGAGTATAAAAGGTAAAAACAAACAGTTTTTGTAATTATTATGCAGGTGAAAAAAAGTTTTTATTGGCTAGGTAATAAAAATAAAGTAGGCAAAAGGGAACACCTTTTTTATTGGATAGGTAAAAAGAAAAAAAATTGTTTTATTAACTAGATTAAAGGAAATATGTTATATGGCGAAAGGAAAACAATTTTTTATTGGCTAGGTAAATCAAAACAATTTTTTTTTATTGGTTTGATAAAGGTGAACACTTGGAAGACATTTTTTATTTGCTCTGCAAAGGGAAACAACTCTTATCATAGATGGTAAAAATGAAAATCTTTTTATTTGATGGTAAAAGAATCTATCGTTTATTAGCTAGGCCAAAAGAAACATATTAACCTTAAAATATGAAAGACACAAAAATTGGACATTTATGAAAAGAAAGTGTTTAATTTTGTTTTCGTCTGAATCATCTTCTCTATGATATAAATCTCACCTGTCTGTTTAAATGTATGTATGTATGTATGTATGTATGTATGTATGTATGCCTAAAACCTTCGACGGAGGCGACGGATTTTCACGAAATTGGTATCGTTTTGAAGCACGACCTTTCGGACGACAAATATCGAAAAATTGGGCAAAAACATTAATTCCTTCGCCCTTAACTGAGCACTTTTCGCTTTTTCGCCTATATTTTCGAAATTCATCCCCTCTTTTCGATTGACTAGCCTTAATGTTAACTTTTGCCACTTCCGGTTTGGCGATGGACGCAACGGCAAAGACGTCAAGTTTTTTTCCCACGTTCTTTTCCTCCTTCGCGATACAGGTTCAAGCCTGCCTGCCTACTACTACCTTTTCTTTTTTGCTCAACACACACCTCCAAACACCCGGGTAACACCGGGTAGCACCGGGCACCCAGGTTAGTATCAAAATAATTCTCAAAATTAACGAGTATAAATTGTAGTTTTTTCTCCCCTTTTTGTACATCAGACTATTGTGATTTTATCCGATTAAATAGTCTCTTTCATCAATTTCACAGATTCTACTGAAAAGAAAGACGAACCCAAGGTAAGTGATTTAATTTTTTTCTTTGAAAGAATTAAAAAATATTGACCTGCAAAATAAAAAAAAAACACACGTCAAATATGGCGTCTGCAGTTCATGAATACGCTCTATACACAATCAATGTTTATAAAACCCTTTTCAAATATTTTTGACATCGTTTTAACACGAATAAAAAAAACTCGAAACAATGCCAAAATATAATCACTCTTGTATTTCAGATGAAGTTTTATTTTTAAAGTTAAAAGCAGTAGTTTCCAAAAGAATTTGTAAATTATTATTCATAACCATTCTTTGTTTCTTAGCGTGTCTTGTCATGACCGTCGCAGAATAAATAGAATCAAGCCTCGCCACAGAAAATGACATCATGGTATTTATTTGCTTTCCCACGAGATCAGATAAGGCACGAGGCCGTTTTTTTAATGCGGAGAGGAGGGGAGGGGGAAGGGAAAGGGGACCAGCTCCCCTGAGAGGAGGGGAGGTGGAGCTGGTACTTAGAGCCTCTTGGTATATAAGGTTGCCCCTACATGGACCAGAAACTCATTGCCACAAGGGCAATGGTGTTATATGTGAGGTTGCCCCCCCACATATGGTCTTCAATGAAGAGTTATAACAATATATATATATATATATATATATATATATATATATATATATATATATATATATATATAATCTAAAGAAGCTTTGAATAAAAAAAAAATGCAAAAATAAAAATAAAGAATGCCGTTTAAATTCCCGGAAGAAAAAAAAAACAAACAAATTTAACCTATCGCAGACTAAGCACCTACATAATCCGATTTCTAAAAAGTTTATAATGACAAAAGAGAATTCATTTATATAAGGAAGAAAAAAAAGGCATAAACTAAAATTATTAAATAGAAATAGACTTAGCATTTGCATAAGCCGATTTCGCAAAAGTCTTCAATTTTAAAACAGAATTTAACTACATAAGGATGAAAAGAGAAAACCTAAACTAATCTTTTTTTTTTTAAATAGAAAACGGGGATCATCAGTTGCTTACCATGTAGCTGTTTCGGAGATTTAAAAACAGGACAGCTGTTAAATACATGGCTCTCCAGTGGATAATACCACTTCCCCAATAAAAAATAAAATAATACGGTTACTATTTTTAATAATATATGAAAGAAAATATACGAATTAAATGAAAAATAAAAAGATGAACTATTAATAAGTAATAATATATATGTGAACAGACGGCTTGCTGTTAAACTCCATACAGTCCCTTGTTATACACGATCCCAAATAGTAGCTCTTTACTTTCTAAGTATCAGTACGCTTTGTTTCGTGTAAAAAGAAAACAGTAAAAACAAAAAGGAAGCGTTGTTAGTCGTAGTGGCAGTCTTCACTCTCTCTGAGTGCAGTTAACTTGTCTTTTTATTTGTTTTGTAGAGTGAAAACTCCGACAGTCCTTCATGTGGCAAGTCTTGCTGCAGTAAATGCAATCAGCCTTGCCAACTCTGCCCATCTTGTGCGTCGAATGATCAAGACGAGTTCAACAATTATATTCCAAACCTATCGACCCCGAACAAAATCGTAATGTCAGTAAAAAACACGGAATTATAGCCCAGGAAGAAGACTAGACAGAGGACAGCGCCCTCAGCTGATAGAGTCCAATAACAAATTTCGAATATCTAATGGCCAAGTGATTACTCTATTTTCAAACTTTTAAGCAAGAAATAAAGTTTGTAAAACCTAACACTTGTTTTTTTTTCTTTTATTTTTTCCCCTTACAGGAAAATGTCGACATGTTGACGTCGAATGATCAAGACGAGTTCAACAATGATATTCCAAACCTATCGACCCCGAACAAAATCGTAATGTCAGTAAATAACACGGAATTATAGCCCAGGAAGAAGACTAGACAGAGGACAGCGCCCTCAGCTGATAGAGTCCAATAACAAATTTCGAATATCTAATGGCCAAGTGATTACTCTGTTTTCAAACTTCTAAGCAAGAAATAAAGTTTGTAAAACCTAACACTTGTTTTTTTTTTCTTTTCTTTTTTTCCCCTTACAGGAACATGTCGACATGTTGACGACGGTATCGGGAGAGATAATATGTTAACGGAGATTGAGATATTTTTAGAACAGAAAAGGCAATGTCAAAATGATCCAGACAAAATGACGTTGTAATGGTATACAGATATAGATAGGTTGTAGAGTGATTGTAGATTGTAGATGAGTAGGGTTCAGGCAGTTGACATTTGGTGCAATCAACCGGCGTGGGAACGTTGATTTAAGGTAAAGTGACGTGGATCAACGGATATGAACGGGCGAAATCGGTCAGCACGAAGGAAACGTTCATAACTTTATTTTTAATTTTTTTAATTTTGGAATATATTGTGGTTTTAAATTTTGAAATCGTGTTTTTCGAAAATTCTATTTTGTAATCATTTTATTATATTATTACCCGGGCAACGTCGGATGTCTCGGGAAGAGAGGTGACTGACAGGCATTGGAACTGGTGGCAATGTTATGGAAATAAAAAAGTGTTTTGATAAAGTAAGAATGTTCTGAAATAGGACTTGGATTTAATGTAGAAATATGTAAATCAATAAATTGTTTAGAAAGATTCACCCTCAAGAACCATAAATTTCATTTTTATGACAACCCGCCCATCAGATTGATCTGCCCATCTAGCGCTGACTTAGGCGCGGTGAGCAAAAATATCCTTGATAGAATTATCCTTTCCATTAAGGAAAATGTTAACTTCTCTCTTTGGCAAAATTTAGATTCCGAAATTAATTGGTTTCTTTCCCCTAAAAAATAAACACTTCCTTAACTTCATAATTTTTAACATCAACAACTATTATCAATTAATTTCTCCGATTCTCTTAAATAAGGCTCTAATCTTCGCTAAAATAATTCTGACTCAAATTATTTAGAAATGAAAAAAATTCTCCTAGCTGTCATGGGATGATATATTCTCCACTTTGATTGAAGAAATTATGATTTGTTACACAAAAGGTAATATCAATTATCCAAATAATAGCATATAAAAATAAAATATAATAATAAGTAATTATTAATATAATTAATAATGATAATATTAATTATCAAAATAACAACATATAATGAAATAAAATATAATAAAAATAATTAATAATATTATTATTAATTATAACAAAATAAAAATACTTAACATATTATATGATAATAATAAAAATAATAAATTACTTAATTAAAAGGAAATAACAATAAAAGATTTTATAAAATAATATAAAAAGTATTATTTAAGAATTTGAATGTAAAACGTTGTTTAGCGTCTGTGGAGACTTTAAAAAAAAGAACAAAAAACATTTTACACCGTTTGTTCCCGAACCTTCTCTAGCGATAGTTATAAATAACGAAAGATCGTTATTTTTAACTTAGTTATAACACGACGTTGGGACGCAATGAGAGGCGACCACCTATTATAACTCCGACCGAAGGAAAACACAAGAAAACTCGAGTCGTTAAACTAACAGATGAACCAAACAAGATACAGAGAAAAATCTTTCATCAACAAACTGGTAAATATAGATTTTTCTCAATTATATTTGACCAAAAAGCATTTATGTCTAAAAGATCCAAAACAAACATTACTAAAAACCATTTACTTCTATCAAAAGGGAAATAACTAGAAAACAGAGTTACTTCCCTTATAATCAGCTTATTAGACATTCGTTTTTCTTTGTTATTTTTGATTTTGTTTCTCTTTTTCTTTGTTAATAAAAATTTGTTTTTCTTCTCAAATTATCTTTTTTTACTATTTTATTTTTTATTGATTTGTTTGCGGTTTTCCATTACCCCATAGACCAGGAACTAATTCGTAACACTAACAAAAAAAATCACTAATACAATTTAACAATAAATATTGGGCCAGATAAGGCACCCACAATAAGTTGGATATTTTAATGGGTATTGTACTCCGCAGAGGTCCAGATTTAGTGAGGATCTTCTTACTGAAAAAACTTAAATATCAATTTACACATATTCAAGGGGGCCTTTATAGAGAAGACGCACTATTCACGACAACAGTAAAGTCAAGCGAGTACAACAAAACATAAAAAAGAAAATTATATAATTTTTAAAAAATAACTTTGGCCTTTCCATAGTAATCAAACCCAACAAAAAACTTCAAACTTTTTAGACGCGACATTCAACCTTAACACCGAGACATATAGCCCCTATCATTTATCCAACCTTACACTTTTATACGTTCATAAGTCCACTAACCAACCCAATTCAATTATAAACTTTAAAGTACCATCCGTCTATTCTTTCCGTTGACAAAAAAAAAACTTTTAATCAAAATGCTACTTTCTTCAACAATGAATTCCGGATACAAAGAACATATTAAATATAGCCATTATACCTCCCCTGTTAGCTGTCTTAAATCTGCAATCACACACAATATGACTCGTAACAAACCAATTCAAATAACAAGATCTACCGCTACCGCTATCAATAACAATGAACCACACAATCACTATACTCCTAACAAACATGCTAATCGTAACACCTCTAACCCGCACAATCGCCTAAGCAGAAAGAAAAATATTTTGTTTAATCCTCCATTTAGCGAAAATGTCAAAACCTATGTACCCAAAGAATATTTTTTAAAATATTCTTTACTCTTTGCTTAATTCCTGAAGTCTCCGTTTGAGTGTTTGCGTGCGAATATAGTTTTCTATCTATCTATCTATCTATCTATCTATCTATCTATCTATCTATCTATGCAGTTATATTGTTGAATGGATGTTTGATTACATGTATATTTGTGTATGTATATGCATTTTTGTTTGCAATTTTTAATTTATGCGTTATAGTGGAGCCTATTGTTGGATGCCGGCAAATTCTTCCCTCTATCTGGTGTTTAAACCCACTTTAAATTTTTTTTTATAATCTCTCACCATTTTAAGTAGCCCTCCCTATCTATTAGATGGAGACATCTCCCCATTAAACTCATATCTTAGAAGCAATCTTTAATTTAAATCTACCCATTCCACAATGGATCCTGTGACACCTGCTGATAATTTCATCATGACTTGTCTAGTTTAACTTGACCCCTTTTTCTGCCTTAATACTTGCACCATTACAATGTCATTTTGTCTGGGTCATTGTGACATTGCCTTTTCTGTTCTAAAAATATCTCAATCTCCGTTAAATGTTACTGTTTTCGTTTCTAATTTTCAAATTAGCCTCGCCAGTAGCGTAGTGAAAAACCTCCACAAATCCATTCTCCATACAATTTATTTTCTTTTAATAATAATATACACTTTTTATACCCATTTGTGAATTATTTCACAGAATTCTGTTTTTTTTTTAATGAGATCTTAATATTTACCAGTAACAGGATGCTTTTGGATTCTTTATATCTGGCTATTCCAATTTTACGAACACTTTTGGATTTTACTGTTCCTGGATCTTCCACTTTTCAATCGAACATCCATTCACGTGAAATCATTTTTCATTTTTTCCCATTCCCTCTGCTTCACTGTTTTTTATTTTAAAACATTTAGCAAGTACGCCCTATAGCTCACTTGCAGTTTCATTAAATACTTTATCAGCAAAATCTGATTCCCCATTTTGCTAATTAATCCCCTCTGATGAGAAGAATAGTGTTTCTTTCGAAACTTCACGGATTAAGGACAATCATATGCCTTTGTGTTTTCGTTTTGGAAATTAAATATGTTTTTAACTCTTGTCAAAGTGATTTGTAACTTTTTATTAACTCTTTGTATATATATATATATATATATATATATATATATATATATATATATATATATATATATATATATAATAAATTCCACAGCCAAACAACGTCGCAGCCCACAAGAGCCATGACAGTCAAAGAACCGGAAGTCCAAGACTCGAGTTTCGCCCTCATTTGGGCTCATCAGTTAGACACATCCGAACTCAGGATTCGAAACCCGAGCCTCTTGCATGCAAGGCAAGCACTCTACCAACTGAGCAAACGCCCTGCACACAAGAATTCCAATTAACCAACACAGATCAAGCAAACCGCGCCGAAATCCGACTGTGAAATGAACCTACTTGGTTCTTTGACTGTCATGGCTCTTGTGGGCTGCGACGTTGTTTGGCTGTGGAATTTATTATATACAATCTCTCACATTCTGAAAAATCATATATATATATATATATATATATATATATATATATATATATATATATATATATATATATATATGTATATTCAACATTTATTTTAAATAAAAAATAACAATGGCTTATTACATTTAGAATACCCTTGAAAGGTTAATTTGATTAATGTTTGCAGATTGTTTTTTTTTATATTGCAAGCGAATGTTGCTCGTTTTTTGGTAATCTTCTCTTCTATCTTCTATTCTCTCTATATAAATAAAATGAAGTCATTTTTTCCCGTCTGATTTTGACATTAATAGGATTAAAAATCAAGATATTTCATGCAAATATAATATGCACAAACGGCAGAACAATATCTGAGGTGTGTTATAGGCTTATTATTTCTCAAATTCCTCGATAATCTTAGATTTCTATACTTTTTCTGCTGAGAAGTCACGGCCAAAATCGGTTAAGATCAATGGAAGTGGTAAAATATTTTCTCTCTTATAAATTCCTCCTCCCCCTGCCACCACTTAACACCGTTTGGGGATCGTTCACAAGGAACAGTTGAGAAGAGAACACCGGTTTGGATTCGTAGTTCTTTCATGTGAAGTTATTTAAAATCACTAAACTAAGCTGCAGTGCTCTGTGGCGTAGTGGTTAGCGTGCTGGACAATTCACATTATATTTTCACGTTCGCGCCGACCTACCGTAGTCTTTTTTTTTTTCCTAAACAACTGGAATGGACTTTTCTTTGTGGCCGAACTGTTAACGTTGCAGATGTTTTTTTTTTTTTTTTTCACACTTTATTTTCCTACTTTTACTCATGACTCCGGGTTTGATCTTTCCTACTTACCTACCATAACATTTTTTAAAACTCCTCCCCCCCGTCCCGGAAACAAACACTCGGGCAACGCCGGGTACCCCCGCTAGTAGTTGAATATTTTGATTTCTTCAGAATCTATTTGAAATAGATATCTCATTTAAAACAGAAGGGCTCAGCAAAAAAAGAAAAGTTTGAAGAAATTATTTTTAATCTGATTTAAGATTTTTTCGAGATGTGTGAATTTTGAGCGATTTATTTGAATACGGCAGACGATTTTTTTTGGGGGGGGGCCTTCTCCGTAGCTGTTTTGGGTGACGTGATGTAAACAAAGAAAACCGAAGTTTTCTTGTTGAGTAAAATTAACAAATATAATCAGATTGGAAAATTTTTTCCGAGCTGTTCAGTTCGGCTATTGTGTAGACTCCGGGGAAACATTTATACCTCTTTTAAAAAAGTTTTTTTTTTTTTTTTTTTTTTTTTTTACACAGTGATCACCACTTATCAAGGCCCGGAAGCCACTCAGGGATAAGGGTTATTGCAAGTACATTACGTTAGTGTGGAGATTTGATGAAGTGTTTACTTAAGGGGGCGGTTCATTAGGAATTTGTTAACATTGGACTTGAAGACATCCAAGTTGTAGTCCGGAGGAAAGCAGGTAGACGGAACAGAGTTCCACAGGCGTGCAGTTCTAAGAAAGAAGCTTTGTTCATGGAATCCGCGTTTTGATTTATGCACAGATATAGAGTGGGGGAAATTTTTCATAGTGGATTCAGCTAGACGGGTGTTTTTCGTGAAAGATTGGCGAGGGGGGACCAGAGATTGGAGTTCAGACGAGCACCTGCCATGAAAATAACGATAAAGCAAGGATAGGCTCGCAACGTCTCTTCTGTGGGAGAGGGGTTGCAGGGTAGAGAAAAGGGCTTCCCCCACTAAATCACGAAGTCTATTTTGTACTCTGTCAAGGCATGATAGGCTGTTTTTGGCAGCTCCTGCCCAGATATGGCAACAGTATTCCATCCTTGGACGTACTTGGCTTTTATATAGATAGAGAATTGCATCAGTAGTGAGATATTTTCTGGAGCGGTAGAAGGATCCCACCATCTTTCCAGCGACCTTGGCAACAGACTTGATGTACGTGTTCCATTTCAGATCAGGAGTAAAGGTCAAACCCAGAAGCTTGTGAAAACACGGGGCCTCACCCAGACGAGAGCCATCCATCACAATTGATGCCAGATGGGGATCAGAGCGTTGAAAATCTTCATAAGAATGTTGTAACAGGTCGAAACGATTGATCTAAAAATTTATTGAGCTTTGATATCCTTTCGTAAAGAAAACAACTTTCTACCGGGACGTGGACCTGGGTAAAAAATTAAACATTTTGACAAAGTCAAAATATTAAGAAGAATTGCTCTATTGCAATGTTTGTTTTAAAATATTTTGGAAGAGATCCAAAATATTGAAAATATTTTCAGTAAACTTTGAATGGAGGTTCTTTTGGATAGAAATTCGAAAGTTAATAGTCTGTGTGACTAAACTGTTAAAAACAATATTAATTATTTATCGTAAAGACAAATAATAATGATAAAAAAGAATATAAGATAATGAAGCAAGAAGATTGTTTCAGAATATTCTCTAAAAAGGGTTTCTTGAGCTCAAATGATTTTTAATTCATAATATGAATTCAAATGATTTTTAATTCATAATATAAATTCAAATGATTTTTAATTCATAATATAAATTCAAATGATTTTAAATTCAAAATATAAATTCAAACGATTTTTAATTCATAATATAAATTCAAATGATTTTTAATTAATAATATAAATTCAAATGATTTTTAATTCATAATATAAATTCAAATGATTAATTCATAATATAAATTTAAATGATTTTTAATTCATAATATAAATTCAAATGATTTTTAATTCATAATATGAATTCAAATGATTTTTAATTCATAATATAAATTCAAATGATTAATTCATAATATAAATTCAAATGATTTTTAATTCATAATATAAATTCAAATGATTTTTAATTTATAATATAAATTCAAATGATTTTTAATTCATAATATAAATTCAAATGATTTTTAATTCATAATATAAATTCAAATGATTTTTAATTCATAATATAAATTCAAATGATTTTTAATTCATAATATAAATTCAAATGATTTTTAAGTCATAATATAAATTTAAATGATTTTTAATTCATAATATTAATTCAAATGATTTTTAATTTATAATATAAATTTTAATGATTTTTAATTCATAATATAAATTCATATGATTTTTAATTCATAATATAAATTCAAATAATTTTTAATTCATAATATAAATTCAAATGATTTTTAATTCATAATATAAATTCAAATGATTTTTAATTCATAATATAAATTCAAATAATTTTTAATTTATAATATAAATTCAAATGATTTTTAATTTATAATATAAATTTAAATGATTTTTAATTTATAATATAAATTTAAATGATTTTTAATTCATAATATAAATTCAAATGATTTTTAATTCATAATATAAATTTAAATGATTTTTAATTCATAATATAAATTTAAATGATTTTTAATTTATAATATAAATTCAAATGATTTTTAATTCATAATATAAATTCAAATGATTTTTAATTTATAATATAAATTTAAATGATTTTTAATTCATAATATAAATTCAAATGATTTTTAATTCATAATATAAATTTAAATGATTTTTAATTCATAATATAAATTTAAATGATTTTTAATTTATAATATAAATTCAAATGATTTTTAATTTATAATATAAATTCAAATGATTTTTAATTCATAATATAAATTCAAATGATTTTTAATTTATAATATAAATTCAAATAATTTTTAATTTATAATATAAATTCAAATGATTTTTAATTCATAATATAAATTCAAATGATTTTTAATTCATAATATAAATTTAAATGATTTTTAATTCATAATATAAATTCAAATGATTTTTAATTTATAATATAAATTCAAATGATTTTTAATTTGTAATATAAATTAAAATGATTTTTAATTCATAATATAAATTCAAATGATTTTTAATTTATAATATAAATTCAAATGATTTTTAATTTATAATATAAATTCAAATGATTTTTAATTTACAATATAAATTCAAATGATTTTTAATTCATAATATAAATTCAAATAATTTTTAATTTATAATATAAATTTAAATGATTTTTAATTCATAATATAAATTCAAATGATTTTTAATTCATAATATAAATTCAAATGATTTTTAATTCATAATATAAATTCAAATGATTTTTAATTCATAATATAAATTCAAATGATTTTTAATTTATAATATAAATTCAAATGATTTTTAATTCATAATATAAATTTAAATGATTTTTAATTCAGAATATAAATTCAAATGATTTTTAATTTATAATATAAATTCAAATGATTTTTAATTCAGAATATAAATTCAAATGATTTTTAATTCATAATATAAATTCAAATGATTTTTAATTCATAATATAAATTCAAAGAAAAAGCTATATTTACTATATTTAGGCTATGTTTTTCAGCATTTTTCCCTTTTAGATTCTTGAGAAATTTTTTTCCCGAGAAAAGGGCGCCCCTGAATTGTTTTTCATAAAGTTTCCCCAGTCTGGCAAGATTGTCGAACAGAAGAAAAAAAAACCCAAAGAACTATTTTCAATAGACTTTCCGTCAAATTTGAAGAAGAAAAGAAAAAAAAAGTTTTTTATAAAAGAAATTGTTTGCGTCCGATACTGTAAAACCCAAAAAGATCTCTATGCAAAAAAGTCGTCTGCATCTTAAAAAAGAGAAAAGAACAATGCAAAGAAAATAAATAAACGTTCGCTGCATTGATCCAGAACTGTTTTTTCTTTCTGTAAAAAGCTCGAACTGTGAGTAGTATGTTTTTTTATGTTAAAAAGTTTTTTTTTATCGCATATGGACTTGTATGCATTGTCTTATTTATTTTTTGTTTTATTTATTTACTTATTTTTTAAAATAAATTTCCTGTTCAACTTTTGCAAGGATTATGTAATTATTTAAGGGAATATTTTTTTTAAAATTATAATTCAGAGAAACAATAAACGGACTTGTTTATTGCAGTAAAAAATAGTTTTCTCACTATTGTGTTTTTACAAAAAGGTAAAGGGCACAATAAAATCATTTTGTGACGTAAACCATTTTCGCGTAAATGCGTGAATGTATTATTGTATCATGACAATTCTTTAAAATTCCTATTTTGCTTGCCCTCCTCCCCAGGAGGAAAGTTTCACGTGAAGTATATATGAGTCCGTTTTCGGTATTAAAAGCTATTTATAAAACAGTATACGTTTTGTATACATTAGCCAAATTGTAAATAAATTAGACAGGAATACAACTTTATTATAATAAATTCGATTCCTTTGGCATTATTCTTTCATTTAGGCAGGTCTAGTTGAATGTTAACGATAAACGCTGCATTAACGTTTTTGTCTATTTGTTCAATATGTCTATATGTGCATCATCTGATTAATCATCTTACTAATGATTATCCACTATACCACAGTGTCTGAAGACTACCTGTGTGGGTTGAAAACGTTTGTACATTTGGTGAAAACACGAGAAAGTTAGCCCGCCATATTGAAAAAAAATATGCCGAGCTTAGCGATATTTAACTAGATCTATACACACACAGAAACACACACAAACACACGCGCGCGCATATATCAGAGAGGCGGTAGCACTCTCTATATAGGGATGGCCCGTACACGCTTATATACGCCTACAAAACAAAACTATCCAAATCTCAACTAAAATCAACTTATAAGTTTCAAAAAGCACATATTCTTACAGAGAAGCGTCTTACGAATCCAGCGAGTGTCAGAACGTCGGTTAAAATGTCAAAAGAGAGCAAAAAAGAAGGGTACAAAAATGGCCAATTGTTCTTCTTTCTTCTTTCTTCCTTCTTCTTCTTCTTTCTTCTTTCTTTTGAGACGATGTATCTCGGTGTACGAACGGTCTCTGACAACAGTTCAAGCATCAATCGACTGCTCTTTACACGGAGAAGTGCAGTGACCCATCGCTTTTTAGCTAACTCCATAATTAAATAAGATTACGTGTAATAACAAGTTTTAAACACTATATACCCAATGTAGACAGACCACTTCGAACACGGAACTTCTCTCAAAAGGGACAGCTCCAAATAATACACCGGATGATCACAGACGTTCCAGTTTGCCAGTGGCCTATATTTCTTGGACGTTGAATATTTGAGGTGAACGTTAAGGTTTTTTCTTTAAACAGTAACCCACCAGCGTTAATGAAACCACGAAATCTTTATCTCAGTTGATCAAAATTGTTATAAGAGTAACTTATCAGCAAGTACGACGTCAAAAAACAATGTTATAAAAACAAATAATTCTTCAGATTTTGGACTGTAAAATATGTACAAAATGTCAATGCTGTGACCAGGATTCGAACCTAGGTTAGCTCGGCCACAACGTGGGGTCCTAACCTCTAGACGATCACGGCTAACACTGACGTCTGTCGCTCTTGGCAGAAAGACACATGACTACTGTCAAACTATTGTAAAATAAGGAGGAAACTTGAAATTCTCACGCATGCGCAAAAATACACTATAGCAACCATTGTTAAATGCAGCTGAATCTCTTCGCTCGCTAAGAAAAGTAGATCAGACCAGTTCTTCTAAGAACTCACCAAACGCCAAAGGAAATAAGTTAAATTAACCGCAAAAGAAACTGCAAGAAAGTCATCTTCTAAGAACTCACTGGAAG
The DNA here is from genome assembly GCF_053919585.1 of Euprymna scolopes. NCBI lineage: Eukaryota > Metazoa > Mollusca > Cephalopoda > Sepiida > Sepiolidae > Euprymna > Euprymna scolopes. The sequence continues at coordinate 77,132,343 of NC_136515.1, forward strand.
CTGACCAAAAAGAATCAAAATCCAAGCCTTAGCCACAAAAATAACTAGATATTGTGGCTACTATACACAATCTACTAATAAAAACAAGTAAGTTTTCTAAAATAAACTACAATAAATTAACCAAGTAACCTCACACTGTCACTGATTAGGACTTCATATAAAGATAACAACTACACTATTGGTGTATATACCGTTCCACACTTTAACTATTGGTGACGGGGCAGTATCTCAATTCTACGAGAGTTATCTTGCTATAAGATAAGTGATATTATAGTAAGATACACATAAGTGTTATATGTTTACATTTAATAAAAAATGCCAAAGTCAGCACGTAGTAAAAAAGCTCAGAGAAATATAGACTATGAAAAAAACAAAGTCAAGGTATTATCTGAGCAAAAAGAATACTATCAGAAAAATGCTGAAATAATAAAAATTAAGTATCATGCAAATCCTGAGGCAAAGAAGGCTGCCTCACGTGCTGACTCAAAAGCACGGTATAACAGGGATCGTGAGGGGAAAAACTACCTCACGTGCTCTTTTTAACAAAGAACCAGAACAAAAGAAGGCTGTCTCACGTGCTGACTCAAAAGCACGGTATAACAGGGATTCTGAGGAGAAAAAAAGCTGCCTCACGTGCTTTTTATAACAAAGAACCAGAAAAAATAAGGCTGCCTCACGTGCTCTTTATAACAAAGAACCAGAAAAAAAGAAGGCTGCCTCACGTGCTGACTCAAAAGCACGGTATAACAGGAATCCTAAGGGGAAAAAGCTGCCTCATGCACAAACTATTATAAATATAAATATCAAAAACTGCCAAATCTTTGCCAAAACGCCAAAGAATGAACCAAGAAAAATTTAATAGTGAAGGTATGAACATTTTAGAACTTTATAATACTCTAACTGTTTTATCAGAGAGGCGGTAGCACTCCCTATGTAATATAGAACCGATGGAGGACCAAGAGGCAACTCCTAAGGCCCAAAACCCAAAGACCTAAAACCCAGCAGGAAGCGACCTGCTACTAATGGAGGCGGCAATGAGCCGCCTCCTAAAAAAGACAATACTATCACGAATGTAAGTTTAAAAATAAGACTGTAAGTAAAAATACTAATTAACAAGAATAAAAAAGCATTGGAAATGCAAAAGGATATAGGGATGGTATGCCAAAAAGTATACAAACAAGATAGCTATGAATGGCTAGACACATGGAAATAGAATTGCATCCAAAGTATAGCCCTATAGCTTTTTACAACCGTAATGATGGCACGGAATGAAGATTGGAGAAAAGCTATAGGGCTATACTTTGGATGCAATTCTATTTCCATGTGCCTAGCCATTCATAGCTATCTTGTTTGTATACTTTTTGGCATGCCATCCCTATATCCTTTTACATTTCCAATGCTTTTTTATTCTTGTAAATAACTACAGACACTAGTGTATTATCCTTTCGGGAATCATCGCTGCAGCGTGTCACCATAACCGCCAGTCGGGAGATTTGAACCCGGCGACGAAGTTATCTCTGACATCCATTAGCAAGGAGCAAACTCACACAGCCAACTTTAACCGCGAGAAATATCGTTGAAATTTAAACATTTATTCTTAAATGTCGTAACGTCTGTCAAGAGTGATCTAATGATTATAACCTCATGATCGACGCATGCGAGCTTAAGTGACCGACTTTCATTTAAACTGTGAAGTTCTCAACAGTGCTCGAGTTGCTACTATGATTTAAAATGATCTGAAATCATAGCAATGGGAGACTTGATTCCAAATATTTCTTATATGTTATATCTCTCCTCTTTTGGAAATTTCCAGTATCCAATACTTTTTATACACGGTGAAATTTACTTCATGTACGATAACTAAGGAGTGGAGACATAACACATGACAAATATTTGGAATCAAGTCTCCTCTTACTATTGTTTCAGATCATTTGAAACCATACCAGCAAGTTTTAGTCTCCCCTCCATCAATGACAGGTGTTTTGGGTATATATATATATATATATATATATATATATATATATATATATATAGAGAGAGAGAGAGAGAGAGAGAGAGAGAGACAGCTATCATTTTTTATTTTTATTACCTTGATTTTGTGAAAATATTATACATATGCGCGAACACACACACACACACACACACACATATATATATATATATATATATGGATATATGTATGTATGTATGTATATATATATATATATATATATATATATAATTATTTTCACAGATAAAGAACGCCGCAGCCCACAAGAGCCATAACAGCCAACGAACCGGAAGTCTAAGACTCGAGTTTTGCCCTCATTTGGGCTCATCAGTCAGACATATCCTGACGAGCCCAAATGAAGGCGAAACTCGAGTCTTAGACTTCCCGTTCGTTGGATGTTATGGATCGTGTTGGCTGCGGCGTTCTTTTGCTGTGAAAATAATTATATATAATATCTCATATTTTGAAAATTATATATATATATATATATATATATATATATATATATATATATATATATATATATATATATATATATATTGAATAGATTCTTTTTTGGTCTGATGAATTATTATCCTTGAATTGGATTCCACTTAAACATGTATGCACGTATGTAACCAATAATGTTTACGTCTGCCTAGCACTCTCTTCACCGGTATTTACTTGTTTCCCCACGAAAGGAAAATGTGACACTAGGTCATTTTTAATGTGGGGTAAAACAAGCTCCCAAAAAGGGACACTCTGCCAGTGTGCAAAAATGCGAACAGAAACGGTGAAATGTTCGAAGGCAAGGCGTACTCGATTTTTATAGTCAGTCTCTTATGACGTCATACGGTATGCATGGAAACGCATTTTTTAGATATAGATGATATTTCTTTTTTTTTTTTTTACTTTTGTAAAATTTTCGTTGCATTAAGCAGTTCTGTCCACCAAACCTTTATTTTTTATTTATTTATTTTTTTTTGTTAAGTTTTCGTGGATGTGGCTATCTAAAAAGGTTTTGCCCACATTCGCGACTTCCTGTTATAAACACCAAATGGACGCCGTCAAAGTAAAAACAAAAAAATAATACCCCCCCCCCAAAAAAAAAAACAAAACAAACAACAACAACAAAAAAGAAAAAGAAACAGGACGCGGGTAGTTTTGCGTTCTTCAAGATTTCGTGGTGTGTTGCCAATCTTCTGAACAATAACCCTACCCCCCCACTCCGCCCCCTAATAACAACAATGAAAGAGGAGACAGAAACCTTGCACGTCTGTTCAGGCAAATGCTTTTGTCACAAAACGAGGTCGCCGACTGGGCCTTGCTGCGACTGCAAACCGAAAACACCGTGTGCGCCCTGCACTTGCCCGAATCCAACGCCGTCGGGACCAAGCATGAACATCCTCCTGAAACAACAAGCGAAAACTTCTGCTAAGCAAGCGCACGTGTCGAGTAAGCAAGCCCTCGTGGCCGCAGAACAGGCGAGAATTGCGGTCCTTTTATCAGAGAAGTGTAAGAATCAACCACCAATATATCATTGTCAGAATTGTGAATGTGGTAAGTTTTTTTATATCACCACTTATTAAGCACGAGAGGCCACTCGAGGATAAGGGTTAAAGAGTGCACAGTATAAATTGGACAATATAGTAATCGTTAGTAATGGAAATTCGGTAAAATTTGTTAACTCATATGGAACGGCTCATCAAAAACTTGTCGACGTTAGACTTGAAGACAACCATATTGTAGTCAGCTGGAAAGCAGGAAAACGGAAGACAATTCCATAGGCGTGCAGTTCTAAGAAAAAAGCTTTGTTCATGGAATCTACGTTTAGGTTTAGGTACAGATAAAGAGTGGGGGAAATTAGTGATAGTGTTTTCAGCTAGACGGGTGTTTTTTGTGAAAGTTTGGTGAGGGGGGACCATAGATTAGAGCTCAGCCGAGCACCTGCCATGAAAATAACGATAAAGCAGTACATGTACAAGCAGTACAAGTAAAATCTATCTATCTATCTATCTATCTATCTATCTATCTATCTATCTATCTATCTATCTATCTATGGTACGCGTTAAAGATGCTGTATAGGCTTTAAAAATAGTTTTCTGTTGTTTTTGTGAAATATTAATGAATGATGAACCATTTCGAGTAAAAATTCAGTAAGTATTGCGCATGTAAAATTTAGTAAAATTTAGGAAAAAAACCGTTTGAAACGAGTCAACATTGTATATAAAACGAGATCGCATGACATCAGGTCAAATTCAGTCTTTTAAAATTTCATCATATCGACGCATTCAAGCGTGTTTTTCTAAATTTTACATGCGAATACGTAATGGATTTTAAATGGAAATGATTGCTCATTTAAAAATATTTACCCCCCCCCAAAAAGCAACAAGAGAAAACCATTTTTAACACCTATAGATTTTTTTTCGCATTCTGCTATAGCCGCAATTTTTAATAATTACCATATATATTTGTCTACGGACTACTGACTTCCTTGTGACACTGCATAACAGTTGTGGATATTGTTGTATAATGAAACGTGTAAATAACTTCATTGGACCATCTGTAAAAAAGTTGAATATCAAATGCAGCAGCAAGTCATGAGAACATGTTTACCAGAAACAATAGTTGGAAATAAGTTATACACCATTCACTATGACTATGCAATTCCTACAGCTATTAAACTTGACATAGTTATATGAGAAGAAATAGAAAGAAGTAACCTTAGTAGAAGTTAGTGTCCCCAATTATACTGAGTAAAATGGATCCGAGAGGGTAAATATAACGGAGTACCAAGCCCTTCTATACGACATGAAAAGAAACTGGAATCTCAGGAAGATTTCTATCATTCCAGTAATTATAAGGGCAATTGGATTCATGAAAAAAAGAATTTAAAAAAATATCTAGTAAATATACCCGTTGAACCAAGTGCAAGAGAGATTCAAACAATTACATTTAATGGTATGGTTAGAATCTTAAAAAGATCTCTTGGTTGCAATATATGAGATAGCGGATGAATGTCTGGGATCCGGTAGGATGTCCCATCCCCAGCTTGAACAAACTGAAAAGAAAATTGAAAAATTACAATAAAAAGTAACATTATTAGTAGAAGTCAGTGTCCCCAATGATGCTGGGTAAAACAGAGGTGAGAGGGAAAAGTTATATCCAGCGTGCAGATCGCCGAGTTCGACAGAATGATTCCCGAGTTCGACAAGATACGCTCGCGGATGATCAGTGGTTACATCGGCCAATAAAATTAAAGAAGTGTGAGTCCAAATAATCCAAATAATAGGCCCTTATGCACTTATGCACTTATGCTACCGTGCTGAAATAAGAAGGTTTTTTATTTAGAACGCCATTCTTAACAAGGGAACGAGAGGGTGTTTTGTAATTATTCTGTAAGGTTACCTTACAATTTAATAATAAAAAAGATATAATAAAACTTGAATTTAACTTGAAAATACTATTAACACAATAGCACGGTAACATAGGTGCATAAGCACCAAATAATGCAATGTAGTGAATTTCCATTTCACCCACTCCGTCCAGTTTCATGTAAATTCTTATTATGGTGTCATCTCATTATTGTTTAATGCCTGTCAATTCATTTAAATGCATCTCGACTTACGAGGGGCGTACAATAAGTAATGCCCCTGACCTACTTCCCATAGCAGTAGAGCAACGAAACTTGGCACAGTTATTAGTCTTTCTCTACATAGGAACAACCCAGAGTTATGCATTTCTCCCATCGTTTCATGCAGCTCTGGAGACCGTTTTGTAGAACACCCCAGGTTGGTCCTCCAACCACGACGTGACTTCAAAAACCAAGGCTGCATCATCTGGGAAACGCTTTCTTTTCAAAAACAACTTCATGGCTGGGAAGAGGTGAAAGTCAGAGGGTGCAAGGTAAGGAGAGTAGGGAGAATGGGGGAGAATTTCATAACCACACGGCCGTGCTTCTGATCTGACGACATGCGAGTTGTGGACCGGAGCGTTGTCCTGCAGGAGAAGGGTACCTTTGCTGATCTTGCCCCGCCTCTTGATTTTGATAGCTTCCCGTAATTTCCTCAAAAGTGAAGCATAATAGGCTCCTGTAATTGTGGTACCCTTTGCCAGGAAATCTGTCATCACTACTCCGTCCTGTTCCCAGAAGACTGTGAGCATGACCTTGCCAGCGGAGGGCTGCGCCCTTGCCTTCTTTGGAGATGGTGAGCCCAAGTGCTTCCAGTGCATTGACTGGGCTTTGGTCTCTGGATCATAGTGATGGACCCAAGTTTCGTCCTGTGTAATCAGTCTTTTGAAAAACTTTGACTCATCTTCTTGGCATATCTTCAAATTCATCCTCGAGCACTCGACGCGTTCTCGCTTCTGGAATGGTGTGAGCAACCTGGGAATCCATCTGGCAGACAACTTTTGCATATGCAAATGGTCATGAATGATAGTTTCCACAGACTCTGTACTAATCTTGACATCTTGGGCTATTTGGCGAATAGTAATGCGCCGATCTTCCTAAATGGCAGCCCCAACTTGACGGACAGATGTCTCATCAATGGCAGAACGGGGGCGACCAGGTCTGGGAGATGTTTCCACAGACTTCCGGCCATATTTGAATTCATGATGCCAGCGTTTTACAAGGTCATATGATGGGGCATTATCACCATAAGTTTCTTTCATTTCATCAAACGTTTCCTGTGGTGTGCGTCCTTTCAAATACAAAAACCGGATCACTGCTCGACATTCAACAGGCTCCATTTCACACCTGACTCAGTTCAAACATGTGTAAAACAAAAACCACAATTAGTTCAGAGCTGTAATTTGCCACATAACCCGTAGAGATATAAATCATTGCACTTGCAAATTTTCAGCCAGATCAGACGACTGGAAGTGGGTCAGGGGCATTACTTATTGCACGCCCCTCATATCAGGTTCTTTTTTTTTAATGAAGAAAGATTGCTTTTTATATGAAAAATTAATTACCAGACTAACATAAAATTATATTAGAAAAATGCGAGGATGAAAACTAATATGATTAAGTTTAAAAGTTTATGGTTAAGTAAAGGGCTAGTTGTTAAAACTGGAAAAGAAAAAGACCAGATATTCTAAAAAGTATATAATAAATTTATAACTTAAATATTGTAGCATTAAGAATTGATTATATAATGTTAAATTGAATTTAAGAAGAATCTTTATGCTGCAATATTTTAAGTTACAAATTTATTATATTTTAGTAGAATATCTTGTCCTTTTCTTTTCCATGTTTACGCTTAACCATATTACTTTTCATGCTCGCATTTTTATACTGTAAACCATGATTTTTCCAGGCTTTCAGTAAATTAACTTGTTCTTTGTTTAATTTCAGTCTTATTTTTTTTTTGCCTCCATAAACATAACATGTGTGCATATATGTATATAGATGCATATATATGTATATGTATATCTGTATATATATTTATATACATACACATATGTAATGAGAACTGCTTTCATTATCTCTGCTTCACATGTTACTTCTCTTTTCGCGAGAGCGGTGAATTAGTAGCAACACTAGTCACTGAAGCGACGTGGTTGCATTGGGAATCAGTCATAAAAACGTCGCTCACATTCTTACGAACTTTTACGATTTTGAACAATAGTAAATTCATCATAACTTTTGTTTTACTGAACGAAAATTGAAATTTTTTTCATAGTATAGCTGAGAAGGTGATGTAATAATTGTTTGAAATTTGGTCGAAAATTTGTAATAATTGTTTTAATTTGATTGAAAAAATGATAATAATTGTTTGAAATTTGGTCGAAAAATTGTAATAATTGTTTCAAATTTGGTCGAAAAATTGTAATAATTGTTTTAAATTTGGCCGAAAAATTGTAATAATTGTTTGAAATTTGGCCGAAAAATTGTAATTGTTTGAAATTTGGTCGAAAAATTGTAATAATTGTTTGAAATTTGGTTGAAGAATTGTAATAATTGTTTGAAATTTGGTCGAAAAATTGTAATAATTGTTTAGAATTTGGTCGAAAAATTGTAATAATTGTTTGACATTTGGTCGAAAAATGAGTGAGCGGTGAAGCTTTAAAGCAGTTCGAAATGACTAAAACTGCCACTTAGCCATATATTCAAACACGGTAGTGTTTGAATGATGCGAAACAAAATTAACTTTGTTAGGAGGTTATCTAAATTAATTTTCGTCTATTTAAACTTTACTATTGTTAATTTGAATGTTATAAGATTTTTTTCGTGCATTCCACAGATCTTAAAGAAAGCAAAAATAAGAAAAAAACAAAAACCCAGGTAAGAGATTTTATTTAACCCTTTCAACACCCGACAGCATCCTATATCTCTACAAAATGGAACGGATACGGCACTAACCCTAGGCGGGTTTAACCGGTTCCCTCCAAAGGATGAAGTTCCATGGGAATATGAAATTCACAAGCGGTCCCCAGTCGCATGTATATCCCTGTTAATCTGAAATTTAATCAAAGATCAAGAGTAATTAGTATCGTTAGAAACTTTGAGTGCCAACTATTAGGAAGGATAGGGAAGTTTGGGCGTTTAAAAAGTAAAAACTTGCCCATTAATTTATTTTATTGTGGACTATTATCCTCATCTTTCTTAGTTGTTGTTTCGTCAGGTGGTAACCGCGACGGGTTAGGAACTCCGAATCTCCTAACCGCATTCTCAGCAATTACTGACATCCATAGTTGTTGTCGTCTCACCACGTTTTGGCCAAGTAAGCCTCTGGCCGGCTTCGGGTAGGATTGAAACCGCTATCCTCAGACAATTCTCACCTGGAACTGTAGAGATTCAACATCTCCATCCACTGCGCCACGGGTCCCAAAAGCCGGATAGAGACTTACTTGGCCAAAGCGCGGTGAGACGACAACAACTATGGATGGCAGTAATTGCTGAAAAAGCAGTGAAGTAATTCGGAGTTCCTGTCCCATCGCGGTTACCACCTGACGAAGGCCAGAGGAATAGTTGGCCGAAAATTCGTGAAACAACAACTAAGAAACTAAGAAAGATGAGGATAATAGTCCGCAATAAATGAATTAATTCATCCTTTTGTCAGCAATATATATATATATATATATATATATATATATATATATATATATATATATTAATTTATTTATTTCGGACTATTATCCTCATCTTTCTGAGTGTTTGTTTCACGACGTTTCGGCCAACTATTCCTCTGGTCTTCGTCAGGTGGTAGCCGCGACAGGATAGGAACTCCGAATCACCTAACTGAATTCATCACGTTTTGACCAAGTAAGCCTCTCAATCCTACCTAAAAGCCGCCAAGAGGCTTACTTGGCCAAAACGTGGTGAGACGACGACAACTATGGATGGCAGTAATTGCTGAGGATGCAGTTAAGAGATTCGGAGTACCTATCCCGTCGCGGTTACCACCTGACGAAGGCCAGAGAAATAGTTGATCGAAAGGTCGTGAAACAACAATTAATAAAGATGACGATAATAGTCCGAAATAAATAAATCAATAAATAATACTCATCTCAATAATGAATTCCAAATAAGTAATATATATATATATATATATATATATATATATATATATATATATATATATATATATATATATATATATATATATATATGAATGGAAATGTATAAAAAGGAATACGAAAAGTATAAAAGCTTATAACTTTTTTATTCGTTTTCAATTGGTGACGTACAGGAATACAAAATAATATTATGGAAAAAAATTCAAAAAAACTTTTTTGATAAGTACATATTTTCGACCGATCCTTCAGTCTTTAGCGGTGTAGTATATATATATATATATATATATATATATATATATATATATATATATATATATATACATACATAGTAAGTTATACAAATATATATGGCGATTAAGCTACACAGAATATTCCACGTTTCATTCTCGTGAGATATATATATCTATGAAACCACCATTCGTTCATGCATAGAATATTGTTGGTGCATCTGCACTAGGTTCTCACCCCTTGACAGGGTCCAAAAGATGTTTTCGATCTAATAGATAGTAAATTTTAATGCTAATAATGTAACGCTGTCGTTAATATGTAGGGAATAACCCGTTGTAGACTCAGTCGCAAAGGAGACAAAGAATAGGAAATAACTGCAACTCCTGTTTCAGGTTTTAAGAAAAGGGTTTTCTTCTTCATTTTCCCGCCGCACGTGACTTCTCGTACGACTGTGAAGTCACCCACGCGTCTAACGTAATCGTTTTCTCTAACGTGCTCGCCGGTCTATGCACGCATTCTTTTTATAGTCTTTTTCTTTTTCCTTACCGTGACGTCACTTCACACAGTGCTTGGCATTTGCATACAGTTGCCATACGCGGCGTCCGGGCTCTGTTTCACTAACAATAACTGCTTTCCTGTAACAATTACAAGAAACCTTCTCAACTACCGATTGTTATGACTAATAGCAATCTACTGAGTGCTCATCGGTCAAACTCCTCGGATTAACATTCACGGACAACATTAATTGGAACAAATACATTAAATACAATAAACACATTAAATACAATGCCAAGGCTGCAACAAAGATGTTGGGCTTCTTCTACCTTATTCACAAGTACTCGCATCTGCCTGTATCATGTATCTCTACAATTGCCCATGCATGGAGTATTGTTGCCACATCCGAATTTGTATATATACAACTAGTCTCTCCGAAACAGGATCCTCTATCTAATAGGTCTCAATTATGATCGAGAATATTTTCTAAGTTAACAGGATTCTCGAAATTAGACCTAAAAAGTATTTGGTGTGAGTGATCGATATTTGATTCTCCCAATGTAAACATTTTCAGTCTGTTTTTTTTTTCACTTAAAAAAAATGAATCGCTTTTATAACTTAAATAATCTATTCAACCTGATAATTTCATCTGTAACACGTCGGTGTCGGGCATACATGTATTTGTGCGTCTACCAAATATAAGGGGGGGACGATAAAAGTATCGCCCTAAAGAAAACAACACTGGAGCTTTATTTAAAAATTTGTATTGAAAAAAAAATCAATTCAGGTAACTTGATTATGTAGTAGAGCTGACATGCATTCAATGCCTCAATCACCGCCTCTATACAGGTCCGGAACTGGGAGCATGCCTTTTCCACAAGCGCCGGCGGGAGCTCTGCGAATACTCAGCGAATGGCGGCGATCAGACTGGCTTTGGTGTTGTGGGAGGTCATGCTGGTGATGTTCTCGACATATGACCAAGCGAAGTAGTCCAACGGGTTTAGATCGAGGGATGAGATAGGAGTGGTAGAGTGATTTTTCCAGCAATGTTGGCAACATATTTGATGTATGTGTTCCGTTTCATATCAGGAGTAAAGGTCAGTCCCAGAAGCGTTTCAAGACCTGAAGCTTCATCATGGAAATCACTCCAGACAAGACATGAAACCACTTAATGTTTTCCTTTGTCCTGTAAGCATATGGCGTACAATAATTTCTCACTTCTTTATGTAAACATTTCACATGATTGTTGAATTCTGCAAGATCTTACAAGCTGTATCAGTTGTGCAGTTGAGGGAAAACAGTATTGCATCGTATTGGGCCCCCTCTCCACAATCGCAGATGATTGGATCAGTTTTGTAGGCTCATCCAATCATATCAATCTTTTATTGTCCCATTCCCGCTCTCCGGCGGTTTAATGAAGTTATCAGAAGAGAAGATTTCTATGGAGTCATTATCTCGTCGTCTGGTCTCAGTTTTGTACACACATTTGATTAGATTCCCATGTCTGTTCTCAGGCAGTTGAATGTTTGCCACTGGAGTTAGGGTGCTCCTGATGCGGGAGGGAGTGTCTCAGAAGAGGAGATTCCCATGTCAATCGGAGGTGAGCCATTATCTAGCCGTCTGGTCTCAGTTTTGTAGTTACATCTGATTAGATTCCCATGTCTGTTCTTATGCGGTTGAATGAATCCAGGATGCTTCTGAGCAGGGCGAGGGTGAAATCTCAGCAAAGGAGATTTTCATATCAGCAAGAAGGAAGCATTCTCGAGCTCTCTAGTCCCCAGCTATAATGTGGTCTTAAATCAGCGCTTCCGGAGAGAAATGTAAAAATTATAAGGAAGAAAAAAATATTTTGCTTGAAAGAAGTTTACCGTGGTGGTTATCTTTACTCTCTGAGTGCTTCTGTCGTTTACTTATTTGATCTTTTTTATTGTTCTTTTTTTTTAGAATGAACCCTTTTGCAGTTGCTTAGTTTGCAGATCTTGCTGCTATCCGTGCGGTCCTTGTGTGCCATGTGAACCCTGCGGGCATTGCGGACTTTGTGAATCCTGTGGACCCTGTGGACCTTCTGAACCTTGTACCGCATGCAACTCGTGAATTTGCTACTGAGCGCCTGCACACCCAACCTACTTCACATCGCAATATCAATAAAGAACTATCGGCTCCCAGCTGAATAACAAAGTTTGAAAGGGGACAGAACACTAAGTTGCTGGGGGCCGATGCCAACTTTCGTATATATAATGGCCGAGTAGCTTCTTTATGTTCTAAACATTTTTGGTAGGGAATATATTTTGTAAAATCTGACGCATGTCTTTTGTATCGTTTCACCAGAAAAATGTCGACACGTTGTCGAAGATAGGAGAAAAAAATTATATCGTACTGACAAGGTAAAACGGTTACACACACACACACACACACGCATACACAAACACAGACACAAACACACACGCACACAGACGTATATATTATATTACAATATAATTTTTCTCTCCTATCTTATATATCTCTTATCTACTTATATACAATTATATGCATGCCCATTTGTGTGTGTGTGTGTGTGTGTTTGTGTGGATTCGTTCTTTATAGATTCCGAAACGACTGAACATATTTTCTTTAAAATTTACAGAACTCTAATGTATAATTCTGGGAGCAATCTTAGTCCATTTTTGTCTCAGAATACCCCCGATAATTGATAATCAAAACCGCTATTTTAATTCATCTATCACCGATAAAGCCATTTTTCCATGTCGTCGCTTAGTAACAGTGATAGAACAACAGGCTGTGGAAATTCTACTGTGGATAAGTTGATAGCGTGTTTCTTTTGCTACACGTCGTCTGTAGGTTCAAACTCCGCACGTAAATTTCTGAATTTTTTACATTAACTGCAAAGAAAGACTTGAAATTTTTTTTTGTTGCATGGCGTGGTATGTAGGTTCAAACCCCGCACGTAAATTTCTTAATGTTTTATGGCTTCCTTCAGTCTTGACAGACCATGGATACCCACTGCAAGGGTGCCTGCGCGTGAAATTTGTGTGGCAAGAGTTGCGCAATCTCCAACCACGCCTCTCCTGAGTCAACATTGTTGCATACCAGTGGCAAGTTGAGGTACAAGACGACTGGAAACAATGCCGAGATAAGCGGAGAGCACATACAGCGCCTAGAATTCCCAAATGGTCACCCATCTGGTATTAGCCAGGCTCAACGTTGCTTAACTTCGGTGATCTGACGAGAACCGGTGTGTCAACGTGATTATGCCGTATATTATGTTTTATCAATATATTATATGTAAGCTAATTTACGACCGGAAAACACCGGGCGGCCTGCTAGTATATATATATATATATATATATATATATATATATATATATATATATATATATATATATATATATATATATATATATAACTTAGAATTTACAACAATAAATTTTTCCACAGGAAATACGAATTGAAAATTGAAAATTTTACTTATTCAATGGAGTTTCAAAGAATGGCTCTTATCCTCAGATGAAAGTTGTTAGCAAAATAATATTGATAAGCAAGCTTTAATTTTACTGGTTAGCATATAAATTGAAGACTACAAATTATGAGAGAAGTCATGTATCAGAAATATATATATATATATATATATATATATATATATATATATATATATATATATATATATGTAGCTGAAATTAAAAGTCCGATGTTTTATTCATCTTACCAATATTTTTTATCCAAAATAAAAGCTTCGATACATTTTACAGATTTGTTTCATTCACGAAAATATCGATATTTTATGTCAACATTGAACTCATGAGGAAAAACGCAGATATGTAAAAATGTAAACTTTAGGAAAAATCAAAATAACTGATTTCGGCCTGTATCCGGCCAGCAGCCATCTTGTCTTCTGATGACCGTATCGACTTAATTTCTATGAGATTCATTTTTGGTTGCAGGTTACAAAAATTAATAAAGAAGAAATACATAATTAAAACTTGAAAATTCGGTCAGCTAGGCCTCCATACAACCCTCGAGAACGGAGTCGAAATTGCAAATGCAAGAAGCTTTTCCTTCCTGGTGACAAAAATGAGAGAGAAAGACAGAGAGAGAGAGATAGAGATAGGGAGATAGAGAGAGAGAGAGAGAGAGAAAGAGAGGAGGAGAGGAGGAGAGAAAGGGAGAGGAGAAAACATGGACGCATATTAAATAAAAAAGAATAGAGAAAAACTTAATTCACAAGTTGCAGATGACAAGTGATATGGTTTCAGCCTCCATGACATTTCTACATTTCTAATCGAAAACGCATATATCATCAAATCTGATTGACGCCACGCTTTTGTGACCTAACTGTCTCTATAATGATTGAACATCTTTCCGATTCTACGTGTCTCGACACGAGATCTTTAAAGTTAAATATAATGCCCCCCCCCCAATTATAGGGAACTCCAAATTTCACAGAGGAGTTCTTATCGTTGTACCACAATTAGATCCTGGTGTTTGTCTCCATTCCATGCATCTTTTTCATTTATTTGTTTTGTAGAGTTATAAATATTGTTGAAAATGTCTCTGCTACACGTGTGTAGGCTTTGTTGACCTTACGGACCGTGTGTCCCCGATTTACCTTGAGTGCTTTGTAAGGAATTTGCTCGGTGTAACCAATGCATGCATCTTCGATCCATGCACATCACATCTAAAATAGGCCCGTCGCCAGGATCGTTCGCAAGTTCATCCAGTCTCAAAAAAGAAGCTTGGAATTTCTTTTAAGACTATACACATGAAGAAAACGTCCAACAATAAGAGAGCTTCACAATTATTGGATCATCATCATCATCATCATCATCATCATCATCATCATCATCATCATCATCATCATCATCATCAGCATCATCATCATCATCATCAGCAGCAGCAGCAGCGGCAGCAGCAGCGGCAGCAGCAGCGGCGGCCTGTTGTATTTTTTAACAGCGTCGGCGACCACAGCTCTCCAAATTATATAGCCATGGTGATCTCGGAAACACAAGCCAAGACGGTAGTTTCCCATTGCTTACCGTCTTTATCCGGGGTTGCATCTCCTCCAAGTGAGTTAAACGCACCCTCAGATACCAATCTGTAAATTTCTACGACTCGTACATACAGCGCTTAGCCTTCCCAAATAGTCACCCAACTGGTACTGGTCAGGCTCATCGTTGCTTAACTTTGGATATATGTCGAGAACCAGGTGTGTGAACGTGATTATGCCGTCTGTTATAAGGATGTATAAAATAGCAAAGTGGTGAAAACCACTAGATAAACGAGTCGAACGAGCTGAGACAAAGGAAGCAGGGAACAGATCAGACAATTCTGAAGAACACTCGCCATAATAGTATTTGTAGAAATGACTGAGACTAGCAACATCATATCTGAGAGGAAGTGAAAGAAAGTGTGTTTGTGTGTGTGTGTGTGTGTGTGTGTGTGTGTGTGTGAGAGAGAGAGAGAAAGAGAGAAAGAATGCAAAGAAAATGTTTTTGAAGTTTCTGAAGAAATCTCAAATGTGATGGAGATTCACCAGCTCAAATATGATAACATATGTAATATGTAAGTATGTAAAAAAAGCTCTGATAGATTTGTAGAAATGGCGAATAGCTTCAGATGAGACAAAAGGCATGGATCGATAT
This sequence comes from Euprymna scolopes, assembly GCF_053919585.1. Lineage (NCBI taxonomy): Eukaryota > Metazoa > Mollusca > Cephalopoda > Sepiida > Sepiolidae > Euprymna > Euprymna scolopes. The sequence continues at coordinate 77,148,195 of NC_136515.1, forward strand.
GAGAAAAAGAAAGAACAATTTGTCTAATATATATATTAATATATATATATATATTAATATATATATATATATATCCCAAGAAATATTTGATGAGGAAAAAAATCAAGAAGTTTCAGGGTCGATTTCGCACTAAGAGCTGGACCATCACCGAGAATCGCAAGAATAAAAGGGAAACACCTACGATTGAACAAACACGAGATTTAACAGAGTTAAACGAAACAAGCCATTTCGAACTTCAATTTACAACTCAAGCCAATATAATGGAGAGACAGTGATTTAGCGCATGTTAAATGGAGATCTATTCTCCAACATACATTAAAACATTTTGGCCAAACTTCCAACAACATTTTTCAGTCGCAATCTGTGTCTTGGCACGTTATAAATAAGGCTGGGACAACAGCATATTCTTTTCATTGTTTTTACTCTCGAGTGTGTATCCGTTGATATTTTATATGCTTGATGAGTGATGTGGTTCTTGGTTGATCAACTCTGTCTACCTGTGTCGGATATATACCCGAAAGTCAAAACAATGATAAGAATATTCTGTTGTCATAGCCCTAGTTATAAATACAAGGTACTTATAAGGAAGGGGCATATTCCAGTCAGGTTACTTAAACCGATAAAAACATTGTGGAAAATTCAATAAGTCATCATTAATTGGGTAGAGTTGGAGAAGACGCTGCAGTCTACGGAAGCAAATATTGGATGTTAAACATTGAGAGAAACAAAATCTAATCCTAACTTTGACCGATATTAGGTATGGTTGAAAAAGGACTAGGCAAAATAAACCATAAAAAAATCATTAAAAATGTTTACTATCAAACAATTAAATATTTAGTCATGAAACTTTTGATGATAATTGTTTTATTTCCTTAAAAATTGGCATTAATTTTTCGGTGCTTACCGATTGTGCGACCCGCGATTTCAACGAAATTACTCGGATTCATCCACGTCAATAATCGGAAAAGGCTGATCTCAATGTTAGGAGTGAACGCGCTGTCGATTTTTAGCTAATACGAATCTAAGCAGACGACTTTTGCATAAATTGCCAGAAAAAAATTTCCATCGCGCAAGTTAAAGTTTGAGTTAGGATTTGGGTTTAAGATTAGGGGCTAGAGGTTATGGTGGGCGGTTAGATAAATGTTTTTATTCGTAGTGTTTTAAAAATTGAGGCACGCTCAGTCGGCCTTTTCTGGTTATTTCCGCAGATGCCGAGCGAATCCGAATCAAACCATCTAATATAGTTAGTCTTATTTTCAATTATATTCGAAATATAATACAGTGACATTAGCAAAGAAAAAGTTACCTATGAAAACGAACCTCCTAAATTAAAACCTTGAATAATTATCTAAACTCGAATGTAAATTAATATTAAGCCGACTTTACAAATTGATAAAAGTTAATTATTGGATTTTAATTATAAGGTAAAGCTCCAATGATTCAAACTCGATAGATAACGACAAACTTCCACCCATTAAAATGGGAGGGGAGATTATCATCAAAAGTGTCCTGAATTGATAACTTAGCACCGGACTTACTACTTAGATATAAATAAGTCACTTGTAACCATTCCCCTCCTCCCCATTTTTTTTAATGGATAGTAGATAATACAGTGGATGTGATATCGGCAGCTTCAGTAACTCTCGCTTCTCCTTTTTTGTCCCTCAGTTCTCATTCAATGAGTGATTTTTCTGACAAAGGGTGAAGAAAAAGCTGCTTAAAGGTCGGTGGTACTTGGTGAACAGTATCTGAGATGTCGGAAATTTTTCTGTCTCTATGTCTGTCCTTGTGGCCATGTCACTAGTAAGGGTGCTGGAGGTAAACGTTTTTTCTGGGCTGACGTTATCCGCCTGATAGTCAGGGACCCGGACCTTGGATTAACCACTAAGGAGGCTGTCCTATCAGCAGGCGCAAAGTACTGGGACTGCAGTATTGCCATTTGGTGAGTGGATCTGGACCATGCAGTAGTCTCTGGTGGGGCCTCTCGATGCCATACTAGTAGGTAATTGTTAAGGCTTTACCTTTTAATGTGGTACAAAAAAAATCCTATCTTTTTCTCTCTTACTTTCCCTCTCTATCCTTCTCTAACCAATTATGCGGACGTGTTCCACAAATCCCAAAACCTCAACATGAAATGTCTCCAGAATAAAAACTCGAATAAACCTAGAACCCCATCTTCCAACCTAGACCCCTACTACAATGTCTCCTTTTCCAACATCAGGAGTCTGCGTTCCAACCTTCCAGAGGTTGAAACCCAATTACAGGAGACAAAACCGGGCCTATTCATTTTAAGCGAAACTGGAATAGGGCCGACCACTTCCCAAGATGAGTTCATAATTAACGGATACTCTAACTTAACAGCTAAATCTGACCCCCAAGATCGCATGGGCATGGAATATGTGCCTACATTAAAGACGGGTTCCCGTGTGGCAGGGATATCTCAAGAGAAGATCCTAATTTACCCTATATGTGCTTCCGAGTTGCACTTGCTTACACCACTGCATTTATATTTGCCCTCTATCGGCCCCATAACAGCAGAGTCACTATCTTTAAGAGTATATTGGAGAAAATAGACAAGATCCTGTCTGCACATCCCTCGGCTAACATCCATCTGTGGTGACTTCAACGGCCATAACGTGGAATGGCTGACCCACTCAAAAAAGACAGACGATGAGGGGAGGTTTTGTCATGATTTTGCCATTGCTTATGACCTCACTCAGATTGTTCGCGAACCCATCCGTGTGCCCGATACTACTGGTCAATATGCAAGCCTCCTAGACCTTTTTCTCTCAACTTCCCCTGAGCTATGTTCATGTTCCGTTCATTCTCCTCTAGGATCCTTCCACCACTCCGTCGTATTAGTTAAGATAAAAATAAAATGTAATAAGTCCCCAGACGTACCCCTCCACCGTACTGTATACCGATACTCTATGGCTGACTGGGATAGCTCCGTACATTCATATCTGATCTACCTTTGCATTCCATGCTTAAAAAGGACGTGTCCTCTATAGTATCAGATCCGACCGAATAGTTAATTGTAGGCATAGACCGATTCATATCATCTAAAAAATTCCAATAAAAACCTAACAGCCAGCCATGGTTCTCCCCAGAATGTGCTGCTGCTATCACGCACAGAAATAACTTTTTCCATAACTACCAACGTAATAGATGCATTGGAACTAAAGCTGCTTTCAGGAACGCCAGCAACCACTGTAAAAGAGTAATAAAAATGCAAGAGAACTATATACCCAGTCTGTTAAATCCAAGGTAGCTGATCAGCGGCTTAGTTCCCACCAGTTTTGGCAAATAACAAATAGGATATTGAACAGAAGTGTGCGTTCTATCCCAACCATTATCAATGGACAAGAGGTCATCTCGTCAGCATCAGACAAGGCCAAACTATTTGCAAAGAACTTTGCAGCTAATTCTACCCTATGCGACGAAGGCCATTAACTCTCCATATTTCCTCCTATAACACAGAACACGCTAGGTAACATACAAATATATGTGCAGGAGGTCGCCAAGCTAATAAAGAACCTTGATTCCAGTAAAGCAACTGGCCCTGACGGCATCCTCATTACAGTGTTAAAAAAGCTTCAACCAGAACTTGCTCCCATACTTACGAGAAGTGCTTTTCGACTCCCTGGAAAAACTCATCAGTATGACCTGTATTTAAGAATTCAGGTGATAAGTCATCTCCCTCTCAGTACAGACCAATAAGTCTCCTGTGTGTTATGAGTAAGTTGCTGGAATCCATATTAAATAGAGAAATAGTCAACCAGTTCAGCAGAAATAACCTTCTTCGTGACACACAATATGGTTTCCGGTCTGTAAGATCTACAGCAGATGTGCTAACGGTTATATCTCACAGGATTAGTGAATCTCTTGACAAAGACTTCCTTTCTAGGGCAATTGCTCTTGACATATCAAAGCCCTTCGACAAGGTATGGCATAAGGGTTTACTTCACAAGATTTCCAGCTACGATATAACTGGAAATGTTTTCTCAATCATTTAAATCATTTCTCTCCGATAGGCTCATAAGAGTAGTGGTCGATGGACAAAAATCAGAGGCCTGCAGTATTAATGCTGGAGTCCCTCAAGGGTCAATCCTGGGCCCAACTCTCTTTCTGATCTACATCAATGATCTCCCTAAACAATACTTACATCATTCGTTGACATCTATGCTGATGACACGACCATCTACGGCAACACATCAAAGGCTGTAAACGACAAAACTCTCCCTGATTCTCTCTCCTCTGATATCGAGCGCGTGGTTCAGTGGGGGAAGACGTGGCTGGTTACCTTTAATGCATCTAAAACCAAACTCCTATCTTTACATCATCAGCGATCTGATTCCCACTGGCATCAATTGAAATCGATGGCTCTCGTCTAGGAGAAGCCCCATGTTTTGACAAGCTTCTGGGTTTGTCCTTTACTCCTGATCTGAAATGGAACATGTACATCAAGTCTGTTGACAAGGTCGCTGGAAAGATGGTGGGATCCTTCTACCGCCCCAGAAGATATCTCACTACTGATGCAATTCTCTATCTATATAAAAGCCAAGTACGTCCAAGGATTGAATACTGCTGCCATATCTGGCAAGAGCTGCTAAACACAGTCTATCCTGCCTTGACAGAGTACAAAATAGACTTCGTGGCTTAGTGGGGTATGTCCTTTTCTCTTTCTTGCAACCCCTCTCCCACAAAAGAGACGTTGCGAGCCTCTCTTTGTTTTATCGTTATTTCCATGGCAGGTTCCCGTCTGAACTCCAATCTCTGGTCCCCCCTCGCCAATCTTTCACGAAAAACACCCGTCTAGCTGAATCCAGTGTCAAAAGTTTTCCCAACTCTTTATCTGTGCCCAAATCAAAACGTAGATTTCATGAACAAAGCTTCTTTATTAGAACAGCACGCCTGTGGAACTCTGTTTCGTCTGCCTGCTTCCCACCTGACTACAACCTGGATGTCTTCAAGTCCAACGTAAACAAATTCCTAATGAAACGCCCCTTAAGTAAACACTTCATCAAATATCCACACTAACGCACTGTACTTGCAATAATCCTTATCCTTGAGTGGCTTCCGGGCCTTGATAAGTGGTGACTACCGTGTAAAAACAAAATATAACTGCAAATTGCTTAAAACTTTCACCCGGTCATGGCATGCGAGAGCATGCAACCTCCGTGGATTAAATAAAGGGGTTCGTTTGCAATTTTGCGTGTTTCACAGAAAGATTCCTTACTTGAACAAGACACACACGAAGAAGTTCGGAGGATACACCGGCTAAAACGTTGTGAGAAACATACTCCAGATGAGAACAGAAGTACGAGCAATACATACAATACACATTATTAATCCTTATCTAAAAACATCAGGAAACAAAGGGGGAGCAATTTCAGAGAGAGACAAGATAGGAAGAGAGAGGGAAAAGGACAGTTTGAGAGAGAGTTGAAGAAAGAAGGGTTGTTGGAGGAAAATGTAGGTAGGTAGGTAGGTAGGTAGGTAGAGAGAGAAAGAGAGAGAGAGAGAGAATGGAGAAACAGGTATTTGAAGGGAAATTTAATGGGGAGCAGTTGGAAGAGATAGGTAGAAAGTGGGTGTAAGAAAGAGAGAGAGAGAGTGCATTTATTAGCCCTAAAAGAGCCCTTGGGGCGCATCCAAGAGTTATTGCGAAGTATAGACAAGAATATATCGCAGTGTTATTACTAAAACGTTTCGGTCTCGTAATTCTTAACGTTGCGTACTGACTTTTTTGGATATAGCCGAGTGTATTATAGTGACTATAAGTATAGATGCAAAAGATAATTAAAGATGCTGGATGGTATCGTCGGCATGCAAAGGCCACGAATGTGCCTAAATAAATATAAGATAACGAATGAAAAATGGCAAACCCATCAGTACAATATCCGTGCCTCTTCAATCTTTGAACCTTTATTATTTTTGATATTCATAAATGACCTCCCTGCTAAATTTTTCTCCGAGGTAGGAATATTTGATGATAAAACCACCTTCTATACCAGACACAAGAGTAAAACGAATGAAAACATATCGAAGGAAATTTCTAAAATTCTAGAAGAAGACCTCTAGACTCTAGGGGAATGAGGACAAAAATGGTTGGTAATGTTCAATGCTTTCCTTTACTAATTACAATAAATCTTCTCAACCACTGATCTCCATGGCTAATGATACGCTGTATGAAAATACTTCCCTCAAGCTCTGTACCTGTTTTACAAGTATTTCAATGACAAGTGCTCCTGGGCAACTTTTGGTACCAGTACTCCCTCAACAACAATACCCTCGACAAACCCGACAAGCGGCAAACTCCCACTCCTACACTATAGAGATCCCTAGATGTCATAAAGCCTTCCACTCGAACAGATTTTTCCCACAGACTGCTGCACTTTGGGATTCCCTGACATTACTGACATGCAAAAATTTTAATGTAATGTGAACAGACATCTCGTTGCCCAACTCCATAAATAGTATCCCTGCAAATCTGGTCCGAAATAGCAGCCCCTCACGACTAAGTGGCCTTGTGCCATGTTTGGAGTGAAACGAATAAAATGTGTCGATTTACAGTGAATATAATTCATCATCCCTTTCTCCCTTTCTCTATTATCCCCCTCTCTCTCCCCTTTCTCTTTCTCTCTTCTTTTCCTTTGCATTTTGTCAAATATGGGGTTTGAATAGGTTTTCACATGCCATGACCTTTATTTTTTGGTGATTGTACAAGAATTTTCTTTCATCCACTACTTATCGAGACCTAAAAGCCATTCGAGGATAAGGGTTAATAAGTATAACGTAGTCGGTGAGACAAGATGTAACAGAGCGCATATGATCGCGTATGAAAATATCAGCAGCAGCCAGCCAAAGAATCGATGGGAAGCAATTGTATTAGTAGCAGTAGCAATGTTTGGACGCATATGCAAATTAGAAAGTGTGCGCGAGCTGGCGTCTAAAGAAAAAAAAGGAAAAAGAGGAAAAAAAAGGACAAAAGGGGGAAAAATGAAAAAAGGAAAAAAAAAAAAAAAAAGGAAAAACGAGGACACTACCTGGTTGGGGAGAAACCAAGTCGGCACCGAATGAGATGGACGTGTAAAGTGAAGGTGAGAATGGCCTGGCTGTGGCAAGCGTGCGGTTAGAATAAAGAGGGCGGTCGAAAAAGATGGACGTATTGTGTCTATCTCCTTCTTGGATTACCACCTTGTCGCAGTGAAGAAGCTAGAGCGTTTCAATGATCCCTAGAGCTATGCTGGGGCAAGTCCACCCTTGCCAGAAAGGTCGACGGATAGAAACCAGACAAAGAGTGATCCCTGGTCCTCCAGGTTAGGACGAGCATAGGGCTAACGACACTTTCTCGTAAAACAAGTATGTTATGAAAACGGCAACAAAGAGAAAAAGAGAACCCCTGCTTTCGCGTGTGGGAGCCTTCTGAGTCAAGTGAAACTCGTATAAATGCTGGTGACCAAAGCCGAGAAAGGGAGAGGAAAGTTATGCAGCATTCTTGGGGTTCACTGGTTAGGCTGGCCAAGGATAGACGGAAGTGGAGGAGATTTGTTGTTGCCCAACACCCCACTGGGTGTAATGGTTGATGATAATGGCTGTCTACGTCCGGCGTGTAGTGGAGCAGAAGCGAGAGACTTTTAAACTGGTGTCAGGACGGGAAAAAGAAAACGGTAATAAATGATTTGAGTTAGAAATGAATGAAAAGCCGACCAGGATTTTTATTTCATTTCTTTCACGTGTTTGTTTGTTCTAGCATGGTGCTCAGTAGTGGAGTGGGCAGAATTTAATCATTTAAGAGGACGGCTTGATAAGAACTTGTTTACATTGGACTTGAAGACGACCATGTTGTAGTCAACTGACAAACAGACTCGCGGTAGAGAGTTCTACAGGCAGGCAGTTCTATGAAAGAAACTTTGTTCATGGAATTTGCGTATAGATTTAGGCATAGATAGAGATTAAAGGAAATTGCTGACAGTTGTAAGGATTGAATGCCGTGAATGTCAGCAGGTTACTCGTCGTGGCCACGCGCAAAAATGTTACATATCTTTAGTAAAACTTTTATCCGTTAACCTCTCTCTATTTAACACTCTTTCTACCCCCCGTCACCTCTCTCTCCCAAACGTCTTTCTCCTTCGTTTAGCCCATTTATTTCAAGTAGAACATACATACAGACTACACTCTATTATATATTAGGTTACTGACAGTTTTAGTTAGAATTGCTTTTCCTAATAAGAATATAATATTACTGAAATCCCCTCCCCACTGACGAAACCTGGCCCAGTTGACCATCAAAGCAAAATTATTTATTTTCTACATTTTAAGTATTGTTCATCCGGGGCAACGCTGATCAAGAAAATGCCAACTTTGTGGGTATTTATTTTGTAATTTTTTACTCTTGTTCTCTTTCGGTGGAGGAGAAATCCTTCACGACTGAGACAATTTTTATTTTTGTACCTTTTCTCCACGTTAAAAAACGACCCTGGTGTCTAACTCTGTCCCGTGGGGAGGCATAGTAAATAGGTACATTACAAACACACATACACACAGACAATTACCCTTTTTTCTTTTACTCTCTCTTAATTATTTATGTCGTCTACTTTTCCGACTTTTTCTTAATCGTGCTTACAATTAAGTAATTCGCATTTTGTGACGTCATATAGTGAGCGCGGCAACAAGTTACGTCATCAGATCTCTCTCTCTCCCCCCCTCTCTCTCTCTCTCTTTCTCTCTCTCTCTCTCTCTCTCTCTCTATATATATATATATATATATATATATATAAACTTTTCTTCTTTTGTTAAGTTTTCGTTGCTGTAAGGACTTTAGATACAGTTCTCGCCACTAATCCTTTTTTCTTTGTGTTTTTTTTTTCTGTTTTCGTTAATTTTACATTTTTGTGGCGACCTAAAACGGTACTGTCCACAATCTCGAATTATATATATATATATATTCTTTTTTTATATAAGTAATTTAATTATTTTAAAAGAAAACAGCAAAAAAAAAAAAAAAATAAATAAATAAATAAATAAATAATAAATAAAATAAATTAAAAAAAGAATAGGCGCGTGCATCGTTTCTCTTTCGAGATCCTACCTTGTAGCGTCGATCTTCGGGACAAATTATCTAAGCCAAAAAAAAAAACAAAAACAAAAAAAAACGAGAAAAGAAAAGGAAAGGATGGATGAGAAGTCAGTATCTCCAAATGCATCTTTGGGAAACTGCCGTTGTCACAAATCGAAACCCCAGTGTAAGCCCTCCTGTTCCTGCTGCTCCTGCTGCTCCTGCTGCCACAAACCGCAGAAACCGTTCAAGTCATGCAGCTGTTGCCACAGGTCGAAAACAGCGCCTGAAACCTGCTGCAGCAACTGTAACAAAAAGGTGAAACCACCGTCATCATCCGGGCCCTGCATGTCTTGCCTTCTGAAACAACAAGCTCGAAATTCAGCTAAGCAGGCGCAAGTGTCTTCCCAGCAGGCCCTCATGGCAGCAGAACAATCGAGAATTGCGGCCTTTTTGTCAGAGAAATACAAGAAACAGTCATCACTATCATCATCATCACAACATCATCATCATCATTGTCATCATCATGAATGCGGTTAGTTTTTTTCTTCCTCTCCGAGGGTTTTGTTATTTATTTCCTTTTTCGTCTTTTTATTTTTGAAAATAATTGTTTTAATGCAAATTGTTCCAGACAAGGCATGAAGCCAATCGATGTAAGGAGGTAAAAGAAAAAAATAGCCAACAATAAATGTTTCGAACATAGATTCCGATTCAGAATTATCTTTGAAATTCCACTTAACTCCCACTACTATTTAGAGACCGGCCTGTTAGTTTTCAGATTACCTGAAGGACAGTAGGCGGTCTACGCTTAGCAGATGCTTGGGAGGGTCTTTACTAATCGACAATTTTGTCTTTTTTTTTAATAAAATACCACAAATATGTACCATCCTAACGATGATTATTTGATAAACGTTTTGGAATATAAAATATATAAAATTAGGAATTAAATAAATAATATCTACCCACAAAGTGAATGGGATATTTTGGCGCGAGAGTCGAGGATTCTTCTACATTTATCAACACTGGATTTCCACGAATTAATCGGGTGTGCTCAGCAGATGACAGGAAAAACAGGAGACGGTCGACAAGTAGTTTTCTCGATAAGACATATTTTTCCAGTGTATTACTTAATGAATTTCAGTGTTCGTCACCATTCTTAACATGGGGAGGTGGGTTGTAACAATTTGTGTTTATTGTAATAAGGCTCGCCTGGCCGTTTCCGGTTATTCCCGTCATCTGCCGGGCACACCCGAGTAACTTCGTGGAAATCGCTAGTCGATAAATAGCGAAGCACCGATTCTAGTATAGAGAAAGTAAAAAACGTATCAATAAGTCGTATAACCCCTACCCCCTCACAAGGTTATGACTTCATATTTAAGGCAAGAAGTGGACTCCTGTAATTTATGTAAAAAGTATAAATTGTATAATTATGTGAAAATTCTACACGCATTATTATACGTGTACAGTCTTTTTGTCTTGGTAAAGATAAGTGACGCTGATCTAGTGGATACCGATACGGACTGACGATATGGGTGTCTTAAGTTCAAACATAGATTCCGATTCAGAATTATATTTGAAGTTCTACTTATCTCCCACTTTTATTTAGAGACCGACCTGAAACACTCGTTTATCTGTAAACACTATCAAAAATTTCCCCCACTCTTTATCTGTGCCTAAACCGAAACGTAGATTCCATGATCAAAGCTTCTTTCTAAGAACTGCACGCCTGTGGAACTGTCTTCCGTTTGCCTGCTTTCCAGCTGACTACAATATGGTTGTCTTCAAGTCCAATGTAAACAAGTTCTTGATGAGCCGTTCCACTTAAGTTAACAAATTTACCGAATTTCCATTACTACCGATTACTATAATGTCCAATTGACTACTGTACACTCTTTAACCCTTATCCTGGAGTAGCCTCTGGACCTTGATAAGTGGTGATGCCTATCCAAAAACAGTTCAAATCCAGTTCGATTTATAAGTATCACTTTTAATTAGGATGTTGGCAACCTTCACGCGGTCCGTTCCCTGATCCCTGATGTCTTCTTAGAAAGAATTCTGATTAGAAAAAATATCGGGGAAATCAATGCCAACGACCTTGTGTCGTATTTTGTTCTCGTGGGGAAGCAGATAAAGGTCCTTCTGCATTTATCGACCCCCGGTTTCCACGAAGTTTCTCGAGTGGGCTCAGCCGCTGACGAGAATGAGCAAAAGTGTTAAACAGCTACAAGAAAATTATAATGATAAACAGAAAAAAAACATGGAAATACAATAAATAAAATTACAAACATGTAAACCAACCCAACCCAACTGTAATTCGCGCAATTAAAATTAATTTTTCATTTCTTGCAATTTATAAAAATTAGACTTCATAAATTCGTATTAACTAAAAACAAACAACGCGTTCGTAAAAAATTAAGGAACGCTCGGCAGAACTTTCCTGTTCTGTTCATCAGCAGGCGAGCGAGTTCAAGCCAATCTCATGGAAATCGCGGGTCAATAAATGTAGAAGCACCCAAATAAATAACTACAGAATCTTCGGATTCATACGATATGTTGAGGATGCTTAAATAAAATTGCTCATGGCATATGAGAACTAAAGGACATAATAAGTTAGGTAAATATATGACAGGCTGGCGAAAATAAAGCCAATATCCCATGTCTGTTCTCCTTAATCAGGGATCTCCAAAGTTTTCGAACAAGAGTCCATTATGTTGATTTTTTTTTTTTTTTTTTTTTTTTTTAGAGAAAATGACCTAAAACGTGTTTTAGACAATTTTGACCACTAACTTTGGTTTTATTGAAATTGGTTCTCCAAAACCTCATTCTTTAAATCTGAGAAGAAAAAAAAACAAACAAAAAAACAAACAAACAAAAAACAAACAAACAAAAACAAACAAAAAAAAAAACAAACAAAAAAACAAAAAACAAAACAAAAAACAAACAAACAAACAAAACAAACAACCCCCCCCACTATGTTCATACATTTCCATTTAAAAATATTTCCTGCATATTTTTATCTTTTCTATAAGATTTCCGCGAGTCGGATTAAAATCTTTGCCGGACCGAATCTGGCCCGAGGGTCGTAGTTCAGAGACCCCTGTTCTAAATCAACGGTTTATTTTAAGATTATTTACTACCCAACACAAGCTGAGAGTCAACAAAATAGCACGGAGATATGTAATATATCGTCGGAATTAATCCGAATATTTACTATACGAGGGGCGTGCAATAAGTAATGCCCCTGACCCACTTTCCATTGCAGTAGAGCAACGAAACCTATTCGTCTGTCTCTACGTAAGAACAACCCAGAGTTATGCATTTCTCCCATCGTTTGATGGAGCTCTGGGTACCGTTTTTGTAGAACACCCCAGGTTGGTCCTCCAACCACGATGTGACTTCAGAAATCAAGGCTGCATCCTCTGGGAAACGCTTTCTTTTCAAAAACAACTTTATGGCTGGGAAGAGGTGAAAGTCAGACGGTGCAAGGTCAGGAGAGTAGGGACAATGGCGGATGATTTCATAACCACACGCCCGTGCTTCTGATCTGGCGATATGCGAGTTGTGGACCGGAGTGTTGTCCTGCAGAAGGAGGGTACCTTTGCTGATCTTGCCCCGCCTCTTGATTTTGATAGCTTCCCTTAATTTCCTCAAAAGTGAAGCATAATAGGCTCCTGTAATTGTGGTACCCTTTGCCAGGAAATCTGTCATTAATACTCCGTCCTGATCCCAGAAGACTGTGAGCATGATCTTTCACGACAAAACACCTGTCAGTAATTTTCCCCACTCTTCATCTGTGCCTAAATCCAAATGTAGATTCCATGAACAAAGCTTCTTTCTTAGAAGTGCACGCCTGCAGAACTCTCTACCGCTTGACTGTTTCCCACCTGACTTCAACTTGGATGTATTCAAGTCCAACATAAACAAATTCCTGATTAACCGCTCCCTTAAGTAATGACACCTTATCAAATCTACTCGAGTGATAGAAGAATTCCACCATTTTTCCAGTGACCTTGGCAACAAACTTGATGTACATGTTCCATTTCAGATCAGGAGTAAAGGTCAATCCCAGAAGCTTGACAAACAGAGCAAATTCTCTATTAATTATTGTATTGTACACAATTTATAGTAGTGATTTAAAAATTAAAAAAAAAACGACCGTGATATTCGCTACAATCTGAGCCAAACTGACATGCATATTTTACGAACTAACCTACTAAAACTCACAAATGTATATTTGTGCATGCATAGAGAAACGTATAAAGTTTGCTTACGCAAGCCAAGTGCCGATTTTTTTCAATTTTGACCCCTTACCAACTATTTTACCGAAATAAACGAAATTGAATTTGTTCCACAGGTTCGAATATTCTATATATCAAGAATTAAGTCTGTAGACCAAATATTAACAGATTAGTTTGGTATGGACTGTTCTGCATGCACAAAAACACACGCACGCGCGTGCGCGCGCACACACACACACACACACACACACACACACACACACACAGAAAACGCCACACCCCTTTTGCATTTACTGACCCGAGATTTCCACGAAGTTGGCTCGGACTCGCTAGGGAGCTGACGGAAATAACTAGACAAGGTCGACCGAGCGTACCTCATTTTTTAATGAACGTGTTGTCTGTCTGTATGAAGATTACTTTTTTTATAAATTGAAAGAAGTAAAAAAATCATTTTTATCGCGCAGGTTTTGGTTGGGTTGGATACATTTTTGTAATTATATTTATTGCAAGTATATGTCCTTCCTGTTTATCGTTGTAATTTTCTCGCAGGAGTTTAACGTTTCACGATCGGCCGCTTCCGGATATTCCCGTCAGCGGCCGAGCACACCTAAGAAACTTTATGGAAACCGTGAGTCGGTAAATGCAGAAGTACCGATATTTTTTATTAGCCTCATCACTCTCGCTTTCCTTATTTTGTCCTTTAATCCTAACATTTCATGAGTGATCTTTCTGACAAAGGAGGAATAATTGCTGTTTATAGGTTTATTGTTGGCTTATATTAAAAATTTTTTTTTTTTTTTTAGCTTTTTACATCAAGTAGCTTTATACCTTGTCTGGAACGATTTCCATTAAAAAGAATTATCCACTTTTTGCAAAAAATAATTATTTTCAAGAAAGAAATATATAATTTTTAATTAACAATGGAAGACGTCATAAAAGATGAATTGCATACGCTAAAGCTACTTTGACGCCATAAAGAATGAATGGGAGTCGCCAAAAGCTGTCCAAAGTGTGGTATCTGTTCTGATGCTACACTTTGGCCAAGATCAAAGTGTAGTATATATTCTTCAGATGCGGCATTTCCATTTCTTGTTCTCTTTCAGTGGAGAAGAAATCCTTCACGACTGAGACAATTTTAATTTTTTGTTCCTTTTCTCCACGTTAAAAAACGACCCTGGTGTCTAACTCTGTCCTGTGGGGAGGCATTGTAAATAGGTACACTTTGTTAATTCTGGCCTTATTCAATGGAAGGGGGGTATTTATTGACTAAGGGAATTTTTTAGGGAGGTGGATGTTTTCAACATAAAAACGACTTTATGTCTCATTTTGCCCCCCCCCCCCTCCGTGCGGAAGCAAATAAAAAGAAACAAACCTATGTTTTTGAAACCTTAGGAGATCGTCAGTAATCATCAGCCTCCAGTTAGAAGATGCATGGTTAGACGATGGGATATAATAGTGGAAGTAAAACCAATGTAGTTATTAAACTAATTATTATTATTATTATTGTTATGGGAGTTACATCACACACACACACACACACACACACACACACACACATTAATAGCATTGTTCTTGTTAATCATTGTAGTAGAAATTTTTTATTCATAAAAAAATTATTAGCTACACGTGCGCATATCTGTTTCAGCTGCGATCTTTTTCGAGATCCGACTTTCTTAGACCTCAGATAGCTTGTTAATTCCTTAAGATAAATAATTTATTTGGTATACTGTAATACTATAATCATATTTCTAGTTATAAAGCCACATTATGATTTGATTACATCAACCTTTTTTCCTTCTTTCGTTTCTCTGTTCTTTCCTTTTCTTTTTCTTTTTCATTTTCCTTTTCTTTTCCTTTTATTTCTTTTTACCCTATTAAGTCTTGACGTTCTCTTTCCCCTATCGCTTTCTATGTTTTGAGTCTAAAGTGTCACTTAACCTACGCCCCTTTTCAATTTTAAATTTTATAAAAATATATGTTTCCTCAATTCTTCCATTTGAGAACCAGACACTTTCAGTGGTACACGGACTTTATTACGTCACCTGACGAGGACTTATGGTTATTACAGACCAATATATATCATATTTTGCTCTTTATATTGAGCACTTTCAATAAGTTCGTTTTAATTTACAAGTTCTCCCTCTTGAATACCTTTAACTTGGTGTATTTATATACTATTTTTTCGTCTACTTAACAGCTCATAAAAAAATGAAAAAAACAAAGGTCCAGGTAAGAGCATTTCTTTCCTCTCCATAAAGTATGAGTAATATAAAAATAAATAATCATAGTCGTATATGTGGTCAAGGCTCTATGGTGCTTTTTGAGCTGAGATCGTATACCCCATCTTGTAGAACATTCACAGCAATAATTTGAATTATCTACGACTACAGCGAATACGTTTTCTTTTATCTGTCTCTCAGAGTGTCAACGTAATTTAAACACACAAATAAACACACACACACACACACACACACACACACACACACACATATATATATAATTTTTATAGGACTACTGTTTTCATCTTGAGCGTAAGTTTCACAGCGTTTCGGTCGATATAACCTCCGACCTTCTTCAGGTGTATCGTGTCGAGCTCGGGAATGTTTCTGTCGAACTCGGGGAATTTGGACGGAATTTTGAACTGAGCACTTTATTTACTTAACGGGGGTAGCATGTTCTTTTTCCGTCAGCCATGATTATTGGATAGAGGTCCTAAGTAATTCGCATTTGTATTTTTTCGGTCGCCCACACTGAGGATTGAACCTTCAACCTTCAGGAGAATATCACTTTTTGCAATTGATTTTTCCAAGTACTTTAACCACTGCGCCACAGGTCAGTAGAAGGAAAACTGCCGACATCTCGTTCTGCAAGATTTGACTTGATATTGTCTAGATAACATGTTAAATCCGAGCATCCGGTTTAGAATAACAGAAAAACGTCGTCCATAGAAGGATTCTTTTACTTACACTCTGACCCACCCACTTACAGCATCACCGAATGCCAAAATATATAACAATATTTGACAAGCTTTTGAGTTTGACCTTTACTCCTGATCTGAAATGGAACACGTACATCAAATCTGTTGCCAAGGTCGGTGGAAAGATGGTGGGATCATTCTACTGCTCCAGAAGATATCTCACTACTGATGCAATTCTCTATCTATATAAAAGCCGAGTACGTCCAAGGATTGAATACTGCTGCCATATCTGGCAGGGGCTGCTAAACACAGTCTATCCTGCCTTGACATAGTACAAAATAGACTTCGTGTTTTAGTGGGGGATGCCCTTTTCTCTACCCTGCAACCCCTCTCCCACAGAAGAAACGTTGCGAGCCTATCCTTGTTTTATCGTTATTTTCATGGCAGGTGCTCGTCTGAACTCCAATCCCTGGTCCTCCCTCGCCAATCTTTCACGAAAAACACCCGTCTAGCTGAATCCACTGTGAAAATTTTCCCCCACTCTATATCTGTGCCTAAATCAAAACGCGGATTCCATGAACAAAGCTTCTTTCTTAGAACAGCACGGCTGTGAAACTCTGTTCCGTCTGCCTGCTTCCCTCCGGACTACAACTTGGATGTCTTCAAGTCCAATGTTAACAAATTCCTAATGAACTGCCCCCTTAAGTAAACACTTCATCAAATCTCTACACTAACGTAATGTACTTGCAATAACCCTTATCCCTGAGTGGCTTCCGGACCTTGATAAGTGGTGATCACTGTGTAAAAAAAAAAAAAAATTAACCAATTTTAGGAAATAATCAAATACATTGTTTATGCGTACATAATTGTTGATAAAGTTTACATTTGAGAGATTGGTACTCCTGCAGTATTTTACCCACCGATTTCACGATCTTAGCCGAGCGTTGATCGACATCCGTCGGAAAACGCCGGAACATGGCGAGCGGTACGATACTCTATCAGCCAATCAGGGCGCTTCAAACGAACGCGCAGAAGACGAATAATTTTCATTGAAATTACACACATAGCGTTTCATTTCAGTTATTTTATTGTTCAAAGTAAAAATACACAGCCTTTCATTTCAGCTATTTAATTTAGCGATAAAAAAAAAAACCGGGAGCTGTTGGAAACATATTTATGCGAATTTATGTGGAGACAAAAATTTGGGCACAACCCTTTTGTCTCCATAATAAATCAAATCGCGGAAGGCTACTCGGTTGGGGAAGGAGCTTCTTCTTTCCACATCCTCTGAAAACCCTTTGCTCCCTACTTTGCCTCTACAGTCAGTAGAAAATCTTCCAGTCGGAACTAAAGATAAACAGTAATTGTTGTCCCCCCCTCTACAAACATTACTGTAAAAAAAAACAAAAAAACATTGTTGTTACTGTTTAATAACGTTTTGTTAAAAACAAACAAAAAAAAACATTGAAGTGTTTATTACTGTTGCTTACCCCCCCCCCAAAAAAAAGCTATCGGAAAACAAAATGAACCAAAAAAAAAAAAAAATATTCAACAAAATAAATTTATTTTACTTTAAAAAAAACTTACGGTAAGTGTTTGTGATTTATTTTATCCAAATTTTTTGTATTAATTTTATCCATTTTGTTGTGTGTGTGTAATATCTTTTCCTTGTAATGTTGTTACTATTCACATACTTTTAGCGTTCTTCTTGCACCGTAGCTCCGAATTCTCGGCTTTCGTCGGCGTTAACGCCGAAAGCGTTCGTCAACGCTCGGCTAAGATCGTGAAATCGGTGGGTAAAATACTGCAGGAGTACCGAGAGATTTTACATTAATTATTCAAATATGGAAGTTTAAAGACGTCGTTTGTTGTGGCGGGTGTTATTTTTCTCTGATTGCTTTAGTTCATGTTTTTCTTTTATGTTTTATTTTGTAGAATGATAACTCATGTAACTGCTCTTGTGGAATGTGTTGCTACGGGGCGTGCATTCCTTGTGAGCCATGTCCACCGCCCTGTGCATCGTTTTCGCCTCGAGGACCACCTCAACCCTGCGAGCAATGTAAGCCGTTCTCTTCCAACAAAGTCATGCACATACAACCAAACTCATACCGTAATTTCAATAAAGAAACCTCAGTCTCGAACATCAAAAGAACACTCAGCTGCTAGGAGTCGATGGCAAGTTTCAAATATATAATGGCCAAGCTGTTTTGTTTATTCAAAATATTTAGTCAGAAAATAAACATTTTATATAAAAAACTTGTATGTGCCTCATTTATTTATTTATTTATTTTTACTTTTTATTCATCGCGTTGCGATCCAGTTGTCGAACTTTTATATTTTTTTGGAAGCTGAAATGAGTAAATTATTATAATATATTTTTATTTAAAATACTTTTCTACTTTTTTATTAAAAAGTGCTAAATTTTCAGTCGGTTGTTGTCCTTTAGCACAATGCCGCAAATAGGTCGAGATTATAAGTTCTCTGGAGAGAATTAATGATAAATTCTCTGGAGAGAATTAATGAAGCCGCCCTTCCATCAGTTTTTAGTAAAAACTGATGGCAGAGCGGTTTCATTATTTTAAAATTTTTAGGTAGAAAATAAACATTTTATATATGTAAAAAAAAAATACAACACCTTGTGTCTGCATTTTTATTGTTTTTCCTTTGTCGCGATATGTTAGTATACAGAGAGCTGAAACAGGTCATCATTATAAAGACTGATGATGAATACCAGAATTGGGTGTAATGGAAATGTAATCCAGCAAGAATAAAATTACTTGGCATGAATACATGAATACACAAATTATTATTAAAATTAAATCTAATTGAAATTCATAACTGTTTGTGGGGGACTCACCCATGCACTAAAGATTAACTCTTCTTAGCTGTAGAAAAAACCGAGAGGTACAATTCGCGGTGTGATCATTGTATTTTCGGGTACACATTAATCGAGATTCCGACCTCAACGATCAGTCCGACATAAACAAGACCATTTTAGTGGCCTTTTTGCTGTCAGACTGATGCAAAATATTCTGTGTATGCCTAAGATGTCCACGCTTCCCAGGCATTGACTTCCGGCTTTCGGGAGGAGTAAGTTTATCGCTTATTGCCTAAGGCGCCCTTACCGCTGAATGTTGGCGGGGCTACTCGAGCACATTTTTGCAGGGCCGAATTCTCTTGGGGCACTTACTTATTATCCCACCTTCTGACCTTGCATCACATCCTCTTGCAGTAGGAGAGAGAGGTAAATATCGGTCGGTGTACTTGGCGGTACGTGCTGTGACTGTTGCTCTTTGTATATGCTTTCAATATATTTTATCTTTTCTAACTCATCTCCATGTCTGTGTTTTCCTTAGTGATCCTTCCAGGGCCACAACAATAACCGACTGACAATTTGGCACGAGAAAAACCCTACGGTCGATTATTTTTCCCCCTATAAACATTGTGATGGTCCTACTTGTCATGCCAGCCTAACATTGTTGTTTGCGCTGTCACAAGAAAATTTTCCGCCATAAAAAATACAAAAAAAAAGACACAATATAAACAAGTAATAGATGGCACACTCTCTAATAAGGAAAAACCTGCATTCGTTGTTATTGTTGAGACCACTCATCCTCTAAAAATCATTGGCCCTAAGCCTTTATCTTCGGCAGCCATTATCACCCTCTTCCAATCATAATAGAATGACAATCTTTTAAGCAAGTCTTCAGAGCCTTCCCTATCTATATAATCATGTGTCCGTTTTCTGACAAATACTTTGTGCGGTGTTGATTAGCCCATTATTCTAGTTTTTTTTCTTTTTTCATTTTTTTTTGCAATGGAAAATATTAATGTATTTTTTTCGCGGTACTTGTATTAAAGTCTGTATAATTTGAACAACGCAATGAAACTTTATGTTAGTATATTATTTTAACGACTACCTTAATCTTTTTGTTAGATTCGCAGATATATAAGACGCTAAAAGCATTAAATATATGATGCTAAATGCATTAAACAACGTACGGATGGCTACATACATTAAATGAAATAAGAGATGCTAAAAAGCATTAAACGACATATGAGTATCGAAAAGCATAAAGCGATATATGAGACGGTATAAGTATTAAACAACATATAAGACGCAAAACCACTAAAAGACTCATGAGACGCTGTAAGCATTTAACAACAGATGAGACACTAAAACCATCAAACAACATATGAAACGCTATAAGCATTAAACATATGAAACGTTAAAACCATTAAAGAACATATGAGACCCTAAAACTATTAAAGAACATATGAGACGCTCAAACTGGATGGCTCTCGTCTTGTGGAGGCTCCATGTTTTGACAAGCTTTTGGGTTTGACCTTTACTCCTGATCTGAAGTGGAACACGTACATCAGGTCTGTTGCCAGAGACGCTGGGGAAATGGTGGGATCCTTCTACCGCTCCAGAAGATATCTCACTACTGATGCAATTCTCTATCTGTATAAAAGCCAAGTACATCGACATCTGGGCAGGAGCTGCTAAAAACAGCATATCCTGCATTGGCAGAGTACAAAATAGACTTCGTAGCTTAGTGGTGGATACCCTTTTCTCTTCCCTGCAGCCCCTCTCCCACAGAAGAGACGTTGCGAGCCTGTCTGTTATCGTTATTTCCATGGCAAGTGCTCGTCTGAGTTCCAATCTCTGTCACCCCCCTCGCCAATCTTTCACAAGAAATACCCGCCTGGCTGAAACTACTGTCAATAATTTTCCCCACTCTTTATCTGTGCCTAAATCCAAACGTAGATTCGATGAGCAGAGCTTCGTTCTCAGACGTGCACGACTGTGGAACTCTCTTCCGTTTGCCTGTTTCCCACCTGACTACAACTTGGATGTCTTCAAGTCCAACATAAAAAATTCCTGAGAAACCGCCCTCTTAAGTAAGACACTCTATCAAATCTCCAATACTAATGATTACTACAATACTATCTCATTGATTACTGTACACCCAATAACCCTTATCCCTAAGTGGCCTCTGGGCCTTGATAAGTGGTGACCTCCATGTAAAAAAAACAGCAAAAAACTATTAAACGACATATTAGACGCAAAAGGCAATAAAGAATATTTCAGCCGCTAATAGCATTAAACCTCTTTACTACTAGGATTTTCCATTTCAACATTTAGCATTCATTTTGGATTTAAAGTAAAATACCATTTTTGTGCCTCAAATTTCAATTCCTTTTTGAAATGTTTTAAAATCTTTAATTTCCTATGTTAGCAAATAAGGTGCAAAGCAATAAAAACATTTGCTAATATTTTTCCTCTGAGGAGATGATAAGCATCGAAAACTCATGTGTCAAGGAAAGAAATTTATTACATTGTATTCTTTATTTTCAAATAATAAAACATTCTATATTTGGAGATTAACCTTTTCAAATCATAAAATTTAAATACCTAAATTTTGATTCATTTGCTCTATCTTATACATTGAGCAATTTTATTTAGCTGGGGATTGTCCTATTTAAAATATAAGATCGAAAATCACTGGATTTACATACCAGTAGATATATTTCGTTTCATTATTTTGTAGTATATTATGAGCTGTACCTTGCTACGCGCTGCTGTAGCTCAATTTTGTGTAATGGAAAATTCTAATAAAAAGAGAAAATGCATGTTTCTTATATTCTTAGTACAGCAATCCACTCCAAAAGTGTAAAAAAAAATACGAAAATAAAAAACAAAACAAAACAAAACAAAACAAAAAAACCGTACTCTTGCAGAATCTAACCCGGATCCTTAGGAGTTTCCATCAATCATGGCTTGGGCTCGACCAGCAGTCATTGAATTAAGCCGAATGTTGAAACGATTAATCGAGTGTTTTTTGTGGTTTTTGTAATCAAAAATGTTACTTTTCAATTAATATTTTGGTAAGAGGTGGGTTACTATACACAGATTCGAAAAGTTGTCCGAAAACAAATAAATGAAAGCAAAGGTAAGGTAAGTTACGTTTCTACATAACATGATAATTCTTTATTGTTTTTATTTAATGTAAAAGGCTTTAATCAGATCGGAAAAGCACACAGTGTTTATCGATGTATTTGTAAAAGATAAATGGTCGTGGACTCTGTTGAATATGTTAAGTTTGGGAAAATAAGTAAAAACTATACAAAACGGTGTAAGAAAGCCACCGAACATATGTGACAGTGAATAAACACCCTCGACCTCCTAATATCAAGAACGGGTTTTGGAATAAAAACCGACAATCTCCCCATGTTAAGAACGGCTTTAGGAATAAACACCCTCAATCTTCCCATGTTAAGAATGGCTTTCAGAATAAACACCCCTAACCTCCCATGTAAAAAAACGGCTTTTGGAATAAATACCCCCGTCCTCACCATGTTAAGAACGGCTTTACGAATAAATAACCCCTACCTACCCATGTTAAAAATTGTGGAGGTGGACCTAAAGTAAAAATGTACCTTTGTTTTCAAAAAATAAATTGTTATCTGCACAAAGAAAAAGCAGGATTTTTTTTTCAATTATAAAAATAGGATGCACACAATAGAGAAGAGAAAAACAAAAACAAAAAAAAAGATAAAAAAGTGAACAACACCGCTAATTGAAAAAATAATATATAAAGAAAAAGGCAGGCTGCAAAAAAAAAAAAAAAAAAAAACGAAATAAGGCAATGGTTTATATATAAATCTGGTATACTTATTGGTGAGGAAGGCAGATTCAATATAAATCATCAAAACCGCTAAACACGTGTAGTCATAATCTTTATTTTTCGACATTTCAAGATGGTAAACCGGAAGTATTTCCAGAAATAGGCTCGGCTGAAATCGGAAACTTTTCTAGACGAATAAAAGTTTTGTTTTAATATGGAAATATTTTTTACTTTTTTATATTTAAAAACACAGTTACATTATAAATACTCACTGTTAAAAAATTTCACAGAAAACGGGCTTGTAAATTTCCAGTTTATCGATTTTGAACAAACCAGATGTTTGATATATATATATATATATATATATATATATATATATATATATATATATATATATATATGTGTGTGTGTGTGTGTGTGTGTGTGTGTGTGTACCTCGCGGAGTGCTAGACTTCGGAATTCCCCCCCTTCTTTTTGCTTTCCTGACATACACAATTTCTGTACTAACATATACAAATTTAAATGTAATGTGAACAAACATCTCGCTCATCTCCTCACATAGTCTCCTGTAGACAAGGTCCCAAATAGTATCCCCTTACGTCCGAGTGGATTTATTTCTTGATTGGGGTAAACAAGAGTTTAAATAAAAATAAATTAAAGTTTTAAATCAATTCTTTCGAATTTCAAATAAGCAAACCAGTTTTTTTTCTTAAATTTTTTTTATTTGATTTTGTTTCCAAAAACAAAAACAAAACAAAGTAAAAGAAAATTGTCCATTAAATTATTGAACACTGACAGCGAAAACATTAAATCGAACTGGTGACTTGAATTGATTTCATAATTGTTCGGAAAATAAGCTGAAGAAAAAAAATAAAAAAGAAAGTTGATTACAGACAAGAAGGTGTTCAGTTCGGAGTTCATAGAATCAGTTCGGGTTGCTTCGACATCTTCCGTAACCCGGAAGTGACGTGTGAGAACGTTCAGAAACAAAAGGAAAGCATTAAATATAAATATTTACAAAGTTTATCATAGTTGAATAAAGCGCCAAGGAAGACTGTGTTGCGTCAGGTGTGTGGGTGTGGTCAGGTACCAATCTTTACGAATCGCACTGAAATAATTGTCTCATAAATAGGCTTGGAATATCACCACATGGAGCAGGTAAGTTTTAAAAGATCTAACCAACTAGACAACGAGGCATCCCAAAACGTTTAAATGTTTATTTTCTCAAGATTTGTGAAAAAAAGTTATACAGAATAACGAAATAATTGTGTCATGTTTCAATTAAAAATGAGAGTTATCTCTCTTGTTGGTTTAGATTTTTCGGTCATAATTAGAAAATGTTTCCATGTTAGTATTCGTCCGAATAGGACTAAATAATTAAAAAAATAAAATGCATCGAAATACGATATTCAATTATATATATATATATATATATATATATATATATATATATATATATATATATATATATATATATTAAGAGGTATATGTGGTAAAAAAATTGATAAAATGTGCTCAATACTTTAGTAGAGCCAAATTTAACCTCAATTACGTTAATACACTTGAGGTTATAATAATTCAATATATATATATATATATATATATATATATATATATATGTACATATGAATAAAGATATATGAACATTCATATATAAGCGAGCATATATATATATATATAATTATTTTATTTTTTTTTACTATAATAATTAAATATATATATATACTATAATAATTAAATATATATATATATATATACTATAATAATTATATATATATATATATATATATATATATATATATATATATTTCTATTTCTGTGAGAATATTTTTTTCAATTACATTTCACCTTTTATTTATACCAATCTTTAATTTATGCAACTTCTCTCTCAACTTTTGGATCTAGTAATCATGCCCAAATGCATTTTCTTTTCTTTTAATAGATTGATAGGTGCTATTTCTTCTGAGGAGTTAAGGGCAGAATAGATTCATTGATATAAAAAACTAAATGAAGGATTTTGCGCTGTGAAACAGTTACTGCCAATAATTGTAAATGTCAACGTACTTAAAGGGATAAATTGTAAGATGGTCAACATCTTAAAATTTGACATATAGACTTTTGTCGTTTGTTATATATATATATATATATATATATATATATATATATATATATATATGATTCAAAGACCAAACGTGGTTTATTCACACTCTTAAAGTATTATCTTATTTTTTATATTTCATACAAACACCTGAATTATTCTTTATAGTACGTCTTACACGTATTTCGTTGAATGACGGAATAATACTAAATAACACTTTGGAGGCGAATTAATGTTCCTAAAAAGCTGCTTAAAAATATCAAGGAAATAGAAATGTGTAAAGTTTGAGAAAAAAATTTCAAAAGCACTTAGTGCAGAGTTTCTATGCGCCCCCCCAATAATTTAATTCTCAACGTAGGAAACGTTTTATGTCGCCATATTGGATTACAGAAAAATATGTATATTTAGGCAGCATTGTTTCCTTTAAGCATGTTTCATTAAATAACATCGACAATTGCTGTCACTATTTTTTAGTTTTGATCCTTCCCTGTTTTATTATTAGCTTTCTATTTTCGACAAGAACTGGCTGATGTAACTGCCATGATCAATTTTGAATCGGGTACTTTAATACCCGTGCAGTTCCATCGTCAGAGATGATAAACGGTAAAAAATGTTAGATTACTTATGAAAATGAATTCTTTTTACTGTAAATCATCCGTGAGGATCGGCCTGGGCATAAAATACTGGAAAATGAAAACAACAACCCAAAATTTACATGTAGAATTAATTTTTTGACAGAATACCTAGAATATGTATATATATATATATATATATATATATATATATATATATATATATATATATATATATATTTTGAGAAAAATAGAACAACCGAATGAAATTATTAAAATAATCAACGTTTCGTCCTTATTTCAGAGGACGTCTTCAGGATAATTGAAGTAAAAATGCAAGACAAGAAAAAGTCATAGATCGTACGAAAAAGAGGACAGTTTTTGAATGATACGCACACATGTTTGTCCTTCCCGACATGGGTAGGATTCAAAAACTGCCCTCTTTTTCGTACGATCTATGACTTTTTCTTTTGATGCATTTTTACTTCAATTATCCTGAATATGTCCTCTGAAATAAGGACGAAACGTTGATTATTTTAATAATTTTATTCGGTTTTTCTATTTTTCTCAAAACATAACGTCAACCACCGCTGGTATTTTTACATTCCATATATATATATATATATATATATATATATATATATATATATATATATATATATATATATATATATATTTATATCGCGGAATTCCAAAGAATGCAAATTTTTCTCTTCAGAGGAAAGAAATAAGTTAGCAAATTCTAAAAAAATAGCAGAGCTTAAAATTTGCTGGTTTTCGCATTTTATGAAACTGCATAGAATGCAAAATAATGTTTGTAGAATGTTCATCAAGAGGAATAAAGAACGAAGAGAAAAATAAAAAAGAACAAAAAAGACAAACCGGAATGGACGATTCCAAAATGTAATTGTCTTTTGTAAATATCCAGAAGCGAAGCGTGTATATATTTGTTTTCGGAGCTTCAAACAGTTCAAATAAAATGAAAATTAGTGATAGTTTTCATTTATGCTTCTTGTATTAAGCTCTACTTACCACTGTCGTCGTATCGAGCTTTTTATTTGGTTGGGATGACTGAAGTTTATCTTTTGCATTTGCCAAGTAAACATCTTCCTATCTATTATATGATCGAAATATATCAATATCTATATATATCTATATATCTATATATCTCTCTCTCTCTCTCTCTCTCTCTCTCTCTATATATATATATATATATATATATAGTCATCCACATATATATATGCATATATATATATATATATATATAGTCATCCACATAGACTACTGTTTTGCTGTTTCACAGCGCATCAGTGCGGCTAGACAGGCAACTGCCTCAAGTCAGGATATATATATATATATATATATATATATATATATCTCTATATATATATATATATAGTCATCCACATATATATATGCATATATATATATATATATAGTCATCCACATAGACTACTGTTTTGCTGTTTCACAGCGCATCAGTGCGGCTAGACAGGCAACTGCCTCAAGTCAGGATATATATATATATATATATATATATATATCTCTCTCTCTCTCTCTCTATATATATATATATAGTCATCCACATATATATATGCATATATATATATATATATAGTCATCCACATAGACTACTGTTTTGCTGTTTCACAGCGCATCAGTGCGGCTAGACAGGCAACTGCCTCAAGTCAGGATATATATATATATATATATATATATATCTCTCTATATATATATAGTCATCCACATATATATATGCATATATATATATATATATATATATATATAGTCATCCACATAGACTACTGTTTTGCTGTTTCACAGCGCATCAGTGCGGCTAGACAGGCAACTGCCTCAAGTCAGGATATATATATATATCAGATAAAATGGAGAAGTGGAGGTCCAAAACTTACGAATACACCTAAACGTTTCGCCCAACACTTTTAATGAGTTTATCAAGAGTGACAAGTTAAGAAGTTGTAAGGGGCATCTTTCATCACTACATCGAGATGTCACTCTTGATAATTTCGTCTACGAGTAAAATATAGTATCTGTCTGATACTACAAGTTATCATTTCTCTTCCCGATCAGTGAATGGGAACTCCTACAAGACAAAGGTAATTTGTATATGTGTCAAATCCAGAATATCAAAGTTTGCCCACATTAAAATCCAACCTTCTATCGCCGTGGAAGTGAATAGGAAGTTGCCACTTTTGATAAAGCCCTCGTAACATCTGAGCGAAACGTTTACATGCATTCTTTTCGTTTTGGCTCCCCCCTTTTGTATTTTATTCATCCCGTAGAATTTATTTTATCCTTTTATTTGTCATATATACATATATATTGCATATTATTGCATATATTGAATGCTATAATGCATATATACATATTCGATTTATATATAAATGCGCCTACGTACATGTCTTACATATCAAAGTGTGCATTTTTTTTTTTACGTAATTGCTCTATCAGGGCTTGAAAATAATAATTACACAGAAAGTTGTTTTATGCCTATTTTCATACCATATTACTACGTTTTAAATATTTCGATTTTGTTAATTAACAAAAATAAAGAAGAAAAACGTGACTTTATGGCCTGTAAAAACGCGCCCGTCTTCTTAAAAAGTTAAAAAGTCGTAGACAGTATGCATGACTGCTGGAAAAATTTTCAAGTCGGATAGAATATGTAATTGAAGAAATCGATTAAAATTTCTATTTTTACAAAACAAAAACGATTAAAAAAAACATAATTTACTGTCTAGCCAGAATCAAATATCGATTTGTCAGATGCAATGCTAAAGCGGTAAAAATTCGAAAATCAAATTGTTTGAAATTTATTATTCAAAATTAAGTTCAAAGATTGCCATTGCAGAGAGGGATTTAAATGGGAACAATTTTTATTTGCTAACGTCTCTATCAACTTATGACAATAAGTTCAGCCTTTAGCTTTGTGGTGTAGTTTAGAAACCCGGCGACACTATTACCAGGTTAGGTTGTTCGCCCGTCGGAACGATGAAGCCCATCAAATCATCCTAGGGATGACGAATGACACACGCTGGGAGTTTGTTTAAAGTTAAGCAGGTTTCACTATCTCGTCCCAAACAGCTTGATCTAGCGACAGGACATGGATGAGACAGCTGGAGGCCAGGTGGGATAGTGTAGCCGCCGGAAGTATCGACTATCTCCGCCATACAGTGCCTCGTACTGTAACGAAGCCACTGACACGTATGTAAATAACCAAGCCCTGGTGCGAGCGTGACGTCACAGAAATAAATGGATCTATATGACACCGAGATCGGAAAAAGAAGAGAAAAAGAAAACAGGAAAAAAGCACGTGGCGGTGACAGAGACTTTCAAGCATGTGTCGACACGGCAGAATTTCTATTAACCACGTAACGGTGCGACAGGAACTTTATAACAAGATGCGGTCCAAACTTTTAACAAAATTTTCTTACGGCCGTATGCAGTAGAACGAATTACACATAATAGCCGGTTTTTCGCCGCAGTCTAAGCAAATAATTGATCATATTGTTGCCAGCTTGGAAAATACGTGTCAGTCGGCTTGCTGTGGAAACGACCGGTTATAAACGCCTTTTTTTTCAACAGAAAAAAAAAAAACTTGCATCGAATGTTTTTCTTTTGTTCCGTTGCGAGGCTTTCATACATTAAGTCTAGTCATTGATAACATGCAACTACCACGTTACAGTATTCCCAAATGGTCACCCATTTTGTACTGGCCAGGCTCACCATGACATAACTGATTATGTTGTATATATTGATATTGTTAGGAGAAAGAAAACTGATTTTGATAGTGAATTTGGAGAAAAAGGCAAATGAAACTGAAAACGGCAATGTTCTGGCAACTCCTTCAACGGTGTTAGAATTGTGTATCGGCGTCCAATTTTTACTAGGAATCGTTCTAGTGACTTGAGGCGATTTCTGCTGGATGTTATGAATACTTAACTTACGCTTGTTTTTCCTCTCTGGAGTTAAGAACAACTCCATAGTCTTTAGAGACTGAAAGATGTCTATCTGTTAGATATTGGCAGGCAATCCCGGGGAGAAAAAAATTGATCCAATGTGAAGAATTCGGAATTTTCAGCCATTGTCTAACGGAATGCATAATTTGACCAAGAAATATGTGAGGATATCGGTCAAATGGTGAAACAATAGAAAATAAAAATATTAAACATTCCAATAAGAAAATATTTTTTTATATAAAAAAAACAATCGTCACAGAGAAAAAGGCGGTCAGTCGGTCAGAGAGCGCGAGGCTGCGTCATCATTTCTTCACCATCCGTCATCCGATACAATCACGCTTCTCACTCCACGCGACTTCCAGAAACTTCAAAACAAAGTAATAATTTATCATCAAAAGCTGATTTTTCGGTGTGTAATAAAAGCAATATATTTTTTGTAGATCAACTGTGTTGTGATTTTTACTTTGCTGTAAGTGTGTGCATATATTTATATAAGCGACAAAGTAGATGCCAATGTTTATATAGACTGGACAAACACATTTTGAACAACCGGCCACGGCGAATGCGTAATATATCGGAGGCGTAGATATTAGTGTTGGTTATTTGGATATTTCAGGATCCTGGGTCGGATCTTTTACATTTCAGTCATCGGCATCGATCGTTTGGGTATCGCTTCCAAAGCCATGTTAGTTTGTAATATGGAACGCAATTGTAGTTGTTTTGGGTGGGTTGAGTTGGAGGGAAATAATGGTTCTGCTAACTCGTTACAGTCCGCTGTTAGACATGCTCTCAACTAGTAGCCCCTTACGTTCCAAGTGTCAACATTCATTAGGGTGAAAAAGAGTAAAAAAAAAGAGGTGGTACCTCTCAATTAGATTTTAACAAAGCCTTTCCTTTTGTCACTGGAAGATGCGAAGTAAACCCGATTGTTTCACACCGATTAGAGAAGTAATTTTCTTCTTCTTCAATATTCCAACCACAGACTATGTTTTTTTTCTTATTAAAACAAAAATTGAAGTGTACGTAGTCAAAATAGCAAGTTAGAGATTCGTAATTGTGAACATCATTTTTTTTTAACATACAGTATTTTTCAATACCGTATTCGCATAAAAATGTTCACGTGAGCTAGCAATCTCCATTAAAAGTCATTTTTTTCGTCTTTTGTGTTATACTTATGAATCTAAGTATACAATGATTGTATTTCTTTCTTCAATATATCGTTTCATATATAAAAAAACAAACAAACAAAAAAAAAACGCCTTTATAAGACAAATTTCGGTGAAAATTAGAATATATATATATATATATATATATATATATATATATATATATATATATATATATATATATATATATATATGTCCAAGGAGTGAAAGTAGGTGGCGACACCTAGTGGTCTGACGTGCAAAAAAAAAAAAAAAAAAATAACATGCTTATTGAAAAATTATTTTTGAGTTGTACACATTTAGTCATATAAGCGTATATATATATATATACATACACATATATATATATATATGTATGTATATATATATATATATGTATATGTTAAAACATATTGAACTCAAAACCAACATTTTTGAAAAGAAATTTCAAAATTCTTTAAGAAGTGCTCAATGCACATGAAGAGTTATTATAAGTAACTTTATATAAACATCAGAAAAAACAACGCAGATTAATCTACGTTTCGACGGTATTAAACGTCTCCTACAGGTTTCAGATTGACTCTTGCTTTTTTTTTAGTGTCAGTCTGAACACTGTAGAGACGATTGATATCGTCAAAACGTAGATTTATCCGCGTTGATTTTATATGATATTAACATAATTTCATATATATATATATATATATATATATATATATATATATATATATATATATATATATATATATACATACAGTGTGCGTGTGTGTCCCAAGGAGATCAGGTAGTTGCTAAAGGAATTTAAAGGCTGAGAGTTCAATGAAGAGCAGAGAATATATAAATGTTAAAAAGAAAAAAAAATCCAATACAAACTTTAGTTAAATCTCATTGTAAACTTATTTCAACCAAGCACGGACCTCATCAAACAAGGTGAACTAGTAACGTTTAAGTCAGCTACAGACCAAACTAGTTCATTCGTCTGATGAGGTTCCGTACCGGATTTAAAATAAATTTATAATGAAATTCGACTAAGTTTTTGTTTGACATTATTTTACACACACACACACACACACACACACACACACACACACACACACACACACACACACACACACACACACACACACACACACACGTGCGCGCGAGCGCGCACACACACGCGCGCGCGCACACACACATTATTTTTTACACACACACGCACGCGCGTGCGCACACACACACACACGCGCGTGCACACACACATTATTTTTCACACACACACACCCACACACACGCGCGCACACACACACGCACGCGCGTGCGCACACACACACACACGCTCGCGCGTGTGTTTGTGCGTGTGTGTGTGTGTAGAATTCATAGTTCAAATATGAATTTTTTAACGAAAAAAGCTTTTTCAATGGCTCAATAGTGAAGGACTTTAGTTATAAATGTTTGATATTATATAAAATAACTTGAATACAGATCAATAAATTCTAACAATTCACCAAAAATTATTTTATCATTTTCCATCTTGGGCGTACATTTTTTTTTCAGCTTATCGCCAAAATATTTGTACCGTTGATACTGTATGATATATTTATCTTTTCTTTGCTAAGGTCATCCTCAGTTCACACGTAAATAAATAAAACGCCAACCAACTGTGTTGCATCCCACATTCATTTAATAATTTGTATCATTGTATAAAGATTTTATTATAAGATTCTGTACACGCAACTCGCAATTAACTATATTCAAAAGAAAGTCTTTTATAGGGTAATCCGAAAGTAACTCCCTATTCTAAAATAACACTAATATATTTTTTAAAGTATAATAAATATGTGAAGAAAGTATATTACATTGACTTATATTTCGAAACCAGCTTTTCATGTCGACCATCAGCCGCATCAACTGATTTCGCAAGAAACTCTTACGAGATGGAACTAATAACTTCGCGTTTTCTTCCTTCAAGATTAAAAACCAAATTCATATAACAGATTTGAAAAGAAAACAAACGCATAAATTTAATTACCACACATTAAGTAACATACGCACAGAAATTGAAAAAAACATATGACAGCATTAGAATGAATTATTGTTCTTTTACAATAAACGAATTCTTTTCGGATCACCCTGTATAATAACATGAATTATATAATAAATGCGGAATGCAACTGTACACTCAGAATGAGAAATAACAATGCGTTGTGAATTAGTAAGAATCCTTTTCCTGCATATGTATATATATATATATATATATATATATATATATATATATATATATATATATATATATATATATATATCATAGCATACCATATCTATCACTATATGTATTGCAATATAGCTGTATTTCTGTCTAATTGTTTGCCTGTTTGTTCACAATATACGTCATATAAAACGTCATAGCAGCTGGCGTTATATATGATGACGCCATAGCAGATGACGTCATATATGACATCGCAGATATATGACGTATATTGTTCCGACCTAGCAACGCCGGGTATATACAGCTCGTATATATATATATATATATATATATATATATATATATATATATATATATATATATATATATATATATATATATATATATATATATATATATATATATATATATATATATATATATATATATATATACAGTGATGATCATATTTATTGGCACGGTAAAATAAAAGTTAAATTTTGTCTAATAAATTCTAAAAAAGGGATTAAATTAAAGAAAATAACAAAGTATATTATGTATTTTTAACTGGCCTTTCCGGTGCAGCAATCGCATTTTAGAAAAAATAAATAACAAAGGAACAACAAACATAATTGCAAAAAACCCTTGTTCAAAATTATTGGCACGATTTATTTAATAATCAATTGTATAGCCTTTGGCCTTGATTACCTTCCTCAGTCGCTTTTCATAGTTTACAACCAAGTTGTTGCACTCTTCAGTAGTAATTTTAGCCCACTCTTCCTGACAATAATCCTCCAATTGAATAAGATTCTTAGGCTTCCTTTGCATTACCCTCAATTTTAATGTTCTCCATAAATTTTCAATTGGATTAAGGTCTGGGCTTTGTGATGGCCACTCCAAAACATTAATATGATTGTCCTCAAGCCATTTCTTAGTCAGTTTAGCCGAATGCTTTGGGTCATTATCTTGCATGAACCACCAACGACGACCAAGTGAGAGCTCTTTAGCAGAGTCTTTCAGGTTTTCATCCAATATTTTAACATAATCTTCCTTTTTTATGCTACCTGTGACCTTAACAAGTCGCCCTGGTCCAGAGGCAGCAAAGGATCCCCAAAACATCAAACTGCCTCCACCGTGCTTCACTGTGGGTATGGTGTTCTTAGGCAGGAAAGCTTCGCCAGATTTTCTGTAAATATAAGACACTTTATTATGGCCAAATAACTCTATTTTCGTTTCGTCAGTCCATAGAACACGTTTTCAGAATGCAACATCTTTATCAATATAACGTTTTGCAAAGGCTAGCCTTGCTTTCAGGTGCATAGGCTTCAATAAGGGACTCTTTCTCGGACGACATGCTTTTAAACCAGCTCTCTTCAAAACTCTACCAACTGTATGTCGAGATACATTCACTCCAGAGGTGCTCTGTTCATCAACAATCTCCCCAACAGAGATCCTTGGGTTTTGTTTTACTTGTCGAACAATTTTCCGTTCATCTCTTGGGGAAAGAATCCTTTTTCCGTTCATCTCTTGGGGAAAGAATCCTTTTTCTCCCTCTACCCTCTAAACTCATAACGTGGCCTTGCGATTTGAACTTGTTTATTATGGCTCTAACAGTGGATTTGGGAAGGTTTAGCTTCTTTGAAATCTTATCATAGCCCTCCCCATTGGTATGGCATGCTACAACAAGCTTCCTGACGTCTTCGCTGTGTTCCTTAGTTTTAACCATGGCGATTGAAAATTATAATTTAGTCACTTATAATAGTTTAAATAAATCGCTATCTAAAAATTATCTGAAAAAAATTATTCACTGAATTAGCGTTAAACAAGCATAATATGGCTATAAAAAAGTTCAGAAAGCACGTAAACCGGAAATTGATTGATATTATACTGATACTAAAAGAAAAACAAAGCCGTGCCAATAATTTTGAACAAGGGTTTTTTGCAATTATGTTTGTTGTTCCTTTGTTATTTATTTTTTCTAAAATCCGATTGCTGCATCGGAAAGGCCAGTTAAAAATACATAATATACTTTGTTATTTTCTTTAATTTAATCCCTTTTTTAGAATTTATTAGACAAAATTTAACTTTTATTTTACCGTGCCAATAAATAT
>NC_136515.1:77185612-77243112 GCF_053919585.1 Euprymna scolopes
TTCAATGTACTTAAAGAAATAAACTGTAAGGTGGTCAACGTCTTGAAATGTGTGAAAGGTGTGGACAGTCAAGCCAGCTCCCTTCACAGAGGAGAATGCTCACATGTTAAGAAATGTCTGGGAAACGTTGTGAAACTAACGCGAACAATAGATGAGAATAATAGTCTGAGTATTGCAAATAATACAAATAATAATCGTCATCTCAAAAATTCGAAAACATAATAAATTGTTTCGGTGAAAAGAAAACATCGAATAAATAATAAATAAAGAATAAAAGAAGGAGAAAAAATGTGTAACGTTAAAACTATCAACGAGGATAACACGCACGTTACTTTATGTCCATAAAGTCTTTAGCCAATTTTAAAAATTCATTTGGTTTTGCTGGGATACGAACCCCAGCAAAGTGCTCGATTATAAAGAAAAATTCAATATGAGAGCATGATATTTATATTTAATTTTTAAATTTACAGAATATCAGAAAAAAACATTGGTACCGCCAGTTTCAAATCCAACAGAAGGGGGATACTGAAGGAAGTCCAATATATTTTTCAACTTCGACCATAAGGTCGAAGTTGAAAAATATGTTGGACTTCCTTCAGTATCTGTCCTTCCCGGAAAGTCTCTTTCTCGCTCCACCCCCTCTCTCTACTCTCTCTATCTTTTTGCCTCTGTCTCTATTTGGCTGTTTCTCTCCCCCAGTCTGTCTCTTACTATATATATATATATATATATATATATATATATATATATATATATATAACTACTTCATTTACTCACATAAAATTAATATACGAAAGTATAAATTTATGCGTAAACTTCAAAAGTACTCAATACGTAGGTAGAGCTAGTTAGTAAGTTATAAAATATATATGGCGATTAAGCTACACTGAATATTCCGCGTTTCATCCACAAAAATTGTATAAAAACAATAGGAGTGGATGAAACGCGGAATATTCAGTGTAGCTTAATCGCCATATATATTTTATAACTTACTATATATATATATATATATATATATATATATATATATATATATATATATATGTATTTATTTGCTTTCCCACGAAAGCAAATTAGACACAAGGTCGTTTTTAATGTGGGGTTAAACCAGCTCCCCTAAAACAAGGGTAAAAAAGGGGGAACTCTGGCAATATCCAAAAAAATAGTAATTGTCTCAGAATGAAGGGTTTCCCCTACATTGACCAAAAACCAATTAACTTATGTGCAGCATCTGCAGAACAGATGGTATTTATTTGCTCCCCCACTGAGCAAATTAGGCACAAGGCCGTTTTTAATGTGAGGTAAAAACCAGCTCCCCTAAAAGTAGGCAAAAAGGGGGCACTCTGGTTACCAAAAATAATAATTGTCCCAGTATAGAGGGTTTCCCCTCCATTGACTGGTACAAATTATCTTAAGTGCAGCATCTGCCGGAACAGATGGTGTTTATTTGCTCCCCCACCGAGCAAATTAGGCACAAGGCCGATTTTTAATGTGAGGAGTGAAGGGAGGGGGAAGGGAAAAAGGGGACCAGCTCCACAGAGGTGGGAAATGGGAGCTGGTTAATGGTCAGGCATGTGGGGTTGCCCTCACATCTGGTCTTTGCTAGTCATAGCTAGTCATAGCTTGCAGCATCTGCCGGAACAGATACTACACTTTGATCCCGGCCCTAAATATGACCTGAACCTTTTACATTAGTCTTAAAAAATGGTGTGCACCATCTCTAGGTCAGAGTTTGGTTATAATCTATACAGTTGCGCGGACCGTAGGAGAGTATGTATACATAGGCTATGACCTTGATTTTGACTATTACATTGGAAAATGGTGTGCACCATTCCTAGGTGAGGGACTATCATCATGCCAGATTTGGTTATGATCAGTCCAGTGGTGTGACCTGTGGGAGAGTACACACACACACACACACACGCACACACACACACACACGCGCGCGCGCCCGCGCGCCCGCGCGCGAACACAACAATATATATATATATATATATATATATATATATATATATATATATATATATAAAGGTTATGAGAGTTTTGGAAGCATGAAAAACGATGTTGCTGTTTGTATTTAATATTTTTATTGTTATTTTTTTTTATATTTCAAGCGGACCTCCGCTCTTGGTCACAAAATGTTTTTTTTTTCTTCAATTCTAACATAAAAAAATTAACAGCGTTAATTCGAAGCTATCGCCCGAAACTATTCAGCTTTTCGTTGCAAACTGTTATATACTTTTTTTTAAGGAAATCGCTCCAGACAAGGCACTCAGCCACCTGATGTAAAGAGATAAAAATGCTACTTCGAGGTCAAAAACTTATGAACGATAAGTGAATAGATTCTGACTAAGAAAACAGCAATTTTTCCCTCTTGGCCAGAAACATGGTTCCTGGAATGTGAGGACTAAAGGACAAAATAAGGAACTTAAGACTTTTGCAGCTGCCAAAAGTAAACCAAAGATCCACTTAAGACTTTTACTTTGTCATTGCTGA
This sequence comes from Euprymna scolopes, assembly GCF_053919585.1. Classification (NCBI taxonomy): domain Eukaryota; kingdom Metazoa; phylum Mollusca; class Cephalopoda; order Sepiida; family Sepiolidae; genus Euprymna; species Euprymna scolopes. Next base: position 77,188,109 of record NC_136515.1, read on the forward strand.
CAGAACGAGAGCATACTACTCCCGTAGATTAAATAACGGCTTCCATTCGAAATTCCATGCAGACTCCTAACTTCGAGAGAAATATGTTCGAGGTCGACAAGATACACCTGAAGAAGCTCGGAGGCTACATCGACCGAAACATTACGAAAACAATACTCCGGACGAGACCAGCAGCCCGAAGAATATGAACAATCAATCCTCATCTGAGAAATTCAGAAATGTAATTCTAGAAAAGTGTTATTAGGTATTTTAAAATAATACTTCACACTGCTACCGGTTCATGCCTGACGGAAGGAGAACAATCTCTACTTGCTAATTAGATAAAGGGTTCCGAAAGTGAATAACGTCGGGAACTGATGACATGGATGTGTGAAGTTAAAATCCAACCACTTTCTATTATGGATGTTAACAACATTCAATTTTGTAAGTACCTGTAAATATCAAGAATCTGGGAAACCAATTCCCACATGAGACTGAAAAGAAAATTTTATTTTAATTGTTCGAAATACCGTATAGATTCCCGAGTTTGACATACATATCCTAAATACTTAATTAAAAGTTCAATTGACATGTTTACGGGAAAGTATGGCGATAGGCCTCCTCTCTCTAACTTAAATAAGGAATAGACTTTTATTTTGCTTCCTAGAATTCAGTTTGCAAAGTTTACATATGTCATTTTTACGACTACTCGCCTTTTTTCCCTGGTTCATCTCCAATTTGATATGAATGGAATTGTCTATCTCTTTTGCTAACATGTTCAACGCCAGGCGGCGCTTTATTAGTATGGCTAATTGAAGAGTTCACTAAAAAACAGCGTCTACCATTTTTTTTTTTGCAGAAGAACGTGGCCAGACCATCCATTCAATGCGTTTATTTTGAGGAAAATTGAAAGCGAATCACAGACCGAAAATTAACAACAATAAATTCCAATAATAATTTTAACAATAACTATGAACAAAGCTTCATTCTTAGAATTATTCGCCCGTTGAACTCTGTTCCGTTCGTCTGTTTTCCCGCTGACTATAATATTATTGTCTTCAAGTTCAATGTAAACAAATTCTTGATGAGCCACCTCCTTAAGTAATCCAATTTACCAAATTTCCACTATTAACAATTACTACGATATTGTTCCATTGAGTACCGTACATTAATTAACCCTTATCCTCGAGTTGCTTCCGAGCCTTGATAAGAGATCACTCCTTTGTAAAAAAAAGTTGGAAAAGATATACCCAAATCAGATCAAACAAACGCACGTATGAACTGATTCAATTTTAGTGTGTAAACAGTCAACACGAACTACTTCAATGAGTCACACCTTATTAAGACGTTGTTCTCACAATTTCAATCGTAATACAGCCCTTCACACACCCGCAGCAACATCCATACGCCCACATGATTTTACCTGAAACCATTGTGTAACAAATTTCATGTTCCTATGTCTAATAACACTGTGTAACAAATTTCATGTTCCTATGTCTAATAACAATGTGTAACAAATTTCATGTTCCTATGTCTAATAACAATGTGTAACAAATTTCATGTTCCTATGTCTAATAACACTGCGTAACAAATTTAATGTTCCTATGTCTAATAACACTGTTTAACAAATTTCATGTTCCTATGTCTAATAACAATGTGTAAAAACTTTCATGTTCCTATGTCTAATAACACTGTGTAACAAATTTCATGTTCCTATGTCTAATAACAATGTGTAACAAATTTCATGTTCCTATGTCTAATAACACTGTGTAACAAATTTCATGTTCCTATGTCTAATAACACTGTGTAACAAACTTCATGTTCCTATTTCTAATAACATTATGTAACAAATTTCATGTTCCTATGTCTAATAACACTGTGTAACACATTTAATGTTCCTATGTCTAATAACAATGTGTAACAAATTTCCTGTTCCTATGTCTAATAACACTGTGTAACAAATTTCATGTTCCTATTTCTAATAACAATGTGTAGCAAATTTCATGTTCCTATGTCTAATAACAATGTGTAACAAATTTCATGTTCCTATGTCTAATAACAATGTGTAACAAATTTCCTTTTCCTATGTCTAATAACAATGTGTAACAAATTTCATGTTCCTATTTCTAATAAAAATGTGTAACAAATTTCATGTTCCTATTTCTAATAACAATGTGTAACAAATTTGATGTTGCTATTTCTAATAACACTGTGTAACAGATTTCATGTTCCTATTTCTAATAACACTGTGTAACAAATTTCATGTTCCTATTTCTAATAACATTGTGTAACAAATTTCATGTTCCTATGTCTAATAACAATGTGTAACAAATTTCCTTTTCCTATGTCTAATAACAATGTGTAACAAATTTCATGTTCCTATTCCTAATAACAATGTGTAACAAATTTCATGTTCCTATTTCTAATAACAATGTGTAACAAATTTGATGTTGCTATTTCTAATAACAATGTGTAACAAATTTCATGTTCCTATTTCTAATAACACTGTGTAACAAATTTCATGTTCCTATTTCTAATAACATTGTGTAACACATTTCATGTTCCTATGTCTAATAACAATGTGTAACAAATTTCATGTTCCTATGTCTAATAACAATGTGTAACAAATTTCATGTTCCTATGTCTAATAACACTGTGTAACAAATTTCATGTTTCTATTTCTAATAACATTGTGTAACAAATTTGATGTTCCTACGTCTAATAACAATGTGTAACAAATTTCATGTTCCTATTTCTAATAACACTGTGTAACAAATTTAATGTTCCTATTTCTAATTACATTGTGTAACAAATTTCATGTTCCTATGTCTAATAACCCTGTGTACCAAATTTCATGTTCCTATTTCTAATAACACTGTGTAACAAATTTCATGTTCCAATGTCTAATAACAATGTGTAACAAATTTTATGTTCCTATGTCTAATAACTCTGTGTAACAAATTTCATGTTCCTATGTCTAATAACAATGTGTAACAAATTTCCTGTTCCTATGTCTAATAACATTGTGTAACAAATTTCATGTTCCTATGTCTAATAACACTGTGTAAATAATTTCATGTTCCTATTTCTAATAAGACTGTGTAACAAATTTCATGTTCCTATGTCTAATAAGACTGTGTAACAAATTACATGTTTCTATGTCTAGTAACATTGTGTAACAAATTTCATGTTCCCATGTCGAATAAGACTGTGTAACAAATTTCATGTTCCTATGTCTAATAACACTGTGTAACAAATTTCATGTTCCTATTTCTAATAAGACTCTGTAAAAAATTTCATGTTCCTATGTCTAATAACACTGTGTAACAAATTTCATGTTCCTATGTCTAATAACAATGTGTAACAAATTTCATGTTCCTATGTCTAATAAGACTGTGTAACAAATTACATGTTCCTATGTCTAATAACACTGTGTAACAAATTTCATGTTCCTATGTCTAATAACACTGTGTAACAAATTTCATGTTCCTATTTCTAATAAGACTCTGTAACAAATTTCATGTTCCTATGTCTAATAACACTGTGTAACAAATTTGATATTCCTATGTCTAATAACAATGTGTAACAAATTTCATATTCCTATGTCTAATAACAATGTGTAACAAATTTCATGTTCCTATGTCTAATAACATTGTGGAACAAATTTCATGTTCCTATTTCTAATAACATTGTGTAACAAATTTCATGTTCCTATGTCTAATAACAATGTGTAACAAATTTCATATTCCTATGTCTAATAACAATGTGTAACAAATTTCATGTTCCTATTTCTAATAACAATGTGTAACACATTTCATGTTCCTATTTCTAATAATGTGTAACAAATTTCATGTTCCTATGTCTAATAAAACTGTGTAACAAATTTCATGTTTCTACGTCTAATATCATTGCGCAACAAATTTCAGGTTTAAATAAAGTATATGCCACTTAAGAACTGTTTCAGAAAAATATCCTGAGACTAAACCTGACCTTTTATATTTCTATAGATTAGGCACCGTTTTCATGTACTATAAATCATATTTTATTATTGTTGGTTATGAATGAAAAACACGAATCGTCAATTTAAACAACATTTGTCCTTTTAACTCTCTTGTGTTAAGTGTCGTCCTCCATTTTTATATTCCAGCTTTTGTCTGACAACATGCCAGGATTCGCACTTTGCTTTGTAACGCTTCTTCATCACTGAAATATGATGGAATATCTCGCCATCATGCACATCACTAAGATTTTCCGCAAATTCTGAAAGTGCCAATTTTGAAAAAAAAACAAACAAACAAAAAAACAAAAAACAAACAAAAAACAAAACAACAAAAAACAAAAACAAAAAAGAACGCCTCCCCAAAAACCCTCAAAAAACAAAAATAAAACGAAAAAACAAAACAAAACAAAGCAAAAAGCTGTATGTATATGTGTAACGTGTGTATGTAAACAGTTATAGACACACACACACACACACACACACACACACACACACACACACACACACACACACACACACACACACACACACACATATCTACGGACCCCCAAAACCAACAAAAATTTGACCATTCCTGTAATAATCCGGTCCCTGTTGATTTTGCGGTGGGAGTTTGGTTCTGTGCAGTTCTAGGAGGTTCACTTCGCCCAGACATTGCTCTTTGAGAAAGGGTTAGATTATTGCTAATCGCCTGAGGGGCCCCACCGGGGAATATCGACACTTTTTAAAACAAAAACAAAACGAAACTAAAATAAACAAAACACACAAAAAACCTACCTAATTTGTAAAAAAAGAAAACCATGAATGTATTTTCCATGCCATTGTGCATATAAAACTAGCCACACATGTCCTGCGCTTTTTGGAATATTGCACAGTATAATCGTTATAGGCCCTGATCAGATTGTAGCGCTCAGTAATGGCTGCACCTCTGAATAAGTCCAACCTTGTGTCACTTTCAGGTCGTGGTGAGACAGGGAAGTAAATACACACCCATAAAATTTAACATAACCTAAAAATCTTACAATGTATAAATATGCTGTTCAGTCTCTTCCTCACCAAAATTACGAAAGGGCAGATAACTCTAATTTACTAAATTCTGTGATATATCTGCTAAAACTTGTTTTTTTGCATAACTAGAAACAATAGAACTCTTGACATCTATAGTACCCATAAAGATAGTATAGAAATGAAGCGACCTATTATTTTTTTCTTTCTAATTTAGAAACGCGTTTATGATGCGTACGAGCACACCATGGAATTAGACGGAAATAGTGTGTCAGTTTTTCTTAAAATGCTGGAGGAAACATTAAAACATTAGATAGTGGTTGAATCAATATAGAGTGAGAGGAACCCAAGAGAAATATATAGATAATTAGGAGAATTATGGTTGACCTATTCAGTCAATTATAAATTACGGCTGATTGGAACAATTTAAACGGGTTTCTTAAAATATACATGAATCCCAAAACGAATGTATATTTTAGTCTGCAATTTGTATTATTATAGTATATATCAAAAACGCTTTGGAGAAACATGCGTTGATTAACTATTTTTTTTTTCTTTTTAATAATTTTTGGTAAAAATCCAGACCGTTCAAATATAATTGGGATTTAACTTTCATTAGTCGTTAGGATAATTCCAGAAAAGTACTTTTGTCTATCAGTAAAGAAAATATGAAATTACGTCATATTTGCTAGGGTGGTAAGTTTACAATCTCAGAAAAAAAAAAAAAAACACTGTTCAAATTCTGATGTTTTTTTTTTTTTTTTTTATTGAACAAGGATTTTTTTTTTAAATACTTACGGGTCCCCATTTATCGAGACCATAATCCACTCGAAAAAGAGGGTTAATTTGATTTGTCAGAGACGATTAAAAACGAAGACTGAAAAGGACACATTTTGATTAACAGTTTCTAAACAGATATTTATTAAAAGTGTAGTATCTGTTCTGACACTACACTTCATTTTTTCTCTCATCAATTGATGAAAAGGGAAATCGTTCTAGAATGAGGTAATTTTTATTTCCCTAATACAGAGTACCATTTTGTTTTTGGGGGGGCTATATTGGATCTACCTACAAAAATCTGACCTCGTGTCTAACTTTGCTCTCGTTGGAAGGCACGTAAAACCCAACTTAAGGAAGGCTATGTTATAGGCCGCAAGTAATATGTTCTATAGATTAACGATGTATGAATTTACTGTTTTTTTATTATTTAAATCTATTAAATTTGTTGTTTAAAAACAAAAAAAATGCATTATCTATATATTAATACGATAGCGTGTGTGTTCTTTTGTGTGTCACGCTTACATCCGGGTCGTTTAATTGTTATGATCCATTTATTGTAATAAATAATTTTATCAAGAATTCTTCATAAGTTCTGGTGTCGGTTTCGACACTAGCTTAAATCATCTATATTTTTTTTAATAAATAATTTTATATAGAATTTATATTAAGTTTTGGTTTTGGTTTCGATAATGGCTGAAGAAACTCAAGTTTTATATATATATATATATATATATATATATATATATATATATATATATATATATATAAAAGTTTTTATTTCGGTTTTGATTCAAGCTAATACACCCAAGTCATATGGATATATATATATATTTTTTTTTTGAAATCGCAACTTTATAAAATATAAAAATCGATAGAACATTGACTCTATAATAATATATACAAAATCTGCAAGAATTAGAATACCATATTTAAGCGTTCTTTATGGTCGGGCTTTACCGGGCATTCGTGCTAGCTTAGATAAATACTTTTGCAGTTTTAACAAAAAAGCTACAATAATATCAGTGCGTCTATCATTTATATCTATGATCTATAGAATGTCAACATCAATATATTACATATGAATGATTCTCCTGTGGAATTTTCACAGGTCCCGCTAGTAATAATTAATAAAACTATTTCAAAAGATAAATATGTGTTATACGATCTGTTTTGTAATCCTTTAAGTTTTTAGTCTTGGTAAGGTCTACGAAGCACTGTGCCCAGATTTCAAACGAATCAATCACCCCCCCCCCCCCCTTCCCCCAAAATTTAACACTTTCTCACTGTAAGGCAAGGTGATAATGTTGAAACTATCCAGCTATCACGGGTTCAGTGTAAAATCCAGGAAGCGCTCATACCAGAATCCGTCGCCCCCTAGTCGGCTCTGACTTTACCTGTGACAAAAAAAAAAAAAAAAGTGCCCGGGGCAGAACCGAAAATAAATTTAGTCATAGCGCCAACATTGTTATTTTACTGAAGCGACCTCGAACAGCGCAGACCCAACAAGCTGATCTTTATTACGCTACAATACACTGGTGTTATTTATCTACCTTCCACGGGAAGATGTGACACAAGGATCGGAAAGTGAGACGTAAGAACCAGCAGATGAAAGGAAACGCACTCTGGCCCGCAAAAATATACCTAGATAGTCCCGTCAGCATTTCTCGGTAGGGATGCCTCGTGAGATTAGCAATGGACTTGAAAAAAAAAAAAATGAAAAAAAGCCAAAGTCTGAGAGGGTGTACTTAGAACCGCATATATCACACTCAACAAAAGAAAAAAGCCATTTCAGAAATATTCTAGATTCTGTTGGCTTTGGTGCCAAGGGGGAAATAATCCCGCTCCCCCCGCAGATGTAGTTTCGTTTTATCAATTTGCAAAATGTATTGAACCTTTGAAAAAGGATCTGTAATTTGAAAGTATGTCAGATTCTACCATTGCTAACAATCTGTACCTATAAATCGATTCCAGATTCCCGTATTTTTAAAAGATTGACTTTTTCGCAGCGAGATTCTTCAAATATAGATCCTATTGTTCTCCGTCTTAATTCGCAAGATCAATCACTTGTAATGATTTCTTGTTGACATCATCTGCGACAATCCTGTTCCGTTGCAAATAACGTGGACAATGCATTGTATCCTCTAGCCATTTTTTTTACAAAGGGGTTACTATATATTAAGGCCCGGAGGTCACTCGAGGAGAAAGGTAAATGTGTGTGTTATAGTTATTGGGAGAGTTGCGTAATAATCGTTTGTAGCAGTAATTTGGTATAATTAGAATATTTACGAGGACGTTTGAATAAGAACTTGTTTATAGACTTGAAAATAATAATATTGCAGTCAGCTGGAAAAGCAGACAAACGGAACAGAGTTTCACAATTGGGCAGTTCTAGGAAAAAAACTTTGTTCATGGATTCCATGTTTAGGTTTAGGCACCGATAGAGTGGAGGAATTTATTGATAGTGATTTTGAATAGACGAGTGTTTTATGAAGAATATATATATATATATATATATATATATATATATATACACACACATATATATATATATATATATATATATATATATATATGTGTGTGTGTGTGTATGTGTGTGTGTGTGTACACATACTCCCTTCTTTATAGATATATGTTATTTTTTATTTTCATATTATTATATTTATGTAATTTTCCAAAATGCACTGCTTTATTCATATTCTAAATATTCTTCAACCAGCTGTTATTTATATCTTATATTTTATATAACGCTGGCTCTCTTCTTTTTTTTTTGATGAGAAGCATTTAGCTTTGAAATGTCATGACCTAAATCTGGTTTCTCTCCGCTTATCCTTTTTCCTTAGAATAAAATATGTAACTTTTATTCCTCATCTTTACACTTTTTTATCTTGATAAGTTTACTTTGTTAAAAATATATTTTTTAATCGATTTATTTAATATATATATATATATATATATATATATATATATATATATATACATATATATATATATATATATATGTGTGTGTTTGTGTGTGTATGTATGTGTGTGTGTTAATGAGTGTGTGTGTAATTATTATCAGTGTATAATTAGCTGGGACTCTCTTTTTCTTTCTCTTCCCTTTTCTCTCCCTCTGTCTGTCTCTTTCTGTCTCTTTCTGTCTGTCTCTCTCTCTCTCTCTCTCTCTCTCTCTCTCTCTCTATATATATATATATATATATATATATAATCAGTCGAGTAAAAAATCACAAACACATTTGTGGGTGAAAAAGGTTTTAAAAATTATTAAAATAAATAACAAAAAACAAAACAATATAAAAAAAAACAGATGCGTAATTTATAACATTGTGTAGTTTGGAAAATTTTAAAGGAATTTCTTTCCACTTTTATTTAGGCAATTCTTAAGAAAATTTTCGGAAACCTTTTTCTACAATGATGTAAAATACTGGTGATTTTACGAATACTGATTACATCTATACATATGCGTGCACACACTCATGCATGAAGTAAACGTGAGCACGATATTCATAGGTGGTGTTTGATCTCCACTACTGGGGAGCCATGATGTGATATACTGTTTTGTTTTGAAATCGCGGAAACAGTGGTTCATGGTAAACAACTGATGACCCCTTAGAAATAAATTATTACTGTTACTATAGTGAATTCGAGAGAGAAAGTTGATGCAGTGATTACAGGCGGTTGAATGACTTACTGACTTAATAGTTTTCTAACGATTGATAATTTTCTTTGTATAGTTTTAAAGGTTAAAAACTTCCAAGACTATATATATATATATATATATATATATATATATATATATATATATATATATATATATATATACTAGCAAGGTGAGCCGACGTTGCCCGGGATTAAATGATGAACAACGAAAGTTTCACACTCCCATATTTTTATTGTCATCAAAATCGATGAAATAGCCAATTTTTCAATCAAATTGATTAACTGCTCTAATTAAGGACCCATCGCGATGCACCTAAACTTCACATGGCTCACGCAGTGACTAAGTTCACAATAAATTTTAGTCTACATTGCACTGCAGATAAATATGGTGTCTTTAACTGCCCCCCCCCCATTTCTGCTGATGAGGAGACTTTATTTTTAAAGGACAAAACTTTTGTCAAATTATTGTGAATACTTATTGTCAATTTCAATAAAATGAACATCGTTCCCGAAACGATCGTACAATGGAGTTAATTTTGTTTGTTTTTCCTTCTGCAACGGATTTTTAATTCACAATTATGTATCGTTTTACTCAATATATATATATGCATGCATACATCTATATATGAGTGATTCTGTGTGTGTGTGCTTATATGTGTTCATTGGTAATCTATTGTCATTTTCTTTATATTATATTTCCTATGTATATATGTATTTATATATGTAATTATATGCGTCTCTGGTAGGTTGTCTGGTATACCATTCAACGAAACACGTGTAAGGCGTATCATATATCAAGCAAAATGAAATGAATCCCCTATAACTATAATTGTGGTATTTTAATTGTTTAAACACACACACACACACACACGCACACACACACACACACACACGTGCGCGCGCACACACACACACACATATATATAGATAGATAGATAAAGGAATTAAACTTTACTTGTATAAGTAATATCGCCTGAAGAGGTGTCTAGTTACTTGTAACTGGCTGACCAAAAACCATGCTCATGAATGTGTAGTGGCATAAAAATGATTGTGTAAAACAAATAAAACCTAATATATATATATATATATATATATATATATATATATACTATTACATATATTATATATATATATATATACTATTACATAAAAGTCATTTGTGTGTGTGTGTGTGTGTGTACGAATTTTTCCTCATAGGTTCCGAAACAGCTGAACCTATCTTTTGCAAATTTCACACAAAGGAAATTTATATGTCTGGTAGTGTTCTTAAATTCATCCACTGAGTATCGAAAATCGAAAAAAATCCTATGCTAAAAATAGTCTTTCTTCTCTTATAAATGAAAACGAACAATTTTTCAAGTGTAACGAAAAATATTCCCATGTAAAATGTCTTCTTTTATTTATCTACTAGCGGGTGTATCCGGCGTTGTCCCGGTGTGTTACGTTAATTTACTAAGGGTAGGAATAAAAAGCAGTCTAGTGGGAGGAGGAGGAGTAACAACAGCTCCCCCAACAAAGGGTCACTCTGGCAGTATCCAAATAAATAGTAATTTTCTCAGTATGAATGGGTCCTCCTACATTGACCAAGGAGCAATTAAAAATCAGTGAAGCATCAACCCCCGCCTGAAGGCCAAAATGATTTAAATGCTTTGCAGCTTTTTTTTTTTTTTTAAACAGTTTCGCTTTATACGAAAACGCCAAACAAGCCCCCGAGACGACGCCACAGTGGGAATTTTGTTTAACGACCAAAAAAAAAAAAAAAAATAGAGACGGTGTCCGTTTGTGAATCTGACATATTACGATCTGGGAAGTATGCGAAAACCCGATGCAAAAAGCCTTTCGCAGACATACACAAACGCTTGCGCCTATTTTGCTTTTTATATATATTAGATAAGAGAAGAAAGACAATGTTAAAGATTGCCAAGCACAAATATCAGCAGAGGTGATATTGTAAATAAACGCAGACGGAATTTTATGAACGACATTATCATTATTATTATTATTATTTTCGAATTAGTCCATCGTGCAAATTATTCCGCATAATATGTTAATAATCAACAGAGGAGTATCTCTATAATACGCAATCTACATAAATTAAAATATCATGTTTAAGCGTATTGTATGGCCGGGCAACGGCAGCTGTCAGCTAGTATATATATATATATATATATATATATATATATATATATATATATATATATATATATAACTACTTCATTTACTCACATAAATTTAATATACGAAAGTATAGATTTATGCGTAAACTTTAAGTATTTACTTAGCTGATTGGCTAACTAGAAATCCTCAACGTATATAAAAACAAGAAGCAACCACAAAATTCGCGCATAAGCCTGACGAATCCTACTGTGGATGAAACGCAGAATATTCAGTGTAGCTTAGTCGCCATATATATTTTATAAATTACTATATATATATATATATATATATATATATATAGAGAGAGAGAGAGAGAGAGAGAGAGAGAGAGAAAGAGAGAGATACACATTATTTTTCCTTTCTTCTCCCTTCTCTCTGCTCTTCTATAACAATCACTTTCTTTCCTTCCGCTGCAGTTTCTATTCCACTTTCTACACTCGCATTTTATCTTCGTTTCCCATTCACCATTCCTTCTCTTTCATTCACGTAACCCATGTAACGTGCTCTGCATCCCCTTTCCTATCACGCTTTGTTTTTTACTCCTCTGATTTTTTAGGGATGGGACGATTACAATATTTTTTTTTCCGATTTCGATACAATTACCGATTCCGTATAAAATTCCCGATTCCGATACATTTACCGATTCCCATTCCGATTCTTTATAAATTTATTAATATTTAACTATAAAGTTATTATATTTCAGGATTACGGTAAAAAAAAAAAAAAACACCTGTTAAATGTACAGTTATTTTCTTAAACGTAAGGATACACTTGTGATGTATGATCAGTCGATTTTAGTTTTAATAGTAGGTTAAAATCAACAGACAGTCACTGTTTTAGTACTACTATCAGCGGTAGAAGACTTTTCTTTAAAGACTCAAATGAAAAAGCCAATTGAAAGAATCGTTTTTGGATCGGAGAATAGGCGCAAATATTTTCGATTCCGATACCCCCCCAAAATTCCGATTATTTCGATTTACGATTCCGATTACTCGTCACAATATATCTTTTATTCTCCATCTCTCTCTCTATAGCACACACAAACACACACACACACACACACACACTCTCTCTCTCTTTTTCTCTCCGCTCTCCCCCCTCTCTCTCTGTTCCACTTTGTAATCGTTTTTCTTTATTTTTCTAACAACCTTCACCGTCTTTTTTTTTACTCTCCTATTACGCACTCTTTATTTAATCCTTTGTTCCTTTTTTTACACCCTGTCTCCCCCCTCTCTCTATTCCCTATTTCAGTTTCCCCCCCCCCCTATTTCAATCTAGCTACTTATTTTCTTTCTGTTACTATTCGTTTTATTTGCTTCTAACGCTCGCACATTCTTCCTTCTCCGTATTTATCTCCCCTTTCTCACTCCCCCTTTTATCACTCTCTCTCTCTGCTTCTCACCCTCGCTATCGCCCTCCTCCACTTTATTTCTCTTCCTCTTACTACCCCACTTTCATTCGATCTCTCTCTCCTCCCGTTATTTTTAATTGTTCTGATTTACAAACCGTTAAAAAAACGTCTGTTTTTAATCATTTATTTTCACCCGTTTTCCAGCGCATTTTTTTTTTAAATTTGAAATCATGCAAAGTTTTAACTCATTTTGTTCCACATTTAAAATCAATGTAAAATTTTCGGTGTTTTTTTTTTTTTTTTTAATTATTTTCACTTCAAGGTTTTTAATATTTATTTATAATAAAGGCCTCCTTTTATTTCATGGAAAAAAAAAAACGAAAAAAAAGGTCAATAATAAATAATTACAATAAAAAAAAAAGAGGGCTAAATAGAAAGCAAGAGACAAAAATAGAAAGAGAGAAATTGACATTGTTTTTTTTTTTTCAGAATTAGAAAGAAAAATCTTCGTCGTCATTTTGTTGTCTCATCATTTTGAGACTTGCAAAGACTCATGAAATAAACGTGATCTCGTCCGAAATACGTTCTACTTACACGTGATCTCGTTTTATTTAAAAAAATAAATCTAAAAAAATAAAAATGAGTGACAGTGACAAATACATATAGATTGGTAGACTGACAGAGACACACGGATTGACAGCTGGATTTTCAACCTCATAAGCAAACAGCCGTTGTCCTCGTAGGAAGGCAAGTATATAACGACAAATGGCATGTTTTACACAAAAAAAAATTCACTAGGATCAACGTATAGAATATGTTCGATCTTCGATTGCTATCTCCTCAATCCTTATCGTCTCTTATATTCAACTAAGGGCCTTTAAAAAAAAAAATTCCCAATTAAGATTGTTCATACCCCCATTAAACGAGGAAGCAATTCCCGCGAAGGTGGCCTCCTGAGCACCAAGAAGCAGCAATTAAAACCGCATTATCGTTCGGAATTTCAAGATGAGAATTTGTATTTGTCCATGTGGAGACGTTGCATAACGGATAACGTGTTCAATAATAAAGTTCGAAATAATATGCTTGTGGCGGTTAAAGGTCCAATCCTTACTACAGGCGATACTAACTACGAACACAATAGCAATTACTTGATAGTCCTAGTCGGTTTTGGCATACATAAAGAGAACAATCTATTCCTGTGTATTAAAAAATCATTTCAATATTCCGTATAAATTCCAAAGTTTAATACTATGTACTTCGAAACGTTGTGGTGATAATACCCAAGATGAGAATTGTAGTCCGATTAATTTACAAAATACAAATGTCTGATGCGAAACATTTTTAAATATTGTCTGTTCCAAAATCAAAATATTTTCGAAAAAAACAAAAAAACAACAACCCCAAACAAACAAACAAAACAAACAAACAAAAAAAAAAACAAACAAACACACAAAAAAAAACAAACACACAAAAAACCCGACAGACTAATATAATTAAAAACGAAAACGGTGGCACAAGCTACTCATATAGAACAGGTGAATGTTTATTTAAAGAAATAAATATCAGGTAGTATATGTATATAGAGTAAATAAAATAGGAAAAAAATAAACACAACATCATGGTTGTTTTAATTCGATATTTTGTTTATGTTGCGAAACTTTGTCAAGAATACCATTTACTTAGACAGAGTCTGATTAAATATACAACAACAACAACAACAACAACAACAACAAAAAAAGCGATTGGTGATAGGTAAACTTATAAGGCTTGGGGATAAGTGGGAGGAATGTGTTATGGTTATTGATAGTAAGTAGAATTATGTGTGGGTGAAACATGATTTGTGAAAGGGCGAGAAATAGTCGTGTAAAGGAAAGCTGTACGTATAGGAGGTCGAGTGAAAAAAAAAAGGAAGAAGGAATGTTTATGTAAGGTGGCGTGGGATGAAGAGAAGAGGTTTCACAGACTCGTCTATACGCACCAATTTTCTAGAAACTATTTAATACTTTACAAATCATCTTTCACGCGTACAACATCCTATCAAACACAATCACACTATCTTTTACTTTTCACACCCACGCAATCGGCTTGCTATACTCTCTCATTACTAATTCCAATATTTTGTATATTTAATCTGACTCTGTTCAAATATCTTCTATTCTTGACAAAGTTTCGTAGCTACTTTTTTATTATCGTATTCCCGTTTATACTTATCAAAGTAGAGTGTGTGTAGATATACTTGATAACATTGTTAAAGAATTCGCTATCCCTGCTCCGACGTAATCTTCTATCGTAATCTTCTATCGATGCAAGAGCCAAATATACACTAAGATAAATTACTGTTACGACAACTGGCGAAGAGCTTCTAAGAGTAACCTTTCTTTTTTTTTTGACAGGATTCAAAACCGTATTTGAAATCTAGTGAGCGAGGACATTTTCCCCTCCTTACTTCCTCTGTATCACAAAAGAGATGTTGGGAGTCTATCACTGCTTTATCGTTGTTTCCATTGCAGGTGTTCAGCATAGCTTCACTTTTTGATCATCTTTGTAAAATTTTACATAAAATGCTCATCTATCTACAACAACTATCACAGATCTCACCCACTCTTTATCTGTGCCTTAAACTAAACAAATTATTCCATGAGCAGAATTTCTTTCCTAGAACTATCTTTCTGTGGAACACAATACCAGCTGGCTATAGCATGGCCGTTTTCAAGTCTAATATAAATAAATTCTTGCTGAACCGTCGTCTTATATAAAAACAAAGCTCCATCTGAGTTCCACCCATTACTGCTTTTTATCTTATCCCCATTTATATTTCTCCACGTATCGGCCAACCACTTCCCCATTATTACTCTCAATCATTTGTATTTTTAATTTGGCTCCATGCCAATAAATGTTATTCTTGATAAAGTCTTATAACTGCGGTTTACCTTATTCACATTTATACTTTTTCATGCGTCGGCTTGCCATTCTCTCATTATTAATTAAAATATTTTACACGTTTAATCTGACTCTGTTTAAATAAATTCTGTTCTTGATAAAGTTTCATAGGTGTTTCTTTGCGGATATTGAACGTGTAATAAGTTCGAATTTCGCAACATCCGAACTTGACTATCTGCAAAGTTATTCATGCAAAAAGATGGCGCTAACATGAAAAGGGTCCCGGATATGCCCTTAAACTATATCCAGTGGTGAGGCCCCAGCTTGCGAGCTTTGGGGGAGTGTGGAGCCACCCTTTAATTGCCATTGCTCCCAGGTCCACTCTGACCCGGAGTAGTAGTACCTCTTAGAGTCGCAACTACGGGTTAAATAGAAACCGACTTGAAAGCAACAAATATATTCTATTAAAAAAAATTCTTCAAAATCTTTGGATTCGGCATTAAATAACCTAAAAAGGGTTGATATGCCGTAAAACAAAAACAACCAACCAACCTTAACATGAAAAGCAAACAGCTACAGCCATAATAAAACAAAATAAAACAATAAAACAAAAGAAAAAAAATCTAATTACCGTTTTCCCTTAGAAAATCCAGTAACAAAGACAATAATAAAATATCTTAATGATTAAACGTGTCGTTTGGTCTCGATTAATTCTAATGTTTAATACAGATTGTTAAATACGGTGAGAACTTGACAGAATTTGGCAGTTAAAATCGAAGTGTATACTAATAGTGATTGAAGAATACAAGCTACTATGTGACCCAAATTCTGAATTAACTCATGTCATGTATCAAGACAAGTTAGCACAGTAAAACCACTCGCACCTAAAAGAATCTGTTGCCAATATAAGCATTACGCATACACATAAACTGTCATTAAATAATGTCCAACTATAGTTATCTGGGTAAAATTTCGACGTCCATTTAAAGCGATTTAATGAAAGAATATTAAAAAATAAGATTATTTATCTATGCATTGTAAATCTATAAGTGCCTATATCCAATATATCTAAAGAAGCGTGTCAGCTTGTTTTGTTAATGTGTATTAAAATACTAGGATAGTCTGGTCTGGTCATGAATAGCGGATTAGTCTAAATGGCTAAGATATTTCACAACATCTGTGAGCGATTAGGAAACACAGACTTACTGAGGACATCGGGGAGGGGGAGGGAGGCAAAACTAACTTTCTATCACAGTGTCTCCGATGCTAATCTAGAATTGAAGGCCTTTGAAAAACCTTGTTTTTCTTTGGTTTGGAAGTACAAGTTACGCACATCGCCCGACTTTTGCGCATTCATCTTGATTCTACCTCAGAAAATAATTCCTAAGTAAACGCCTAAGACTTCAAATTTACTTTCGAATATCGCAGTGTAACAGTGCGATCGATATGTCGATCATTTTTGAAACAGTAATAATAATAATAATAATAATAATAATAATAATGATAATAATAATAATATTAAATTAAAGCTAGAATAGATAAAACACAGGAGAACGGTAAATGTAGGCTCTATCGGCAGTAAGAATACCTACTGACAGATGCCGAGAACATTGCTATTAGAACCAACTATATATAAGCTAAATTAGAACTAACTATATTAAAGCTAAAATAGAACTAACTATATTAAAGCTAAATTAGAATTACTATATTAAAGCTAAAATAGAACTAACTATATTAAAGCTAAATTAGAACTAATTATATTAAAGCTAAAATAGAACTAACTATATTAAAACTAAATTAGAACTAACTATATTAAAACAAAATTAGAACTAACTATATTAAAGCTAAATTAGAACTAACTATATTAAAGTTAAAATAGAACTAACTATATTAAAGCTAAATTAGAACTAACTATATTAAAGCTAAATTAGAACTAAATATATTAAAACTAAATTAGAACTAACTATATTAAAACCAAATTAGAACTAACTATATTAAAGCTAAAATAGAATTAACTATATTAAAACAATATTAGAACTAACTAAATTAAAGCTAAATTAGAACTAACTATATTAAAACTAAATCAGAACTTACTATATTAAAGCTAAATTAGAACTAACTATATTAAAACTAAATTAGAACTAACTATATTAAAGCTAAATTAGAACTAACTATATTAAAGCTAAATTAGAACTAACTATATTAAAGCTAAATTAGAACTAACTATATTAAAGCTAAAATAGAACTAACTATTAAAACTAAATTAGAACTAACTATATAAAAGCTAAATCAGAACTAACTATATTAAAACTAAATTAGAACTAACTATATTATAACTAAAATAGAACTAACTATATTAAAGCTAAAATAGAACTAACTATATTAAAGCTAAATTAGAATTACTATATTAAAGCTAAAATAGAACTAACTATATTAAAGCTAAATTAGAACTAATTATATTAAAGCTAAAATAGAACTAACTATATTAAAACTAAATTAGAACTAACTATATTAAAACAAAATTAGAACTAACTATATTAAAGCTAAATTAGAACTAACTATATTAAAGTTAAAATAGAACTAACTATATTAAAGTTAAAATAGAACTAACTATATTAAAGCTAAATTAGAACTAACTAAATTAAAGTTAAAATAGAACTAACTATATTAAAACTAAATTAGAACTAACTATATTATAACTAAAATAGAACTAACTATATTAAAGCTAAATTAGAACTAACTATATTAAAGCTAAATTAGAACTAACTATATTAAAGCTAAATTAGAACTAAATATATTAAAACTAAATTAGAACTAACTATATTAAAACCAAATTAGAACTAACTATATTAAAGTTAAAATAGAATTAACTATATTAAAACAAAATTAGAACTAACTAAATTAAAGCTAAATTAGAACTAACTATATTAAAGCTAAATTAGAACTAACTATATTAAAGCTAAATTAGAACTAACTATATTAAAACTAAATTAGAACTAACTATATTAAAGCTAAATTAGAACTAACTATATTAAAGCTAAATTAGAACTAACTATATTAAAGCTAAATTAGAACTAACTATATTAAAGCTAAAATAGAACTAACTATTAAAACTAAATTAGAACTAACTATATAAAAGCTAAATCAGAACTAACTATATTAAAACTAAATTAGAACTAACTATATTATAACTAAAATAGAACTAACTATATTAAAGCTAAAATAGAACTAACTATATTAAAGCTAAATTAGAATTACTATATTAAAGCTAAAATAGAACTAACTATATTAAAGCTAAATTAGAACTAATTATATTAAAGCTAAAATAGAACTAACTATATTAAAACTAAATTAGAACTAACTATATTAAAACAAAATTAGAACTAACTATATTAAAGCTAAATTAGAACTAACTATATTAAAGTTAAAATAGAACTAACTATATTAAAGCTAAATTAGAACTAAATATATTAAAACTAAATTAGAACTAACTATATAAAAGCTAAATTAGAACTAACTATATTAAAACCAAATTAGAACTAACTATATTAAAGCTAAAATAGAATTAACTATATTAAAACAAAATTAGAACTAACTAAATTAAAGCTAAATTAGAACTAACTATATTAAAACTAAATCAGAACTTACTATATTAAAGCTAAATTAGAACTAACTATATTATAACTAAAATAGAACTAACTATATTAAAACTAAATTAGAACTAACTATATTAAAGCTAAATTAGAACTAACTATATTAAAGCTAAATTAGAACCAACTATATTAAAGCTAAATTAGAACTAACTATATTAAAACTAAAATAGAACTAACTATATTAAAGCTAAATTAGAACTAACTATATTAAAGCTAAATTAGAACTAACTATATTAAAGCTAAATTAGAACCAACTATATTAAAGCTAAATTAGAACCAACTATATTAAAGCTAAATTAGAACTAACTATATTAAAGCTAAATTAGAACTAACTATATTAAAGCTAAATTAGAACTTACTATATTAAAGCTAAATTAGAACCAACTATATTATAGCTAAATTAGAACTAACTATATTAAAGCTAAAATAGAAGTAACTATATTAAAGCTAAATTAGAACTAACTATACTAAAGCTAAATTAGAACTAACTATATTAAAGCTAAATTAGAACTAACTATATTAAAGCTAAAATAGAACTAACTATATTAAAACTAAATTAGAACTAACTATATTAAAACTAAAAAGAACTAACTATATTAAAACTAAATTAGAACTAACTATATTAAAGCTAAATTAGAACTAACTATATTAAAGCTAAATTAGAACTAACTATATTAAAGCTAAATTAGAACTAACTATATTAAAACTAAAATAGAACTAACTATATTAAAGCTAAAATAGAACTAACTATATTAAAACTAAATTAGAACTAACTATATTAAAGCTAAATTAGAACCAACTATATTAAAACTAAAATAGAACTAACTATATTAAAGCTAAATTAGAACCAACTATATTAAAGCTAAAATAGAACTAACTATATTAAAGCTAAAATAGAACTAACTATATTAAAGCTAAAATAGAACTAACTATATTAAAGCTAAAATAGAACTAACTATATTAAAGTTAAAATAGAACTAACTATATTAAAGCTAAATTAGAACTAACTATATTAAAGCTAAATTAGAACTAACTATATTAAAGCTAAATTAGAACCAACTATATTAAAACTAAAATAGAACTAACTATATTAAAGCTAAAATAGAACTAACTATATTAAAGTTAAAATAGAACTAACTATATTAAAGCTAAATTAGAACCAACTATATTAAAGCTAAATTAGAACTAACTATATTAAAGCTAAAATAGAACTAACTATATTAAAGCTAAATTAGAACCAACTATATTAAAGCTAAAATAGAACTAACTATATTAAAGCTAAAATAGAACTAACTATATTAAAGTTAAAATAGAACTAACTATATTAAAGCTAAATTAGAACTAACTATATTAAAGCTAAATTAGAACTAACTATATTAAAGCTAAATTAGAACCAACTATATTAAAACTAAAATAGAACTAACTATATTAAAGCTAAATTAGAACTAACTATATTAAAGCTAAATTAGAACTAACTATATTAAAACTAAAATAGAACTAACTATATTAAAGCTAAAATAGAACTAACTATATTAAAACTAAATTAGAACTAACTATATTAAAGCTAAATTAGAACCAACTATATTAAAACTAAAATAGAACTAACTATATTAAAGCTAAATTAGAACCAACTATATTAAAACTAAAATAGAACTAACTATATTAAAGCTAAATTAGAACCAACTATATTAAAACTAAAATAGAACTAACTATATTAAAGCTAAATTAGAACTAACTATATTAAAACTAAAATAGAACTAATTTTATTAAAGTTAAAATAGAACTAACTATATTAAAGCTAAATTAGAACTACCTATATTAAAGCTAAATTAGAACTAAATATATTAAAACTAAATTAGAACTAACTATATTAAAACCAAATAAGAACTAACTATATTAAAGCTAAAATAGAATTAACTATATTAAAACAAAATTAGAACTAACTAAATTAAAGCTTAATTAGAACTTACTATATTAAAACTAAATTAGAACTTACTATATTAAAGCTAAATTAGAACTAACTATATTAAAGCTAAATTAGAACTAACTATATTAAAGCTAAATTAGAACCAACTATATTAAAGCTAAATTAGAACTAACTATTAAAGCTAAATTAGAACTATCTATATTAAAGTTAAAATAGAACTAACTATATTAAAGCTAAATTAGAACTATCTATATTAAAGCTAAATTAGAACTAACTATATTAAAGCTAAATTAGAACTAACTATATTAAAGTTAAAATAGAACTAACTATTAAAACTAAATTAGAACTAACTATATTAAAGCTAAATTAGAACTAACTATATTAAAGTTAAAATAGAACTAACTATATTAAAGTTAAAATAGAACTAACTATATTAAAGCTAAATTAGAACTAACTATATTAAAGCTAAATTAGAACTAACTATATTAAAGTTAAATTAGAACTAACTATATTAAAGTTAAAATAGAACTAACTATATTAAAGCTAAATTAGAACTAACTATATTAAAACTAAATTAGAACTAACTATATTAAAGCTAAATTAGAACTAACTATATTAAAGCTAAATTAGAACTAACTATATTAAAGCTAAATTAGAACTAACTATATTAAAGTTAAAATAGAACTAACTATATTAAAGTTAAAATAGAACTAACTATATTAAAGCTAAATTAGAACTAACTATATTAAAGCTAAATTAGAACTAACTATATTAAAGCTAAATTAGAACTAACTATATTAAAGCTAAATTAGAACTAACTATATTAAAGCTAAAATAGAACTAACTATGTTAAAGCTAAATTAGAACTAACTATATAAAAGCTAAATTAGAACTAACTATATTAAAGCTAAATTAGAACTAACTATATTAAAGCTAAATTAGAGCTAACTATATTAAAGCTAAAATAGATAAAACAAAGGAAAAAATTTAGTGTAGACTCTGTGAACAAAGAGACGAAACGTTAAACCACAAAATAACAGAATACAGCAAACTAGCCCCAAAAGATTACATCGGGAAAACAATACTTTGGGAAGTCTGCAAGCATACTGAACATAGAGACAAATGTTTGAGGCACTACTGGCAAACGAAAACTACAAAATCTTTTGGTACTACTGGCAAACGAAAACTACAAAATCTTTTGGCACATGGAGGCAAAAAAAAAAATAAATAAATAAAAAAAATCCATCCAAGCAAGGATACTAGATGTCATAATAATGAACAAGAAAGAAAGAAACTGCCAAGTTATAGATTTTGCTGTTCCAGCAGATCACAGGGTGAATATCAAAGAAACAACAAAGAAAAAAAAAAAGAAAAACGAAAGAAATATGTGAGACTTTCCAGAGAACTGAAAAGAATATGGAAAACGAAGAAAATCAATATAATACCAATAATTGTAGGAGCACTATGGATAATCCCAAAGAAGACGGAAAAAAAACTAGGAAAAATGGGTATCAATGGAATGACTGTGACAATACAAAAGACGGCAATACTGAAAACAGCTAAAACTATAAAGGAAACCCTCAATTACCAGCTACAAGCGCGAACCGGCCAAATGGAAATATCAACAGATGACAAAAACAAAAGTAGAGAAACACCATGTGGAACGAAAAAAACTGTGAAATGTGAAATTAACTACCCCGTTCCTTCAAGAAATATTGTATTTTCGTATCGAGTCACTCCACACCAAGTAGTCGTGAGGATGGAAAGACCGAAAGGGTTTAGGAGGATAAAACGACCACCGAAAGAGTATAAAGAGGAATGGGACCTTTCAAATCCCAATGAAAACCAATGACAAGAGGCTGTTGCGATAATGCAAAGTCATCTGCGACAATGCAAAGTTATTTGCGATAATTCAAAGTCATTTGCGATAATGCAAAGTCATTTGCGATGGTTATCGAAAGATCGGGAGCTTAATAGAAAGCTGGGGAGACCCAAACTCTAGAGAACACCACCAATCATTATAAGTAGGTAATATCTGATGATGACCAGTGTAAGAACCCCCAGTGAATAATAATAATAATAATAATAATAATAATAATAATAATAATAATAATAATAATAATAATAATGTTTTAGTCTTGGTTTTAAATATTCTAAAGTAAATTTGAGCCTGATAGACAGAAATTAATTTCTAGGTTGAATTAAAATATGTGATAATAGTTATAATTAATACAACGAAATTGAAAATGAAAACCGAAAAAAAGTTTATTTCTTCATTGACGTTTCGACTTTGTTCAGACTTTCTCAAGATGGATGACGCGCGGAAAGAAAAAATACATGATTTAGATATTGATGCCCAACGCAGAAAAAAATAGCTGCTATGTTTGTCATCAGATTACCGTCTTGAGAAAGCCTTTGTCAAATAAACACGAAACGTTGAATTTCCTCTTTTTATTTCCACAGTAAAATATTAGCGATGGTCGATCGGTTCAAGTATGACAATAAAGCAAACAAAAACATTTTTGAATTATATTAAAAAAAAAAAACGGATATCATTGACGCGTGAAAGAATAAAAATACACATGACAATAAAATAAATTCCTCATCCTAGAAAAATAATATTTCAACCAAACCGTCGCGGTATATATATATATATATATATATATATATATATATATATATATATATATATATATGACAAATGTGTATATTCCAAATTTCAAGATGGTGGCCATCTTACCGTTTATTTCTATAAGTACGTTGAACTGCACATTTCTAATGGCGTCTTTCATCACTTGGCCTTCGGGACAAGATCACAGTGTAGTATCTGCTATTCAGATGCTACACTTCAATTTCTTGTTCTCTGTCAGTGGAAGAGAAATCCTTCACGACTGAGACAATTTTATTTTTGTCTCTTTTCTCCACGTTAAAAAACGACCCTGGTGTCTAACTCTGTGCCGTGGGGAGGCATTGTAAATAGGAACAAATAGAAAAATGATTGCAACTGTTTTTCCCAATTTTCGGATTGTGTAATCATGTCCATATTTGTTTTCTTCTATAGTTGAGAAGTTCTTTTTTATCTGATACGTTCAGCGTTGATAAGTTGAAAAATGTAGATAATTGCATGAATAGATCTGCGCTACGAAATCGGCGCTATCAAAGATTGCGCATTTCAATGTACTTAAAGAAATAAACGGTAAGATGGTCAACATCTTGAGATTTTGAATATAGACTTTTTCTCACATTTATTTGTATATACTCTGTAGTTACATCGAACTCCATAAATTAAAGAATTGGTATTAATAAAAGGTGAAACATAATTGAATAACCATATTGCTCCATAATAAAACTGTTTTCTTTTAATAGTATTAATACATTTACTAGTACATAAAAATAAACTCTGCTCTTTAGACTCTAGGTCTAATTTCCTCAAAATTAATATATATATATAGAGAGAGAGAAAGCCCCACCTAATTATACACGGATAATAAATACACACACACACATATATATATATATATATATATATATATATATATATAGTCATCCATATACAGTAATGTTTCGCTGTTTCACAGCTCATAGTGCGGTTAGACAGGCAACTGCCTCAAGCCAGGATCGAAACCCGACCGTCCAAATGACAGTCAAGGCATCTCACCATTGCGCTATACTGCTACTACTGTGTGGGTAATGGGTAATGAATTAACGATGTTTTGACATATATATATATATATATATATATATATATATATATATATATATATATATATATATATATATATATATATATATATATATATATATATATTGTATGTATATAATTAACAGGGAATTACATAGTGGATCTTACTGCTTATCTTCTCGAATGCTACAAAAGTTGGACTTGCTGATAACAGAGAAAAAAGTCTACACTAAACGTAGAGCAACATTCCGGTCCATATACAATTAATAAATAAAACTTAAAATTGTCTCGAATGTGCCTTGACGTTTAGGGTGATTTATTTTCACTATTTTAAACAGAGCGCATTCGACTTGCCACAGCAAATTATTAGAAACGATATTTAGTAAGTCTCACAAAGTGTAGACAGAAAAAGTAGTTCAGACCTTATTTTCATCTGCAGTTAGTATATATATATATATATATATATATATATATATATATATATATATATATATATATATATATATATATATCCAGGTTTGATGGACTAATGAATACATCGAGGCTGTTAGTGCTCTATAACAAGAGCAAAATATTTATTATTATTATTATTATTATTATTGGAAGGTAAACAATTACAATCGGTCGCTACAAACGTGGTTTGTAGCGACCGATTGTAACTGTTTACCTTCCAATAAATTATAATAATAATAATAATAATAATAATAATAATATATATATATATATATATATATATATATATATATATATATATATGAATGATATGGAATGAAATTTCAGACAACATAACAGTTCATGAAGTTATGGAAATAATCTTTAAACATGCAAACGGACTGGTCAAAGTAACAACGCAATCATATCTCATAGACCAATTTAAATTTTGATCGCGAAAAATGACCCTAACCTGCAATTAAAAGATGAAGGTCGGTTTTCGCGACCGAGATATCAGCTTACTTTTGAGAAGTATTTGTATTATTATTATTTAGATGACTTAAACCTCGTCCACTTTTCCATATATTGACTTTTTCACATGCACACACATAGGCACACAGAGGTACACAGACAGACACACGGACACCCACACATACATGGACTATTTTATATAGTGTGTAAGTGCAAGAAACATTCAAGTCTAGTCATTGCAAGTGAGTTACACGCAGGCGTTTGTTTCAATCTCAAATAACTTAACTTAAAATAACTAACATAACGAATTCATCCAGCGCTGAAACATAAACGTTTTTATGTAGCTTACTTGTTATAAGTACATTTTTAGGTATATTCATGTATTCAGCACTGTCAAACTAAAAAATATCAAAGGAAATATACATACGTACTATATTATCTCATAATTAAATGTTTACGTATAGGTAAAGAACTTATATATATATATATATATATATATATATATACACACACATATATATATAACTACTTCATTTACTCTATATATATATATATATATATATATATATATATATATATATATATATATATATATATATAATTAGTTATTTCTGAGAAAAACAAATCCAGCCAAGTGCTTAATTATAAAGAAAATCCGAAAATAAGAACGTATTATTTATATTTTGTTTACAGAATTTTTTTTAGATGAGATGTCATTGCTACCGCCGGTTTCAAACCCGATAATTAGGGACCGTTTAGATACTCATATCAAGCTCTCTTCAGCCAATACTCATCGTAAGGATGAGTATTGGCTGAAGAGAGCTTGATATGGGTATCTAAAACGGTCCATAATTATCGGGTTTGATACCGATGGCACCAAAGACTTATCTCATCTAAAACTTTCTGTAAACGATATATATATATATATATATATATATATATATATATATATATATATATATATATATATATATATTTAAATAAGGGAGTAGTCACCAACAATGTGTATTTTTTAACATTATTTTATTATTCCGTGTCTTGGTTTTTTATTGAGAATTATGTTTGGATCATTGTAATAATTTTTTTAAGTCATTGAAATCGTTTTTACGCGCGTTTCAGACTTTCTGTGAAGCGCCCTCGTCAGAAATTATTTTCAAATGTGTTGGAGATGTAAAAATGGCAATTTTCGTAGTTCATTTGAAGTATTTCCAAGGGGTGGAGGCTTGTAAGTGTTTATTATTTATTGGTATGTTCAATTTTTATTACACACCCTACCCCACCCTAAAGGAAAAGAAAAAATACTAGCAGAAAAAGAGAGTGACTACAACCAGGTCAGCGGCCTGGACAAGCCCAATAAAAGAGTAATAAAAATTGAACATACCAATGAATAATAAACACTTACAAGCCTCCACCCCTTGGAAACACTTCAAATGAACTACGAAAATTTCCATTTTTACATCTCCAACACATTTGAAAATAATTTCTGACGAGGACGCTTCACAGAACGTCTGAAACGCGCGTAAAAGCGATTTCAATGACTTAAAAACATTATTACAATGATTCAAACATAATTCTCAATGAAAAACCAAGACACGGAATAATAAAATAATGTTAAAAAATACACATTGTTGGTGACTACTCCCTTATTTAAATATACATCTTTCTTTCGTTGGAATTTCTTAACCCATTTTATTTAAATATATATATATATATATATATATATATATATATATATATATATATATATATATATATATATATATATACTGTTTTAAGCACCGCACTTACACACACCACACCAGCTATCATCTGGAAGCCTACACTTGAGTTCATACGACTTTTTGCTTGGTCAGTAAGGCCCATCGTGATTCAGATTTCGAAGCCCGACTTATTTGCAATTGACGTGGATATTCAAAAAGTTGCTTGGGTTTCGAATCCTGTGTCAGGATGTGCGTGTTAATGATGAGCTTAAAGTAAGGAAAAATTCCAGTCTAGGATTTCCAAACGATGGTTAACATAGTGTATATGGCTGCGGATCTGTTTCAAGAAGATGTTTATTAATGATTTATATATATATATATATATATATATATATATATATATATATATATATATATATATATATATATATATTGGGGTTGTCACTTGTGAGATTATGGGGTGAAGTGGGAAATTAGGTTTATGGATTTTTACGTTTCCATATAAATATCCGGATTTATAATCTCCAATTATTAGAGGGAGTTTTAGATTGTCTATTACGGCATTATTCGCTGTGATAAGTTTATTTACTTGAGTTTTTAAATCATTGAGAGAACTTTTTTAAAACTTTCTTAAATTTTCTAGGATCGTCTAAGATGTATTGAAGTTTACAAAAATATTCAGTTTTATTAAGTAATACGTACATGTGGGTTATATCCCCTTTTCTAACAATTAAGTTTAGGTGGTTTCATAGTTCGTTGGCTGCATTTTTAAGTTACCGGTCGAAATAGTTTTATATTTATTTATATGGCAATGTAAAAACCTATAAACATAATTTAACACTTCGTCCCATAATCTCACAGGTGACAATATATATATATATATATATATATATATATATATATATATATATATATATATATATATATATATATATACTTTAGACTATTGGTTCTTTGATATGACAACAGCGCATGAGAAAAGTATTATTTTACGTGAATTGGGGAGAACAAATTAATCTGCATACTTGACTTTAGTTTTTAAAATTTATTTCAAGTAGAAATAATTTTCAAGTCTGTAGTTTTAAAGGCGTAAAAATGATTATTTTCGAATACTAATGATTAACACTAAGCAGCATTTAATGTTATGGATCCGAAAATAGTTGAATCATTAATGCAAGTAATTTTTGATCCTTTAAGATATCAAATGAGAAAAAGTAGTCAAGTATTATGGTTCAATTGTGTTCTTAAATTCAAGAAAAAATGATTTATTATCTTTTGCGTACCTTTGTCGTATAAAAGAACCGGGCAATCCTTTCCAATTTAAAGAGTAAACTTCATTATTTTCTTTTTGTACTTCCAATATCATGTATCTATATTACTCCTCCCTACACACACTCTTTAACGCTTATCCTCGAGTGGCCTTGAAGCCTTGATAAGTGATAACTCTCTTGTAAAAAAAAAACAACAGCAAAAACTTTACAATCTCATTGTGTCCAATTAAATAACTTAAAGAAGCAATAATCCGTTGAAATCTCTGGGCAATGGGTTATTTAAAAAAGCAGGAATCGCAGATATTGTGCCATAAAATTTTTAATCTTTTTTTTTTCTTTTTTTCAGGGGATGAGGGACAAAAATTATTATTTTTTAAATTCATTATAAAACAATGGGCGGACGTTTTTCCTCCCTTTCTCTTATTATATGTTTTTTTTATATGTTTTTTTTTTAATTTTCAACTTTTTTTTTTATTCAAATCAATCATTTTTTTTATCGTCCCATATTTTTTCGTTTCTTTTCGTTTTTTTTTCGCTTCATTTACTCATTCCCCTTTTTTTGATAATCAAGTTCAAAAAGTAGTTCGTACATCTTGTCCTTTTTATGTACACTTCGCACCCCTATTTGCATATATATATATATATATATATATATATATATATATATATATATATATATATATATGTGTGTGTGTGTGTGTGTGTGCATATATATGTATGTGTATATATATATATAATTGATACAAAAACACTGTATCTCCTTATAACATTTTATGTAAACACATTAAATAATTATATATATATATATATATATATATATATATATATATATATATCATTCGTCTTTTAAATTATTTATCTGTGTTTATTTCTTCTCCGTGAACACTCATTGGGCGGAAATCAATAAATAAAAGGATTTTCATTCATAAATTGATAATACTTTCTTTTCATTCATAAATTTTCGATACTTCCCTTTCATTGATAACTTCGTATGACCTCCTTTTCATTCATGGTTTCCGATTGTACACATTTCGAATATTTTAGTGACTTCAAAAACTGTCTTTTATATACGGATATATCATACAATGTAAACGAAAATAGGTGTAATTTTGCTTTGTAATTTAAGAAATTCAATCAAATATTCGCTAAATTCGAAGATGAAAAAGAACACAACACTGCTATAGGCCGACACGTACTGTACAGAGCAAAATGCGTACAGGCATTTGGCAAGGATTGCTGGAAAATCATGAAGAATTCTCAACGATCGTTTACACCTCCCAGTCTTTGAGGCTATTTGCAGGAATAAATAATTAGTAAGCCGACGATGTACAAAAGAAAGGAGTTCGTGTTCAGGTTGATTTTATTCAATTAGCGTGCTAAAACTCTTTGTACGTAACCTGAGCAAAAGATTTTTTTTCCGAATGATTCTGTCGAATGATTTCTTGAAAAAAGTTTCTCAGATGTAAATAGCTATTCAGGAATATATTTTTGATTTTAGTTAAAATTTGTAATAATAATTATATATATAAAAAAACAAACAATTTGTCGCTTCCAAGATACATCCGTACATAAAGGCAATTTTAAGAATTTTGTATCACCAAAAAACTTTATTTTCAGTTCTTAATATGTTTTTTTTTTCATTTTTAATCCATCATGTTTTCTTCGCACTCGCGTGGTTGTGAAACTCTAAATTACATATACGCAGTATATATATATATATATATATATATATATATATATATATATATATATATATATATATGTCGGCATGTATAGTATATACGTATTGTATAATGTAGTCAAGTATATATATATATATATATATATATATGTCGGCATGTATAGCATATACGTATTGTATAATGTAGCCAAGTATATATATATATATATATATATATATATATATATATATATATATCCTTTTTAAACAGGATTAGATTCATAGTTTCTTGGTTATAGATGTTGTTTTACGCTGTAAATTGTTTTTGCATTGGATTTCGTGCCAAAAATGATTATTTATTTTTAATTTTGCTTTTATCTCTCATCTTCATCTTGTGCTTCGCTCCTGTTCACTCTTGCATGTATAGAACCCAATAAAGCGTGATGAAAGTAAAGAAGCATGATGGGAAGACAACACGTGATATGACGTCAATCCGCTTCGCTTTTAACTTGGATTTGGGATCCGATGTTCGCACGTCCACAGGCACACCGTCGCTTGTCCCGTTGCTCCAGGTAATCTGGTTAAAAAAAAAAAAAGAGAGGAGTAACATTAATTAGGAGTAGGGGAGACCATCAAGCTAAATGAACAATGAAAAAAAAAATGCAAAAAGATTAATTAAAACAATTAATGTATAAAACAAATAATAATAATAATAATAATAATAATAATAATAATAATAATAATGATGATGATGATGATGATGATTGTAATAATAATAAAATAATAATAATAATGATGATGATAATAATAATAATAATAATAATAATAATAATAAGCATCCAAGCAAGAAGACCAGATGTCGTAATAATTAACAAGAAAGAAAAATCCTGTCAAATCGTAGACTTTGCAGTTCCAGCTGACCACAGGGTGAGTATGAAAGAAAAGGAGAAACGAAGCAAATACACAGAGCTAGCCAGAGAGTTAAAAGGGATTTGGATGATGAAGAAAATCAAAATGGTGCCGATAATAGTAGGATCACTAGGAACAATTCAGAAACACTTCGAAAAAAGAATGTCAGAAATTGGAATCAGACGATTAACTGCAAAAGTACAACGAGTAACGATAATGAAAACGACTGAAATATTAAGGAAAGCCCTTGAATGTGGAGAATAATACAAGACAATATAACGAATAAGCGTTACAGGAAATGAAGAACACCGAAACTGCATATTTACAAGTTCTACACCCCCCATCATGCATCCCCCCACTGTTTCATCACCGTTCCTCCCAATAAAAAAGTGACACCAAAGGGCCGAGAAGGGCCAATAAGGACTGAAAGACAAAGGAGCGAGCGCCAACCAGACCTCGGCTGGACAAGCGCAAAGAGAACTGGGACCTTGGAGAGGCTGAGTGCCACTCAAATTCCAGTATAAACCAATGGCCACTACCAGCGAGAAATCAATGGTAAGCGGCTGTTGCAATGATGCAAATTCATTTGCAAATGCTATCGAAGGAGGTGGAGAAAACACCACAGGTTTCCAATCGTTTGTTGACTTGTGTGAAAGCTCCATGTGAGCCAATAATAATAATAATAATAATAATAATGATAAGAATGATGATGATTGTAATAATACTACTACTACTAATAATATAATAATAATAATAATAATAATAATAATAATAATAATAATAATCACTTTTCTAAATTTTTGAAAGTAGAATTGATTATTCGTGTTGCCGATATACATACTAAAGCTATTGCCGAATTATCTGAGCCAGAAGATTATCATTATTATCGTGCAGATTGAATTAAATTTGCTTTAAAAAGAAAAATGCAATTTAAGGACAAATCAGGTTAAATGACTTAAATTTGACTACGTTCTATGAACATTAACAAGAAGCCATTTTAGATGAATGAAAACAAATATGTGTTCATAGTAAAATAATGCGGTGGACATAAACAAAATATGTTTTCAAACCTTAGTATATAACAATAAAATTGGGTTATAGAAAACGTGACTAATAAGTCACCTGTTAGGTATATGTGGAGTCGAATGACGTAAGCATAAAGGTTTAGTTTGAATATATACATGCAAGTTAGGAGTTAGAGGAGTCTTGAGCGAACGAGTGGGAATGAGTAGACAGGACTGGCAAGTTCTTAGCTGATTGGGAATCGTCCAGCTATACAAGCATTCGGCTGGAAAGACAGTAATATGTAACATATAAAAAAGGAATGGCGCAACTTTGGATAAAATAGTTGCAACAGAAATAAATGTAAATGTAAAAAACAATTTGGTTGTCTGAGTTGTCGTGGTAGAAAATGATTACATTTTCAGAAACGTGTCTGGAATAAAATACAACGATGGTTTCAATCCAAAAGGTATGTCTTTCCCCTCTCTGGGCAAGCAGACAATCGTGCTATTGGTCCCGATTGTTGAACTGTTGTGGAAGTATCTATATCTGTTTATTGTATGTATTAAAAATGCGCGCGCGCACACACACAAACACACACACACACATATTACATAGACGATTTTTTTTCAGTTTCTTTCTTTGAAGATTGTAACACTGGGTATGAAGCATCCAAACCAGCTGCCAACATTCCCCTGCTTTTTATTGAAACCAACCGAGAGCTCTTTTTAGTATCCTCGCTGTTCCCTTAAGTGCAATTGTCTGGCTCCCTTTTGCACTTGGTTCACCAGAAATATTAGTTAGGTAGGACTAGGTTCTTCTTTATAAGCCCTGTAGCACCTATAACTGGTATGATTGGTATCTGTCCAAGATTCCAGTTTCTTTTCATATCATACATGAGACCTTGATATTTGGTCTGTTCCTCCCTTTCAGCTCTGTTCAGCCCTCCGTCATTAAGGACACTCACTTCAACCAAGGTTGCCCCTCTCTCTGACTTATTCCATGTCAGGTTTGACAGCAGCATTTTCAAGGTAGGCGACTGTAGGGATTACATGGACGTAATATATGATATATAGGTCATTTCCAACTGTTCTTTCAGGTTTATGTTCCCAGGATTTGCTGCTACATTAGATGTTTACTTTTTTACAGATGGTCCAGTAGAGGTACTTATATAGACGACTTCATCTACACTATTGTGTCCCCTTATTTATGCAATGCTGTTTTATAGACACTCGCTATACAGACCCCCATCGCCAATATACATAACATATTCGTTCTGGCGCCGTAATAGAAACAAACACGCAGCTATATTTCATTCGTATTACTTGGATTCTTCAAACTACTCTTCTCATTTTGACTATTATTTTCAGAACATCTCGGTCGATGTAACCCCCAACCTTCTTTGTGTGTATCTTGTGGAACTCAAGAATCCCCCTGTCGAACTGGGGACTTTTTCTGCCAAACTCAGGAATTCTTACGTCGAACTCAGTAATTTGCGCGGAGTCCCGAACGGAATTGTTTCTTTAGTACCCATGCAGAGAGTGATCCGTGCTGAAATAATAACGTTATTATTTAAAAAGCCATTCTTAACATAGGGAGGGGAGGATGTTTTGTATATATTCTGTACTTTAACCTGACAATTGAATAAAAAAAAATATCATAAAACTTTAATTAAACGTGGAAATACGATTTAAAAATAGCGCGGGTCACTCTCTGCATTAGCACCGTTTATTTAATCTACGTGGATGACATATTCTCGTTCCATCATCCATTACTGGGTAAAAGTCCTAAGTAACTTTGCAGTTGTATTTTGGATGTCGCCCGCGCTGAGGATTGAACCAGCAACGTATATTAAATTAACAGGAAAAGGACTCGTCGCGTAGTGGATAAAGTAATAGGTAAAATTCAGTTTTAAAGTTACACTCTTGTGGTGGTTCAATCTCCAGTGCAGGCGACATCATACTCAAGATGAGAAGTGTAGTCGAATAATCCAAATAATAGGAATAATAACCAAAATCAGTTTAATCCATTTCAAATGGTGATATGTGTTTGACAACTTTTAGAAATAAACTTCCAACTTGAACGATCTCTTGTAAGGGTTTTTATTGTCCCCCCTCTTTCTCTCAAGTCTATTTTTAACTCGTCATCTCGCGTTTACCTCACTCACTTTATGTTAACTAAACTTAGCATTTTGCAGTAGAGACCACAAAATGTAAAGACACACAAACAGTGCCGATTGTTACGTTAGAACGAGAAACACAATGACGGATAAAAAGCGGTCATCTTTGGAATCTCGTTAATCGCTCAAAACTCGAATATTAAACAAAATTATGTCAGAAAACCAGCCATTAAATGTTAACGTGAGAATTATTGGTAACTTCAAAGATGAACGTTTCATATCCGACATTTTATTGTTCTAGCATAAAAATCTGCAGTTTTTGGTGTTTCAAATTAATTAAACGCTTTAAAATAAGTTAAATGACCAGAAACCTATATAGGTAGGTAGAAGAGTAGTTTATTCTTGCCTTTAGTAAATTTTATTTGTTATATATTTGTTTTTGTTACCACTTTTTCGTTTTGTTGTCTATCCTACAAAATACCAAATGAATCTGATGCCTCAACTGTTCTACATTTACTAACGCACCAACTGTAATCCATTCTTTCAGCGTGGCCATACCATCGAAGTCTCCCGCTTTGTCCACATCTACCTATACTGTTCAGATTAATATTCGTCAAATGGTATATTAGTTCGTCCCTCTCATTACGCATCTGTGTGTGTGTGTGTGTAGTCAGCATCAACCCTATTCAGGGTTTAACAGGCTTCCTCCGAAGAAGGAAGTTTCATGGGAGTATGAAATTCACAAGCGGTCCCCAGTCGCATGTATATCCATGTTAGGGGAGATGGCGGCGTTAGGTTTTTTCAACTTTTTGCAGGGAGGTGTCGACGTCCTTCTACATTCAGCACCTGGACTTCCCAAATTGGTCACCCATTTTAATAATGACCAGGCTCATCGTTGCTTAACTTTGGTGATCTGACGGGATCCGGTGTGTCAACGTGATAAATTCTTCCCCTTAATCGACAACAGTCACGCTTTGCTTGTCAGTAATTGCATTATCACCCTGAACTTATTCCACCCACTCTTTAACTTTTGCAATTATACTAGGTAATGCTTCGGAAGAAAGACACAACTCTGTATTAGTGCAAACAAAATAAGTAAAAAAGAAAAATAAAGATCATAATAAAGAGAAACGGTTACACGTCAAATCCGTAGCTGGTGTGTAACGCCAAGAAGCATATTTTCCCGGCCTTTCTACAGGGTAGAACGATAAAAGTGTCGCCCTAAAACAAAACGACACTACAGCTTTATTTTAAAACTTTTACTGTAAAAATCAATTCAGGTAACTTGATTATGTAGTAGAGCTGGGATCTATTCAATGTAACCGCCTTCAGCCTCAATCACCATCTCGATACGGGTCCAGAACTGAGAGCATGACTT
Source organism: Euprymna scolopes (assembly GCF_053919585.1). Lineage (NCBI taxonomy): Eukaryota > Metazoa > Mollusca > Cephalopoda > Sepiida > Sepiolidae > Euprymna > Euprymna scolopes. The sequence continues at coordinate 77,224,125 of NC_136515.1, forward strand.
TTCCACAAACGCCAACGGGAGCTCGGCGAATATTAGGCTATTAGGCTGGCTTTAGTATTGTGGGATTTCATGTTGGTGCTATTCTCGACGTATGACCAAACGAAGTAGTCCAGCGGGTTCAGGACCGAGGAGGAGGGGGGGGGTCAATGAGAGAAAGCCTGGAAAACAAATGAACACATATCTAAAGAAATGCCAGAAACGCTAGAGGATGACCTCCGATCCGTACTGGAATGGGGACAAAAATGGATGGTTACATTCAATGCTGTTAAGACTAAACTTGTTTCCTTCAATAACTACAAAAAACCTTCCCTACCACCAATAGCAATGGTCAATGACTCTTTATCTGAAAGTACATCTTTTAAACTCCTCGGCCTAACGTTCACAGGAAACATGAGTTGGAACAATTACATTGAGAGCATTGCCAGGACCGTTGCGAAGAAGGTGGGTTCTCTCTACCATGCTAGAAAGCTACTAACGCCCGAAAGTATCCTGTACCTCTATAAGGCCCCCATTCGCCCATGTATGGAGTATTGTTGTCATATTTGGGCTGGTGCATCTGCCACTAGTCTCTCGCTCCTAGACAAGGTTCAAAAGAGAGTCGCCAATCTGATAGGTCCTGAACTGTCATCTAACCTTCAGCCTCTGTCCCATCGACAAAAATGTTGCATCCCTCTCCCTGTTCTACAAGTACTTTAACGGTGAATGCTCTGACGAACTGCACGCACTTGTGCCCTCTGGACGTAAATACCCCCGACAAACCCGACAAGCAGCTAAATCCCACCCCTAGATGTAAGAGAGCTTTCTACTCCAGTAGTGTATTCCCTAGAACATCTAGACTTTGGAATTCCCTTCCGGGTCCCTGCTTCCCCAACTGTACTGACATGCAAGAGTTCAAGTGTAACGTGAACCGACATCTTGCTGCCCAACTTCCTACACAGTACCCTGATGCTTATGTCCCTGATAGTAGCCCCCTACAACAAAGTGGCAATGTGCCTTGTTTGGGATGAAAATGTAAAAAAAAAAAATAAAATAAATAAAAAGAAAGCCCATATATAAGCGCCAGTCTAAGGAACGATTCCGTGATTTCCAGACCGCTTTTCGCAGTCTAAATCGCCACTTCTCGAAATTATCACGCATCTGGACTCCGTCACACGACGTAACAATCTGCACGAGTGTCATGTTCAAACTGAAAACGGACAAATTACTCAATCCCTGCACTAATGAAGCTCATGTAATCAATAATGGACGAATATTTTTTTGCTCGCAAACTTTTACTTTCCTGGTATTTTTCATTGGCAGGGGTTTCTTCCATAAATATACTGACAATAATAAATTTTTCAGTCGCAGAGGATTTTCCATAGTCGCAAAAGATTTCCAGCAATACGTTTACAGCAATGCAAATATTCTTTTTCCACTTGAATGATGTTCCTGAACTTTCGTTTTATTAAAATACACATTTCTCCACATCATTAATGGGATGGACGTCAATCTTTTTAGTTACATGTTCATGGCGAGATATCGAACATTCAAGAAGGACTATAAATTGCATATTTCTCACCCACGAAAATAAACCCTTCTCCCCCCAAGGGTATTCCTTCCCTCCACCCCCGAAAAGAAAACTATGTTGATGAGTAAAGTCGATTCTTGTCTAAATACGTTTTTGTTTTATCCGTTATGCCCGGGACTTATTGAGTGATGTGCTATAACTGCTAAAAAAAGTGTAAATGTATTTTTTAATTGTGTACGAATGCAAAATAAGAACCGTGCTACGGTCGAGCAGTTTACGTAAAATGCCGAAAGGTGCCGAAACGCTAGGTCAATTAAATCGTAGCAGCCAGGGTTATTTATGAAAACATTTATACTTTATCTTAAAAAAAATATTTTTCTTGATTTGAAAAATCATAAAAAAGAAAAAAAAAACATATAAAATTGTTTTATATCAGTTGGTTGTTATTCAAATAATAAATATATACCCAGGAAACTTACCTTACAATGATTGTTTTCTTACGCTTCTGAATGTTTGAGATGAGAATTGATTATTCGTATTATTTCGATTCTTCAGACTACTGTTCTCACCTTCAGTATCAGTTTCATAACGTTACGGTCGATGTAACCTCTAAACTTTTTCAGGTGTATCTTGTCAAACTTGGGAATGTTTCTGTTGAATTCGGAACCTGCACGAAATTTCGAACCGAACCCTTTATTTACCAAGATCAAGGAAGATACTATAGATGCCGAACAAGAGGCGTATGGTCCAGGCATTCATTGAAAGGATACAGAAAGTATTAGGACTTTAAGATGTGGAGCTTATTGCCATTCAAATTCATAAGAAATCTAATGGTGTTGCGAATGCGAAATCAATGGTAACACATATTGCAGTAGTTTGATTACTTGGAAAAATTCAATTTTAAACTAATATTCTCCTGAAAGTTAAAGTTCAATCCTCAGTGTGGGCTACCGAAAAATAAAATTGCGAATTACAGAGGTTACATCAACTGAAACCTTGTTAAAATGACACCCAAGGCGAGAAATGTAGTCATAAGAATATAAATAATATGAATTTTTTTTTTATTTGAATTTTAGTTTTCTTAAAATTACATCAACTTAGCCAATAATTATTGATTGTATTAGGTCGCCAAGAAAGTTCTAGCGGAATTTTTAATTTTGCTTCCAAATGATGCAATTTCAAATAAGGTTTCTTTATAACACCTTTACTTTATACATCACTTTAAAAAGCGTTCCTCGCTTTATCAAGTGGTTTAAATTTCATTCGTTTAAAAACAATGATGCCTTCTTTTCAGAACGGTGAATCCAAGATGAAAAATAGCAAATTCGCACAATTTTCTCGTTTCAATTCAAACTAGGCTGAAAACTGCTGAAACACCTCGCGATATCAACGATGCGTTTGACCACGGAACCACTACTGAGGCACAACACAATGGTGGTTTAAGAAATTTTGTGACGGCGACAACAGTCTGTAAGATGATGAGCGTAGTGGTCGGTTATCGGATGTTGATAACGATCAATTAAATCGAAGCCATTTCATGCACAATTGTTCGGGAATTTGGTTCTGAATTAGACGATTTTCGACCACTTAAAAGAGATTGGAAAGCCCCCATCCCAAATTGATAAGTGGGTGCCTCACGAATTGAACTATAAAAAAAAGAAAACGCTGTTATAAAGTGTCATCTTTCCGTCTTCTACGCAACAAGAACGATCCCGTTCTCTACCGAGTTATGGTTTGCGATGAAAAGTGGGCTCTTTACAACAACTGGAGACGCTTAGCTCAGTGGTTAGACGCCGACAAAGCTCCACAACACTTCCTGATGCCAGAGTTGCACCAAAAGAAGGTGATGTTGACCATTTTGTGATCTGCGACCAGTCTCATCCATGACAGTTTTTTGAATGCAGATGAAACCATTACGGCGAAGAAATACTATAAATAAATGGATCAATGCATCAGCAACTTCAACAACAACACCCAGCATTAGCCAACCGCAAGAACCTTCTTATCAAGCTGATATTTTTTTCGTAAGAAAAAAAATAAATATTGTTTTAATTTTTCTGATCATCGTAATACATAACAGAAATTTTCATTGAAAAAAAAATGTCATCTTTAGCGAAAAAGCAAAAAAAAAAAACAAAAAACAAAAAAACAAACACGAAACTTTCGTTTGAGACCTTCCGGCGATTTACAGAAACCTCCGACGATAGCACGATTCTTATTCTGCACAAGTGCCGGGTTCCATACCGTTTGCACAATATTTGGTTCCACAACTCACCTGTTTAGATTTGATGAAACTGCCTTTTGTCTCTTTTGAAGGCACCAGTTTTATCATAACCCGTTTCACTTCTCTTCGAGAGTAAATATTCACCAGGGCATACTCAAGTAGTGCCGCGAAGACAAATACTAGGCACGACACAGTCCAGACATCTATAGCCTTGATATAACTGACTGGGGGGAGGGATATGGCAGTGCTCTGCCGTTGCGTGATCATGGTGAGGACGGTCGTGCTTCCGAGGGCGATTCGTGCCGGCACAGCGTCGATTGGCAGCCAGAAGGACACCCAAGAAATAACCACAATCAAAGTGCTAGGAATAAAGACGTGTAACAGGAAGAACTCGAACTTTCGATTTAAGTAAATGTCCGCTCGAATACACGTGAAGTTATTTTCTGAAAAAAGAAAGAAAAAAAAAGGAATACATGCATCATTAGAAAGATTTGACAATGCATATTTTGAAATACAATAATTCTTGAAAGCATGGCCCTTTTTCGTAATGTTCAGTATGGCTTACGTAGTCTTCGTTCAACAGGTGATCTATTTTGTAGGTATTAGACAGAATGCGTCCTCTACATAAACTTCGAGGTTATGGTATAGAGTCACACACTGTAAATATCTTCAACAGAGAGATGGAACTTTCAGGGCGTGAATGCATAGGTTCATTTATCATAACAATGCAATTTGCAATCCCCTCTGATTAATTCAGGCGGAATAAAAAATGAGGAGATATTACTTTTGGAACGCTTCTCATATTTGCATGTTCTATATAACCGATTTTAAGACGAGGCCATTTTTCATCAAATGTGTTTAATATGGTCGATTTGAAAGTGGACCATTTCAAATTTAGCAGTTAGAAATTACTCCGTATGGCCGATTTCAATTTTTTGATTTTTTGAATAAAAATTTTTTTTTTGCAATTCAGTTACCACTTATCAAGGCCTAGAAGCCACTCGGGGATAAGGGTTATTGTGTGTACAGTAATCAATGGGATAATATCACAGTAATCGTTAGTATTGGAAATTTGATAAAGTGCCTTACTTAAGGGGGCGGTTAATCAGGAATTTGTTTATGTTGGACTTGAAGACATCCAGGTTGTAGTCAGGTGGGAAACAGGCAAACGGAACAGAGTTCCCCAGGCGTGTACGTCTAAGAAATGGAATCTACGTTTTGGTTTTGGCACAAATAAATAGTGGGGAAAATTTTTGACAGTGGTTTCAGCTAGACGAATGTTTATCGTGAAAGATTGGTGAAAGCGGACCAGAGATTGGAGCTCAGACGAGCACTTGCCACAGAACTAACGAAAAAACAAAGACAGGCTCGCAACGTCTCTCCTGTGGGAGAGAGGTTGCAGGGAAGAGAAAAGGGCATCCCACTAAGCCACGAAGCCTATTTTGTACTCTGTCAAGGCAGGATAGGCTGTTTTTAGCAGCTCCTGCCCAGATGTTGCAGCAGTACTCCATCCTTAGACGTACTTGGCTTTTATTTAGGTAGAGAATTGCATTAGCAGTGAGATATCTTCTGGAGCCATAGAAGGATCCTACCATTTTTCCAGCGACTTTGGCAACAGACTTGATGTACGTGTTCCATTTCAGGTCACGAGTAAGGCCAAGCCCAGAAGCTTATCAAAACATGGAGCTTCCCTTAGACGAGTTTCATCGATTTCAATTGATGCCAGATGGGGATCAGAGCGTTGATGATGTAAATATCGGAGCTTGGTTTTGGATGCTTTAAAAGTAACCAGCCACCTCTTCTCCCACTGTACCACGCGCTCAAGATCAGAGGAGAGAGAATCAAAGAGAACTTTGTCATTTACGGCCTTTGATGTGTTGCCATTGATGGTCGTGTCATCAGCATAGATGTCAACGAATGATTTAAGTATGTGTTTTGGGAGATCATTGATGAAGATCAGGAAGAGAGTTGGGCCCAGGATGGACCCCTGAGGGACACCAGCGTTAATAATGTGAAAAACTATATTGCATGTCACTAAGAAGGCTATTTCTGCTGAGGTGGTTGACTACTTCTCTATTTAATATGGCTTCCAGCAACTTACTCATGACACACGTGAGATTTATTGGTCTGTACTGAGAGGGAGCCGACTTATCACCTGAATTCTTAAATACAGGGCATACTGACGAGGTTTTCCAGGGTGTTGGAAGCACTTCTTCTTTAGGCAACGCTTAAACAGTTTTGTAAGTATGGGGGCAAGTTATGGTTGAAGCTTTTTTAGCACTATAATTGGAATGCCGTCGGGGCCAGTTGCTTTACTGGAATCAAGGTTCTTGATTAGCTTGGCGACCTCACGCACAGATATTTGTATGCTGCATAGCTTGTTCTGTGTTATGAGAGGAAATACAGGGAGTTGATGGCCTTGGTCGCATATGGTAGAATTAGCTGCAAAGTTCTTGGCAAATAGTTTGGCCTTGTCTGATGCTGACGAGATGACCCCAGGTCCATTGATGATGGTTGGGATAGAACGCACACTTCTGTTCAGAATCCTGTTTGCAATTTGCCAAAAGTGGTGGGAACCAAGTCGCCGCTCAGCTACGTTGGATTTAACAGACTGAGCATATAGCTCTCTTCCATTTTTTTGTTACTCTTTTGCAGTGGTTGCTGGGAGTCCTGAAAGCAGCTTTAGTTTCAGTACATCTATTACGTTGGTAGCTATGGAAAAAAGTGATTTCTGTGCGCAATGGCAGCAGCACATTCTGGGGAGAACCATGGCTGGCTGTTAGGTTTTTGTTGGAATATTTTAGATGGTATGAATCGGTCTATGCCAACAATTAACCATTCGGTCAGGTCTGATACTATGGAGGACACATCCGTTGTAAACATAGAATGCAGAGGTAGATCAGATATAAATGTACAGAAGCTATCCCAGTCAGCCATCGATATACAGTACGGTGGAGAGGTACATGTGAAGATTATTACATTTCATTTTTATCTTAACTGATACAAAGGAGTGGTCAGAAGATCCTAGAGGAGATAGAACGGAACATGAACATAGCTCAGGGGAAGTTGTGAGAAAAAGGTCTAGAAGGCTAGCGCACTGACCGGAAGTATCGAGCACACGGGTGAGTTCGTGCACAATCTGGATGAGGGCATAGACAATGGCGAAATCATGACAGAACCTCCCCTCATCATCTTGTTGAGTGGCGCCACCATTCCACATTGTGAACATTGAAGTCACCACAAATGTGGATGTTAGCCGAGGATATGGTAAATTTTCTCAGATATGCTCTTAAAGAAAGTAACTCCGCTGTTGTGGGGGCGATAGAGGGCAAATATAAATTCAGTGGTGTAAGCAAGTGCAACCCGGAAGCACATATAAGGTAAATTAGGATCTTCCCTGGAGATATCCCTACCACACTGAAAACCATCTTTAATGTAGGCATATATTTCATGCCATGGCGATCTTTGGGGTCAGATTTAGATGTTAAGTATCCTTTAATTATGAACTCGTCTGGAAAGTGGTCGACCCTATGCCAGTTTCGTTTAGGAAGAATCTGTCCGGTTTCGTCTCGTGTAATTGGGTTTCAACCTCTGGAAGGTTGGAACGTAGACCCCTGATGTTGGAGAAGGAGACATGGTAGTAGAGGTTTACGTTGGAGGATGGGGTTTTAGGGTTATTCGTGTTTTTTCTGGAGATATTTCATGTTGAGGATTTGGGATTTGTGGAAACAGGTCGACAGACTTGGTTAGAGCAGGACAGCGAGGGAAAGCAATAGAGAAAAGACAGGATTTTTTTTGTAGCACATGATAAGTAAAGTCGTAACAATATCACTCATTGGAAATGAGGACTGAGGGACAAATAAAGAGAAGCGAGAGTAACGAGAGCTGCCAATAACGCATTCACAATGCGTTGTCTACTCTCCATATAAAAGTTTCTGTATTATCAATATATATATATATATATATATATATATATATATATATATATATATAATGAATACATTAAAGTCAGTCTCTTTATGTATTATCAATATTATATATATATATATATATATATATATATTGATAATACATAAAGCGACTGATTTTAATTCATTCATTATATATATATATATATATATATATATATATATATATATAATGAATAAATTAAAATCAGTCGCTTTATGTATTATCAATATATATATATATATATATATATATATATATATATATATATATAATGAATAAATTAAAATCAGTCGCTTTATGTATTATCAATATATATATATATAATGATTAAATTAAAGTCAATCTCTTGGTTAATTTTAAGTACAACTAGGCTAGAATTAGTGAATCGTTCTAAATCTACTGTGTTATCGGTGGATTTCAAATTGGGCCATTTTAATTCTAATTCATCTATATGACTGCTTTCGAATTGGGCCATAGCGTATGTTTTATTTATACTTATGAAATTTCAAATTGCTTTGTATGGCCGATTTTCAAATGTTCATTTTTCCCATTCAAATTGGGCCCAAATTAATAAATCGTTCTTACCTTCAAAATCTCCTGTGCAGTCTTTATGCTCTATATGACCAATTTCAAATTGGGCCATTTCCATTTCACGATTGTACGTAATGGCGTTATCTTCTTCCCATTTGAAAACCACGTTGTCTGGCGTGTACACAACTGAAAAGGAAGACAAAATAGCACTTATATCCACAGCAAAACCTTAGAAGCCACATCTAATACGATATTGGTTACTATTTGGCTTCTAAACAGTTAACCTTTTATGATCTGAATTATAATATAGACGATTTAAAAAATATTTATCGCTAATTTTAGTTAGTTTTTAGGGTAATTCTACTATGATTGTCTTCAAACTGGAAAAAATTATGAAGTTAAATAGTAAAACTACCACTGAGAATTTTTGTATTTCATAAACTTACCTTAGTGTTTTAAAAAAGTATGTTTATGACAACAAACGAAATCATCCACTCTTCAAGATTGATGACAGAATACTGAACTCATACGTACAAGGTGTGTTTGTATTATTCCCCAAGTTCTTTATGCAGTTATATTCATTTATTTACGAATGAATAAATTAGTTCAATCAGGTCAATGCTCTAACCAACCACGTCTCTAGCAGCATAAATATAGCACTTTCCGTAGACACTAGCGGCCAAATACATGTATTTGGCGACTTTAATGCCCGCTACAGTAATTGGTTTGGCTTTTCTAATTACATAGACACAGCTGGTAGCACCACACATAACTTTTCTATACCCCACTCTTTGACAAAGACAGTTACGTTTCCGACCGTCTCCCAGATCGTCAGAACCAGCAAGCCTCAACTCCTTAGGATTGTGTAACGAATGCCCATTGCCGTCTCGGCGATGCTGATGATGCATTGATAATGATAGACTTCAGCCTAAACTCTCGACCCCAAGTTGAAGAGCCACTACTCAAAACGACAAGGTACTACAATAAAGATGACTTGGATACAACCAGGGATCACATCAGAGATGCTCTATAGGGAAACATCTTTTCTCTTCCTGCTGAACAGATTACAAATAAGACCATTGAATGGTTCAAAGCGGCAATTGAAGCAAAAGTTTTCACACAGAAGCTCTATAGAAAATCACACCCTCCCTAATGGTTTACTTCTACGTGCGCTTCTACCATTGCTCAGAGGCAACATGTATTCCAATGATTTATCTGACATAAATCCAGTACAAATAAACAAAAGTTTATAGAAGTAATTGTAAGAAGGAAATAGCCACAGCTAAGAAAAAATATACCAAAACCACCAGAAAACGCATTGAAGCGCAGAAATTAGGAACTCGTGACTTCTGGCAAATCTATAACAATGTAGTAAATAATGGACCATCAACAATTCTCCAACTATCCAACAATCTTGAAGTTGTTTGCATGGAAACCAAGAAGGCTAATCTGGTTGCCAGTTGCTTTGCTTCCAGCTCTATTTTAGACCCAGCAAACCACTCCCTCCCTAATTTTCTTCTGCGGACAGAAACTACATTAGATGATCGGAAAATCACTCCCTTCTCAAGTACATGATATCATAAAACAACTAGACACCTCCAAAACATGTGGACCTGATCTCATCCCTGCTGTGCTATTAAAAAAAAATGCTCCGATGAGGTTGTTCTGTTCTCACCAAACTTTTCAATAAATGCCCTAACGAATCTTGTTTTCCTGACTGCTGAAACATTGCTTCTGTGGTACCATTTTAGAAGAATTCTGACGAAAGAACTGACCCTCTAAATTACGAGGGGCGTGCAATAAGTAATGCCCCTGATCTACTTCCAGTTGTCTGATCGAGCTGAAATTTTGCATGTGCAATGATTTATATCTCTACGGGTTATGTGGCAAATTACAGCTCGGAGCTGATTGTGTTTTCTGTTTTACAGGTGTTTGAACTGAGTCAGGTATGAAATGGAGCCTGTTGAATGTCGAGCAGAGATCAGGTTTTTATATTTGAAAGGGCGCACACCACAGGAGACTTTTGATGAAATGAAAGAAACTTATGGTGATAACGCCGCATCATATGATCTTGTAAAACGCTGGCATCGTGAATTCAAATATGGCCGGAGTCTGTGGAAACAGCTCCCAGACCTGGTCGCCCCCCTTTTGCCATTGATCAGGCATCTGTCCGTCAAGTTGAGGCTGCCATTTTGAAAGATCGGCGCATTACTATTCGCCAAATAGCCCAAGATGTCAAGATTAGTACAGGGAAACTACCATTCATGACCATTTGCATATGCATAAGGTGTCTGCCAGATGGATTCCCAGGTTGCTCACACCATTCCAGAAGACTGATTACACAGCGTGGATCCTGGGTCTATCACTATGATCCAGAGACCAAAGCCCAGTCAATGCACTTGGACTCACCACCTCCAAAGGAGGCAAGGGTGCAGCCCTCCGCTGGTAAGGTCATGCTCACAGTCTTTTGGGACCAGGATGGAGTAGTGATGACAGATTTCCTGGCAAAGGGTACCACAATTACAGGAGCCTATTATGCTTCACTTTTGAGGAAATTAAGGGAAGCTATCAAAATCAAAAGGTAGGGCAAGATCAGCAAACGTACCCTCCTCCTGCAGGACAACGCTCCGGTCCACAACTCGCATGTCGCCAGATCAGAAGCACGGGCGTGTGGTTATGAAATCATCCCCTTCCTCCCTACTCTCCTGACCTTGTACCCTCTGACTTTCACATCTTCCCAGCCATGAAGTTGTTTTTGAAAGGAAAGCGTTTCCCAGATGATACAGCCTTGATTTCTGAAGTCATGTCGTGGTTGGAGGACCAACCTGGGGTGTTCTACAAAAACGGTCTCCAGAGCTGTATCAAACGATGGGAGAAATGCATAACTCTGGGTCGTTCCTATGCAGAGAAAGACTAATAACTGTGCCAAGTTTCGTTGCTCTACTGCTATGGGAAGTGGGCCAGGGTCATTACTTATTGCACGCCCCTCGTATCGTACTACTAGCCTCTTCTCGCCAAAATATTTGAGTCCATAATTAGTCAAGCTCTAGTCCACCACTTTACAGTTGCTAAACTTCTGTACGACCAACAGTATAGGTTTAGTTCAACTGCATATATCCTAACTGTAATCTCTGAACGTATATACCATGCACTGGAAAAAGCAGAGAAGGATAGGGCAGTAGCGATAGGTATATATAAGTTCGTTGACATGGTATGGCACAACGGTCTTCTCCTGAAAATCAAATCCTATGGTATTACTGGACGAATACTTAAAATAATTAAAAATTTCTTAAATAAGTGAAGAATCCAGGTTGTCCTCGATGATCGTATGTCAAAACAATATGATATAAATGTGTCGATCCTTGGACCATGAATATTCCTGATATTCATAAATGACCTCCCTGATGAAATAGTCTCTGAGATGGGTATATTGCTGATGACACAATGTTCTATAACAGACATGAAGGAAAAACAAATGAACATGTACCAAAGGCAATAGTAAGAACACCAGAGGAAGACCTTCGGTCTGTAGTGGAATATATATACAAAAATGGATGGTAACGTTCAATGCTGTCAAGACAAAGCATTTGTCTTTTAATAACTACAAGAAACCTTCTCGACCTCTAATAACTCGGCTTATCGTTCACGGGGAACATGAATTAGAACAGATACAGTGAAGGCATTGCTAAGGCTGCTGCAAAGAAGGTAGGCTCTCTCTAACGTAGTAGGAAGCTACATACGCCTGAGAGTATCCTGTATCTTTACAAGGCCACCATTCGGCCAAGTATGGAGTATTGTTGCCACATATGGGCTGGTGCTACTAATCTCTGCCTCTGAAACAAGGTTCAAAAAAGAGTCGCAAACCTAACAGGTCCTGCACTATCAGCTAGGCTTCAACCGCGGTCCCATCGACGAAATGTTGCATTCCTCCGCCTGTTTTAAAAGTATTTTAATGATGGATGATCCAACGAATTACAAGCCCTTGTTCACCCGCGATGTAAATACCCCCCAACAAACCCGACAAGCAACACAATCTCTAGATGTAAGAAAACCTTCTACTCTAATAATTTCTTCCATAGAACTGCAAGAATTTTGAATTCCCTTAAGGGTTTCTGTTTCCCTGACTGTACTGACATGCAGAAGTTCAAGTATAAAGTAAATAAACATCTTTCTGCTTAACTCCCTACATAGTATTCCGTTTAAATTATGTTTCAGATAGTAGCCTCCTAGATCATAGTGGCACTGTGCCTTGTATGAGGTGAAAATGCAATAAGGAAGGGCATAAAGGTTTAAAACATGACAAGTGAATTAATCCGTTCTGAGTCGCCTCCCTTTATGAGACTATTTTTATGAGACTATCACTATGAGACTATCCTTTATGAGACTATCCATATCAGACTATCCTTTATGAGACTATCCATATCAGACTATCCTTTATGAGACTATCCATATCAGACTATCCTTTATGAGACTATCTATACCACAAGACACTTAATTTAAGAGAAATTGGCAGAAGTATAAGGCATAATCACTTTGACACACCGTTTCCCCCGTAGATAATCGAAGTTAGACAGTATTGAGCTTGGTCAGTACGATTTCGGTATATCAGGTGCTGTATGTACTTTCCGCTTATCTCCGCATTGTTTACAGACAAGCAGTGCCGATTCAGGAGAGGTGTAATTGGACATTTTGCGATTCGTGCCTCACAATAAACGTGCAGCTACTCATATCGAGGTGTCCATTGCCTAGCAGTGTCAGAAACCGACATTAAAAATGCGTGATAAAAAATGTGATTTCGAGCTTCTATCTTTCCAAGCTTATAACTACTTGAAAAATGTAATTCAAACGCTAATGTTTTTTTTCAATTAAAAGAGCAAAGACCAAATTAAAAAATATAACGACATTATGCAATATATTTTTTTTTAAATCGGTTTTCTTTAAAAAAAAAGATATGAAGAAAATCAACGAAATTTTATTTACTTCGATTATAAAAATATATATAAATTCCAAAAAATCACTTACCTACAAAAATACTATTCAATGGGTACTTCCATTCTTTATTGTTAAGAATTTATCCATATTTATATTTAAAATTCTATGTATTTTTTAAATAAAATAATTTTTTGAACAACTATTTGAAAAGACCGCCATAACGTAAGCATTTTTACGGTGTTAGCGAAACGCCGAACCAATGTTTTTTCTTGTTTTGAACTACGGATGGACAGAAGGACGTAACAACCCCACGTTCGCGTTAGCCGTCTAGCATTGTGCGTGAAGAAATATGTGTCCCCATATTTAAAAAATAGTTACAGTTTACTTATAAGTTTTTGCCTAAAAAAAACAGTCGATGAATTTTTTCTTTTCTCAAAGAAATACATGAATTTTTCATTTGATATATTTTATTTCTTCTTTATCGAGTAAATTTTTTTAATATCTAAAAAAGAAAAAAATTGAATGAAATAGAAAAAATGTCGTAAGCGCCCGATATTTGCTTGCCAATCTAAGCATAACATAAGCTTCCACTTAAGAAAAATCCACATGTTTTAAAGAAAAAATGGTTTCACACTTTGGACTTTACAGGTAAATTTCCCCAAAAAATAAACAATTCTTTTTTTTTCTTTTAAATTAGAATATTTTATTTATTGATCTTTTATTTTCAATTTGTGATATATAAAACTTTGGTGAGTAACTTAATTATTTAAATTTTAATAGACATTTCAAAATGGGGGATAAAAAAAACGTGTGTCTAAAATACTATATTTGGTTTATTGGAAAGAGCATAAAATTTCACATTGACCCTAAAAATATCGTAAAAATTGAATCAATAGATTAATTTTGATAGATTTTTAAATTAAAAAAATTGAGAAATATTTACTTCGTAAAATTCAATTGATTTCATTACACAAAAAAATGGCTGCATGAAGGCGCGCCGGCACTTTGTAAACACTGTTTTTTTTTTTAAATAAAAAAAATATTTCTATTATTTTTTAAACAACTTTAATAGTTTATTTTGGAAGTATATTCCATAAAGAAAATACACAACCCACTTTAAAACGAGAAATTACGAGTTTTTTAAATATTTTATTCGCATTTTCGTTTTAGGGGTGTACAAAATTTCCCCTAAATTTCTGATACACCTATCCATTGTCGCTTGAGAGTCAATGGGGCATCGCCTAGGAAAAAATATTATAAGATGTTGTTAATAATAATATATAGAGATATAATATAATAGAAAAATATCATGAGTACGTTTACTTTTATAAATATTTTATTTAAAAAATATTTTACTTTTATATATTTTTTACTTTTATAACTTTTTTGCTTATTGAATATTTTACTTGTATAACAATTTTATTTTATGAATGTTTTATTTTTATATATATTTTACATTTATACATAATTTTACATTCAACGCATTTTATTTTTATGAAAAGTTTACCTTTTACTTATATGAATATTTTGCATTTATAAATATTTTATTTTATAATCGTTTTATTTTTATATATATATTATATTTTTATGAATGTTTTTATTTTTATAAAGATTTAACTTTATGTATATTTAACGCTTATAAACATTATATATTTATAAATATTTTGCTTTTATAAATATTTTATTTTTACGAATATGTAATATTTATAAATATTTTAGTTTTAAAAATAATTTACTTGTATGATTATTTTAGTTTTTTAATATTTTACTCTCTTAATGATTTTATTTTTTACAACCTTTTACTTATTCAAACATTTTATTTTAATGACTATTTTATTTTTATTAATATTTTACTCTATGAATATTTTACTTTTATGAATATTTGACTTTACTAATTTTTTATTTTCATAAGTACTTTACATTCATATAAAAGTTCTTTTATGAAAATTTTCCTTTTATAAATATTTTCCTTTTATATATATTTCTAAAAGTAGAAATATTTAACTTTCAAAAATATTTTACTTTTATGAAAATGTTACTTTTATGAATATTTTACTTTTATAAATATTTAACTTTTATGAATATTTTACCTTCATAAATATTTTACTTTTATGAATATTTTACTTTTATGAATATTTTACTTTTATGAATATTTTACTTTTATAAATATTTTATTTTATAAATATTTTACTTATATAACTATTTTAATTTTATAATTATTTTACTTTTATGAATATTAAACTTTTATAAATATTTTACTTTTATGTCTATTTTACCTTCATGAATATTTTACTTTTATGGATATTTCATTTTTGTAAATATTTGACTGTTATGAATATTTTACTTTTATAAATATTTGAAATTTGTGAATATTTCACTTTTAGAAATATTTAACTTTTATAAATATTTAACTTTTATAAATAGTTTACTTTATAAATATTTTAAATTTATGAATATTTTGCCTTTATAAATATTTTACTTTTATAAATATTTTAAATTTATGAATATATCACTTTTATAAATATTTAACTTTCATGAATAATTTACTTTTATAAATATTTTACTTTCATGAATATTTTACTTTTAGAAATAGTTTTTACTAATATTTTACTTTTACTAATATTTTACCTTTTTGAATGTTTTAATTTTTAAATATCTTACGTTTAAAAATATAATACTTTTATAAATATTTCATTTTTATTGATATTTTATTTTTATTAATATTTTATTTTTATGGATATTTAACTTTTATGAATATTTTACAATTATAAATATTTTAATTTAATAAATATTTTACTTTTATGAAAATTTTATTTTTCTGAATATTTTACAAGTATTAATGTCATACTTATTTATATTTAAACTTAAAAATATTTTACTTTTAAAAATATTTTACGTTTTTTGAATATTGTACATTAATTATTATTTTACTTTTACAAATATTTTACTAATAGTAATGTTTTTCTTTCATAAATATACGTTTATAAATATTTTACTTTTATAATTTTCTTTTATAAACTATATCCCCTTACGAATATTTCGCATTCATAAGTATTTTACTTTAAGAAATATTTTATTTACATAAAAAATGTATTTTTATAAACATTTTACTTTTATGAATATTTTACTTTTGTACATATTTTACTTTATGACTATTTTAATTTTATGTTTATTTTTATTTAATCAAGTTTTTACTACTATGAATATTTTACTTTTATGAATATTTTACTTTTGTACATATTTTACTTTATGACTATTTTAATTTTATGTATATTTTTATTTCATCAAGTTTTTACTACTATGAATATTTTACTTTTATGAATATTTTACTTTTATGAATATTTTACGTTTATGAATATTTTACTTTCCTTAATATGTTAAATGTATGAATATTTTACTTTTATGAATATTTTACTTTTATGAATATTTTACTTTTATGAATATTTTACGTTTGTGAATATTTTACTTTCCTTAATATGTTAAATGTATGAATATTTTACTTTTATTAACATTTTTGTGATGGATATTAAATTTTAAGAATCTTTTACTTAACAAATAATGTACTTTTATGAAAATTTTATTTTTATGAATATTTAACTTTTTTAAATATTTTACTTTTATGAATATTTTACTTTCATAAATATTGTATTTTTTATGAACATTCTGATGTCATAAGGATTTTATTTTCACGAATATTTTACTTTTATAAATATTTTATTTTTAGGAATATTTTACTTTTATTAATATTTTACTTTTATTAAGATTTTAGTCGTAAACATTTTACTTTTATAGATCTTTAACTTTTAGGAATATTTTACTTTCATAAATATTTTCATTTATGAATATTTTACTTTTATAAATATTTTAGTTTATGAATATTTAACTTTTATAAATATTTTACTGTTATGAATATTTTACTTTTATAAATATTTTAGTTTATGAATATTTAACTTTTATAAATATTTTACTGTTATGAATATTTTACTGTTATGAATATTTTACTTTCATAAATATTCTATTTTTATGAACATTTTAATTTCTTAAATATTTTTATTAGATTTTTTTACATTTATAAATATTTTACTTTTATTAATATTTAACTTTTTTAAATATTTTACTTTTATAAATATTTAATTTTTGGGAATATTTTACTTTCAAAAATATATTTTATGAATATTTTACTTTTATGAATATTTTACTCTTGTGAATATTTTACTTCTATAAATATAAAACTTTTATGAATATTTTACTTTTATAAATATTTTACTTTTATGAATATTTAACTTTTATAATTATTTTACTTTTATAAATATTTTACTTTTATGATTTTTTTTATAAACTATTTATTTTACGAATATTTTACTTTCATAAAGATTTTACTTTTATGAATATTTTACTTCTATAAAAATTTATTTTTTATGAATGTTTTACTTTTCTAACTATTTTACTTTTAGGAATATTTTATTTTTATAAAAAAATTATCTTTATAAACATTTTACTTTTATGAATATTTTAATTTTGTAAGTATTTTACTTTATGACTATTTTAATTTTGTTTATATTTTTTATCCATTATTTACTATTATGAATATTTTACTGTTATGAATATTTTAATTTTATAAATAGTTTACTTTTATGAATATTTTACTTTTATGAATAAAATAACTGCCTCTTTAAGTCAAGAATCATGTTGAAACCAACGTACTGGAGAAAATAACGTTCCTAGATTGGCTCTTGATAAGCTTCCTCTTAATTGACATTGTCTAGACATTATCTAAACTCGATACGTGAGATCGATTTTCAAAATTATTTTTCATCGGTTGGAGTAATAAGTGTTCAAACGCGCCATTAAACTTTATAGCCACCATTTTGGATCAATGATTTTGACAACAAATGCATGGTTTGAAGAGAGTCATTTTTTTTTTATTAAATAACTTATAGATTGGATTAAACATACGCATTACTTACAACTTTTTATCACAACCGAACACATTTGAGTGTCAAGCGGGAACTTTTCTAGAGTCATAGGACACGCAGATGTCATCGTCAATCTAGAAAAACAAGTCACCATACAAGATTTATATGAAGAAAGTTAAACAAATTCGAACAAAATTAATATCTTATACGCACTTATAATTTTTACCGGTAGGGAAACCCGGCATTTTACGGAATTTAGTAAGGATAAAAGAAGGGTTTAATATCATTGAAATCGCTGAAATACACTATTTTTTTAAAAATCAAATCGATTGGTCGCCTGCTCTCGTCGGGGATCCACCTCGATGCACATAGAGGAAGCTTTTTTTCCCCTGCAGAGTCTTAGTCCACAATACATTGTAGTTTACATTGCATTGTAGAAAACCTATTGTTGATAATATAAAATTATTTTTATATACTATGAATTAAGGTTTAAAATGCAAACTCAAGTATCATGCTTCAATTGTACTCTAAACAGAAACATTTTCGAACGCACACTCGTCTTATTCAAGAACCTGCTGCTGATTTTACACATTGGGGCCTCCAGCTTGTGTGCTGATGAAACTTCTCAAATGCCTTGTAATGTTATACGAGGTGTTGTAAGGGTGTAAACGTTTTAATCCGATTTTTCAATTATTAATACCTTTTGATACTTATTTGAGGCATTCCGATATAAAACCTTTCTAAGAAGACTCCCGGCCCATAAAGTACATTTGTGTAAAATTTAAAAAAACAAAACAAAAAAAATCAGCTATCTTGGATATTTAGGAAACGAACTCACAGGGCGGGTTGGTATGTGAAGCTTCTTCCTAATGCATCGAAATCAAGCAATCAATCGACTTGATTAAAAAATGAACGATTTCACATGGC
>NC_136515.1:77245612-77273112 GCF_053919585.1 Euprymna scolopes
TACTACGGCATTATCCCATCGGCTACTGTACACGCAATAACCCTTATCCTCGAGTGGCCTTCGGGCCTTCATAAGTAGTGACTTCTATGTAAAAAATATTCTTATATATATATTACATATAATATCATATACATTAATATCATGAATATAATATAATATAATATAATATATATATATATATATATATATAATATTAATATTATGAATATTAATATGTATAATATTAATATCATATATATTAATATTATAAATATTATGTATATCAATATTATATCGTAGGGATACAAGTTAATGGGGAACTCTTAAAATTCAGAACTGATTATTTTCCAGCATTTCGTTCGTTGCGTTATGGATTCAGTTCGAAATCCCTGATTCCCAAATAGAGAAGATACAGCTGAAGAAGGTCAGAGGTTGCATCGTTAAAAAAATGTGAAAATAACCAAGACGAGAACGTTCTTTTTTTTTACAAGGTGGTCACCACTTTTCAAGGCCCGGAAGCCACTCGGGGATAAGGGCCAGTTCAAATAATTCCAATAATTAAATAATTAATCTTCATCTAAAGAAGAAATCCCGAACGTTAAAAAGATCAAACGCAAACGTATCTACTCACTAGCCTTTCCTGTAGAGATAAAGTGTAGTATCTGTTCTACGATTCATGTACTCTATTCTATCGCCAGTGAGTGAAGAAAAAAATCTTTCCAGACTGAGGCGATTTTTATCATTTTTTTTTCTAATCTAGAATGCGCCTTTTGTGGGAGCTGGATTTTAATCATATAAAAACTGACCTTGTGTCTAACTTTGAGCTCGTAGAGAGACAAGTAAGCAGAAACCTCTACAAGATTTACAGATAGAACTGATTATTTTTTAGCATTGCATTTCTTGCGCCAGGCACCCAGTTGGAAATTTCAATGTGATTTTTTTTTAGTTCAAAATAAAGATTATTGAGTTCGACAAGATGCACCTGAAAAAAGGTAATATGTAAAAATAACCAGCAGTTCACAAAATATAACACTAGCAGGACCTGTGGAAATTCCACAACATACTCTTTCATATGTAATATATTGATGTTAGCATATATTGATATTCAGCGTAAATGGAGATGCCCTGATATTGTAGCTCTTTCGTTAAAACTGCAAAAATACGCACCTAAGCTACGGGGGGGGGGGCGCCCAGCGTAGCCCGGTCGTAAAATACTCTTGAATGATATTTTAATTTTCTATCAAATCTGATATATTATAAAGTTGTGATTTCAAAAATAGAAAAAATATATCCATATGATTTGGGTGCATTAGCTATAATCGAAACCGAAACCAAAACTTAAGGAGAATTCTCGATAAAATTATTTATTACAAGAAATGGAAGGTCGTAACAATTAAACGACAGTCACTCGGAAGAAAAAAAGATGTAAGCGTGACACACAAAATAACATACACGCTATCGTATTAATATATAGATAATAAAAATGATTAATCCTCATCTTGAAAAAAAAATAAATGTCGACGTGTTTGTCCTCACCTTGCCCTATAAACGACTGTCCCATTTTGATGAAGATGCATCATTTTATTCGGTACCGTGACTTCGTGGAACGAAGCCTTTTTCTCATTGGCAAAATACAAATCCGGAACCCAAATACTCTTCATGATTTTCGTATCCAGTTCCAAGATCTCAGCGTTACTCATTTCCGTATAGTTCAGCCTTGGATCTGTCCATTTTTGGGTAATAATGAAGTTCATCGTGTAATCCTGCCGAAAGAAAGAAACAAATTGAAAAAAAAAACAATAAAAATATTGTGGAAGAACATGAAGCGCCAGAAAACAATAGTATTTACTCACCTTTTCTCTGTCTGAAAAGGGTCGTGTAGCAACCACGTAAGAAAGTGCATGGCGTGATATATATTAGGACCCTACGCCAGTAGATAGAAACTATGTCAACTAGTATCAATTTCGAAAGTGTTACATTAAGTATATGTCGGGATGGCCTGGCAGCGAACAGAAATAAACCCAGTGCATCTAGCGACTGAGACGATGGGTATTCAGAGGTCAGCTCCTTAGACGGAACATTCTAGAAGAAGCTGTCGAATTGTTAAATGGAAATTGCGTCACGTGTTTGGTACAGAGTCATCGAGACAGTTTGCGGCGATGAAGTAAGAATATTCAGACGTAATTACAATGTAAAAATTTAAGAGAAATTTCGAGACCTGTTCGTTCGTCGAACATTTTTTAAAGCTAAGTAAGAAAATGCTTAGGAAGGAACTAATTTCGAAAGAATACATTTTTGGTCTCTTTCTTTGTGTATGAATCCTTCTTCCAAATAAAACCTTTAAAGCTTTATTATGTTATTCAACTTTGACTAAACAGTCACTAAACGATGTAAGAAACAGCTAAATGTAAAAAAAAAGCGATGACCAAGAATGAAGACCAAACCACCCACGTATGTAAAACAAAGACACTTTTATTAATTGACTAGCGGGCGCGCCCGGCGTTGCACGGTCGTAAAATACGCTTAAATATGATATTTTAATTTACGCAGATTTTGTATTTATTATTATAGAGTTAAATATTTCATATCATATTGTCCCCAATGCATAGTCATGATTTAAAAAATAAAAAAAAGTATGATTTGAGTGCCATCAACGAGAATTCATGATTGAAACGAAATATCCTGTACCTCTATAAGGCCACCATTCGCCCATGTATGGAGAGTTGTTGTCATGTTTGGGCCTGTGCATCTGCTACTAGTCTCTCACTCCTAGACAAGGTTCAAAAGAAAATCGCCAACCTGATAGGTCCTGAACTGTCATCCAAGCTTCAGCCTCTGTCCTATCGACGAAATGTAGCATTCCTCCGCCTGTTCTACAAGTACTCTAACGGTTAATGCTCCGAGGAACTGCAAGCACTTGTACTCCCTCTATGTAAATACCCCCGACAAACCCGACAGGCAGCAAAATCCCACCTCTTCACAGTAGAGGTCCCCAGATCTAAGAGAGCCTTCTACTCCAGTATTTTCTTCCCCAGAACAGCTAGACTTTGGAATTCCCTTCCGGGTTCCTGCTTCCCCAACTGTACTGACATGCAGACGTTCAAGTGCAACGTGAACCGGCATCTTGCTGCCCAACTCCCCACATAGTACCCCTGTAGTTTATGTCCCTAATAGTAGCCCCCTACATCAAAGTGGCAACGTGCCTTGTTTGGGGTGAAAATGTAATAAAAAAACAAAAAAATATGGTTACAAGGTAATCAAAGACTGAAGTTTAATTGTACTCAGTATAGTTTCTACCTCTTCTTTTATCGTAAACTGAACTCATTAATAAGAAAAAATTAAATAAAATGGTGAGGTACACCCCGGCTTGATCAAGGGAACTATTCGATTTGTAGTGGAATGCTTTACCACTAACCTATATTTCGAGATTATAATAAATCTGTTTTTTTTTAAGAAGAAATAATTTGCTGAAATTTTATTATCTCCCTTTACTGGTGTTACGTAACGTTATGTAATTTCCTGTAAAAGATATTCTTTTTTTGTCTATAAGAGAGAAAACTATTTTTAAGATCGAATTTTTTCTATTTTTGATACTTATCAGATGAACTTCTGTACAAAACATATCTAAGAACACTGCCAGACATATAAATTAGCTTTGTGTTAAATTTGCAAAAGATAGGCTCAGCCGTTTCGGAACCTATGAGGAAGGCACTAACACACACACATACACACACGCACACAGACACACACACACACACAAAGTGACTTTTATATAATAATAGAGAGATATCTTATAAATATTTGTGTTGATTTTAATAAAAATAATTCACGATGAGAAGAAAAATTATTTATAAAAAAAATAAAACAATTTTTCATTTACTATCAGTTATTTTTTTATACAACACAACAAAATAATAAATATTAATTCATGAAATGTAACATACAATAAACTTACATTTACCATTGATTACGTGTTGGTAGCAACTATTGGTCTTCACTGGAATTTAGATTGCAATAAACCTCCCCAAAGTCCAAGTTCTCTTTGCACTGATCTAGTGGAAGTCTAGTTAGTGTTTTCTCTCATCGGCCTTCCATCCTCCTTGATTCTTCCTGATCATTTCATATGGTGCCAGTTTAGGCTGACATTACAGTTTTTATATGGCAATGTGCGGGGTTAACTTACATTTATACAGTTTTTATATGGCAATGTGCGGGGTTAACTTACATTTATACAGTTTTTATATGGCAATGTGCGGGGTTAACTTACATTTATACAGTTTTTATACGGCAATGTGCGGGGTTAACTTACATTTATACAGTTTCAGTGTTCATGGTTCCATATGGTGTTCCATATTGTGTTGTAGTCTGTAGCAGTTTCTATGCGTCCGGCTTGCGCCTGTAGATCATATGCATTAGTCTCCACATTCAATGTTTTCGTTAATATTTCAGCCGTTTTCATTATTGTCGTCCGCTCAGACACGCCTCTCATTCCAATCTGTCCCATTCTTTTTTTCAAAGTTCTTCGAGATTGTTCCTAGTACATCTACTAGTATTGGTGTTATCTTGACTTTCTTTCTTCCATTTCTCTTTCATATTATTATTATTATTATTATTATTATTATTATTATTATTATTATTATTTACTTACTAGGAGTTCTTATCTAGGTCATCGCATCAACTACTAATCATTGGTTTCTTGCTGGCATTGAACATTGGTCTTCTCTGGAATTTGGATGGCACTAAGCTCCCACAAGGCCCCAGTACTATTCGCACTCATCCAGTGGAGGTCTGGTTAGTGCTCTCAATTTTCGATTCTCTCGCCCTCTTTGACTCTTCACAGCTATTTTGTATAATAGACTAATGCCTTTTTAACTAATATCATTATTATCATCATTATTATTATTAGTAGTAGTAGTAAGAGTACTAGTTGTAGTATGAGTGGTGCTGGAGCTGGTGGTAGTAGTAGTAGTAGTAGTAGTAGTATCATCATCATCTGTAATATTAGTAGCAATAGTCGTAAAATGAACGCGCAAGTTTAATATTCTGTTTTCACATGAGAATAAGATGGTATCCGAGTGTTCAAAAATCGATAAGGAACAAAGAAAAAACCTGACCAACATCTGAAGCAAAGGTTTACGTTTGTATTTTATGTATTGATAAAAAAAAATTAATGGAACAGAAATCGGCAAGTTCCCAGGGTTTCTTTTAAAAGGTAACCATGAAAGCCGTGTGATATTAGCCTTTTTTATTTAATTTTTGATGGGGTGAAACTAAAAGGGATAGGCTTAGGGTTAGGGTTAGCTGTGTGCGTAAAACATTAAATACAAGTGAAAAAGAGAAAAGAGAAAAGAGAAACGCAAGGACATGTCCTTGTATTTCTCTGTCCACCTTTTCACTTAATGTTTTACACACACACACATACACACACATACACACATATATGTATATAAATAACAAAAAGTCTACATTTCAAATTTCAAGATGTTGTCTATCTTACGTTTATTTATTTAAGCATGATAAAATATTCAATTCTTGACAGCACCTGTTTCGTAGCGCAGAACCATTCATGCAATTATTGTCATTTTAAAAAAATTTATTCCACTCTTAACTATTCAGATTTATGATTTCAAGTTCAAACCAACAGCTACAGCAGGAATTGGAATACACCCTACTAAAGCCTGATTGTCACAGCTGGTGAATTTCAAAAATACAATCAGGACGTTAGAACACTTTAGAAGAACGATATTCAATAACATTCTGCTTTAAGTTTGGAAAATATGCCACAGAAACGTATGGAATGCTTCAGGCTGCTTTTGGACCATCTTGCATGAATCGAGCATCAGTTTTTGAGTTACTTAAGAGATTAAAGGCAGGAAGGGAGTTTGTGAGGGATGATCAGAGGTGGGGGAGGTGTAAGGAAGTCAGAACAGCAGACTTGATTGGCGAAATAGACAATAGGTGTACGGTTTGATGTCAGCGTGGGAGATGTAAACGCAATTATTCGCAAGGAACTGAAGGTGCAGAAGATTTGCGCGAATGCACTAGTTCACAACTCCATCCTTATCACAAACTATTTGACCAAGATGAGCATCAAAACAGTTCCCCCCCCCTCCCTTTAGTTCAGACTATGCTACGTGTGACTTTTGCCTATTCCCTAAGCTCAAGGAAAACGTTAAAGGCTGTCGTTATGAGACAATTAAGGAGATGAAAGCGTCTTTGATGAGGGTTATTGACATGCTGACACACTTCCATAAGTTGTTGGAACGGTAAAACGAATGCATTGCAGCCGGAGGAGATTATCGTGAAGGGGACTAGAGTTTTATGTGTTTACTATCAATAAAAGTGCCCATACTAAAAAAGTCCGGAAACTTAATGAATGTACAGTAGGACCTGGGGATACGGCTTTACAAATTAGGAACAAATTACAGTACAGTATATAATACACATGTATATAATCAAATAACATTATAAATACCACCGCAAGGCGGGCAAATACTGTAACCAGGGTCCGAAAAAACATTGTAACCTTAAAAAAACGTATCCTAGGACCACATTATCCCGGCGTTCTACTGTACACTGTACATATACATATACAGTAGAACCCCGGGATACTGTGGTCCTATGAATGACTATCTATCTATCTATCTATCTATCTATCTATCTATATATATATATATATATATATACATAAAAGTAAACGTTCTTTGTGTCTGTCTGTCTGTCAGTCTGCGTACATTTCCCTTCGCAATAACTCTGTCAATTTTTAGTCTACAGACTCGAAATTTGATATATGGGGCACTGAGATTTGGAAAAATCTATGTGATCGATTTTCGGCCAGAAATTTGGCTGTTAAGGAGTCAATTTAAATTTAAACGATTTGACATTTGAGAACTCTGTCAAACTCTTCCGACAATTTTGGGCCTAAACACTTGACATTTTAGATATAAGTTCCTTGGACATGGTGCTAACGTAATAACTTGATTTGAACCCAAAACAATAAATGTTAAGGGGTCGCAATAGGGGTCAAAGTTAAAACAATTGACCGTTTTTTTTTTTTGCTCAGCATCCACCTCCAAACACCCGGGCAACGCCGGAATGAAATGCTTGTATATCTATAAAAGTGAACGTGTCTGTCTGTCTGTCTGTCTGTGTGTCTGTGTACATTTCCATACGCAATAACTATGTCAATTTTTAGTCCACAGACTCGAAATTTGATATACAGTGTACTGAGATTTGGGAAAATCTATGTGATCGGTTTTCGGCCAGAAAATTTTCTGTTAAGAGGTGAAAGTTCAACGATTAGACCTTTGAAAACTCTACCAAACTCCTCCGACAATTTTGAGTCTAAACACTTGAAATTTTAGATATAGATTCCTTGGACATGGATCTAACTTAATAATTTGATTTGAGCCCCAAACAATAAATGTTAAGGGGTCACAATAGGGGTCAAAGT
Organism: Euprymna scolopes; assembly: GCF_053919585.1. Classification (NCBI taxonomy): domain Eukaryota; kingdom Metazoa; phylum Mollusca; class Cephalopoda; order Sepiida; family Sepiolidae; genus Euprymna; species Euprymna scolopes. Next base: position 77,253,045 of record NC_136515.1, read on the forward strand.
AAAAACAATTGACCGTTTTTTTTGTTTTGCTCAGCATACACCCCAAACACCTGAGCAACGCCGGGCACACATGCTAGTATATTTATAATAGTGAACGTCTCTCTGTGTTTTTCTGTCTGTCTGCCTGTCTCTCTGTGTGTCTGTGTACATTTCCCTACGCAATAACTCTGTCAATTTTAAGTATATAGGCTCGAAATTTGATATACAAGGTACTGAGATTTGGAAAATCTATGTGATTGGGTTCCGGCCAGAAATTCGTTTGCTAAGAGGTCAAAGTTCAACGATTTGACCTTTGAGAACTCTACCAAACTCCTCCCACAATTTTGGGTGTAAACACTTGAAATTTTAGATATAGGTTCCTTGGACATGGATCTAACTTAATAACTTGTATTTGAGCCTAAAACAATAAATGTTAAGGAGTCATAATAGGGGTCAAAGTTTATAAAATTGACCGCTTTTTTTTCTCCTAACATACACCTCCAAACACCCGGGCAACGCCGGGCTGAAATGCTAGTATATATATATATATATATATATAGTTATCCACATACAGTACTGTTTCGTTGCATCTGCGGTTAGACAAGCACCTTCACTCAATCGAATTTACAACCATCGAGTTGACAGTCAGCAGCTCTACCCACAAGACTATGAATTTGCGCTCGTAAATGTCCCTCGGCTAGTGCTTGTTAAACAAGCACTTTCTGATCGCTTTACGGTGCTCAAACTGCTATCATGTTGGTGCAAAAATAATGTCGTTTTTTACGTTCAACTATATATATATATATATATATATATATATATATATATATATATATATATATATGTGTGTGTGTGTGTGTGTGTGTGTGTGTGTGTGCAAAAAACTAAATCAAACCCAATATAGTTCACTAATGCTTTAAAAAAAAATTTTTATTCTATTTTCATCCAAAACTAGGCACAGTGCCACTTTGAGGTAGGAGGCTACTATCGGGGACATAAGCTGCAGGGATACTATGTAGGGAGTTGAGCAGCAAGATGTCTGTTCACATTACACTTGAACTTCTGCAGTACAGTTGGGAAAACAGGAACCCGGAAGGGAGTTCCAAAGTCTAGCAGTTCCGGGGAAGAAACTATTAGAGTGGAAGACTTTCTTACATCTAGGAGTACAAGGGCGGTATTTGGTTTGTTTTTGTTTAATGACCTCGTACACTTAGCTGCATTGTTTCAAAAACCAGATGAGTTAATTATTTAAGGAGCGAATCATGTGCATGCAAATATTTTAAATCTCACTACAGTAAAGTTATGGCAAAGTTGTTATTAGCTTCTGTGCGTTATATAACGTGTCTCATAAAAATCTTTAAAAATCTAAATGCGTTCTTTTTTCTCAGACCCTTTAATTCCTAAACAATATCTGTATGTTGGATGTAGCGTTAAATAGCGCGAGCCGGTGTATGCAAATTCACGCCAAATAACGGCACCGATAGGGAATAATAAAGATTTTAAAAGGAGATCACGTTAGAAACAGGGATAACGTCCAAGATAACGTTAGAGGCCTGCATGACGCTGGAGAAAACAATCACACAAGGGACGTCACAGAGATAACAAAAGAATGAGGGAGTAAATGTAGTTGAACAACAACAACAACAACAACAACAACAACAACAACAACAAAAACAACAACAACAGAAAACAACAAAAACAACAAAAAAACAACAACAACAACAATAACAGCAACAACAAAAACCAAGTTGAAGTTCTTTACTGTTTTTTTTTTTTAGTTATCTGCTTTGCAACTGAGGTTACGATGTGTTGGTTCCCGAACAACGTTACAGTAGAACGTATATTAGACTTTTTTTTTCTGGTCGCAATTCACGTTGTCATCCCGTTCTAATAAACTTCACTTCCACTTGGAATGTTATTTATTTACCATAATTGCTGCGTCTATCACCCCTGCTATCGCGCTGAACATCTGCTCATGTCCCCAGCGGTGAAGGCCAATCACTCATTACTCGTTGGCAAATGTTTTGTATTTGTAGAAATTCTGCCGGTACAATTTTGAATAATTGTTCCGATCCGAAAGGAAAGCGAAAACTTCAACTAGTAAAATTTATCGACCTACTCGTCTGAGGAAATGAAACTTCCCACTGTGGATTTCCATCTCCGTCTCTCTTGGTTTGAGACCTAAACTGAGTGTTAATTGTTCATATTTACAATGCCCCCCCACGGGACAGAGTTAGACACCAGGGTCGTTTTTTAATGTGGAGAAAAGGAACAAAAATAAAAATTGCCTCAGTCGTGAAGGATTTCTCCTCCACTGACAGAGAATAAGAAATTGAAGTGTAGATCTGAAGAACAGACGCTGAGTGTTAATTGTTTGTTCGAGTTTTTTTTTATATAACAATCGATGGCAGCAGCAGCTTAACGTCAGCGTTGTTGCATAATGCCTTTGTCTTCAAGTTTAGAAAGCGATAGATTTAAATTACGTCACGTGACCCAATTTGAAAACTATTTAATCGATTTGATAAATCCCTTGCGCATTATCATAAAGATTGAGGTCGTATCAAAACGATATCGATTTAAACAGGCAACAAAGAAAAATGCCCTACTAGATTTGCATACGATAGAACCAAAACAAACAACATGTTCACAGAACTTACCATAGCCGATTCTCTGATGGAATCAAAACTGCTGATATATATGTGCACACGTACGTCTGTTGGAACATCTGTAAAAAGAGAAACCGGAGGAGAAAAATTAAAAAAAATAAACAAACAAAAAGTAAACAATGAATATAAACTAAATATAACAATATTAGAGTGCACCATGTTTTAAGAGAGTTTGCAACATCTGTTACTCAGTGTGGAGAAATTGTCTGGCTGCAAGCTAACCGGGCAAGTATAACAGAGCGCGGACGCGCGCATGGCGGCTGTATGCAAATGCCACACCGTGTGCGAAGTGACGTCACAGTAAGGCAAAAGGAAAAGACTGTAAAAAGAATGTGTGCACAGATCGAGGAGCACGTTAGAGAAGAGGAGGACATTACAGTAGTTGGTGACGTCACAACCGTAACGAGAAGTCACACGTAGCGAGAGAATGAGGAATAAAGTTTTTTTTCTTAAACCTTGAGAAAGCGAGTTGAAGTTCGTTCCTTTTCTTTGTGTCCTTTGCGACTGAGTCTACAACGTGTTGGGTTCCGAGTGTGTACATGTTAACGCGTGTATAAATATGTACAGCATTACACAAGGTTCTTGTGCAGATTAGTGATGTTTTAAACGAACGCACTTCAGGTAAAACCATTATGACATACTTCCGCGTCATGTCGAAATTAGTATAAATTCACAGAATTACGAAGAATGATCCAGTAGAAAAAAAATTCTAAATCGAATTTTATCATATGTTTTAATGTGGACGAATTTCACTATAAATTCAATATGACAAACCGACTTATCTCCCTTGATTTTAAATAAGGTTCCGCCATTTTTAACACAAAATGTCACAATGTAACTGTGGATGATTTATTGCTAAAAAATAATCTAGCACTGTTTCTACTGGACCACTTTTCGCAGTCTTTGGAATTTATAATAATTTCAACATAACACGTAAGTATGTAGTAATGTTTTCACCTGAAGCGTTTTGGCTTAAAACATAAGCATCCCGAGCAATTCCAAAAGCTAACGATCACTGAGTCAGTTGACTCTGGTAGGCACAGTTGACATATTAGCAATGTCATTCGTGAACTTCTGTGCTGCATAGCGATGTGAACTGACGACCTGGATGCGCCAAATTTGAATCATATCTTTTCTATAGCACCAGTTTTATTATGGATGTTGGCAACCTTTACACGCTCTATCCTATAAGTACTAATTTCTAAAAGGAACTGAACATTTTAATGGCAAATGCAGAGAAGAAGCAATTAAAAGTTGTACAATGTTAATTCATAGGAATTTATTGTTGATGCACGAATATCTCATGGACCAGGTACTATATTGATATAGTTATCAGCTTATGAAACCATTATCATGCTATATTGATTTGAAAAAAAAAAAGAGAACATGTGCGTATCTTTTGTATCAGCTTTATTATTTACAGGGTGGAACGATACATTTGTCGCACTGAAGAAAACAACACGGCATCTTATTTTAAACTTTTTCATTGAAAAAAGAAACAATTCAGGTAACTTGATTATGTAATAGAACTGACATCTATTCAAGGTAGCCGCTTTAAGCCTCAATCACCGCCTAGATATGGATCAGTAACTGGGAGCGTGCCTTTTCCACAAGCGCCGGTGGGAGCTCGTTGGATGGCGGCGATCAAGCTGACTTTGATGTTGTGGGAGGTCATGTTAGTGATGTTCTCGACGTTTGAGCAAACGAAGTAGTCCATCTGGTTGAGGTCAGGGAAGGAGGAGGCCAGTGAGAGAACGGTACAAAGTTGTAGCACTCATTCTGAAGTCAAGCCGGGGTCACTTTGAACTCGTAGGCCAGCGTAGAGTCATCCAAGATCTGCAAGCAGCCACCTGATTGCACCAGGGGATCACCCTACGCTTCAGCACATCTAGGTACACTTTGGTGTTGACTCTCAAGCAGACTTCAAAGATTTGATGTGGCATGATGTAGGCCTCACTTGAAACCACACCAAAAACCATAACAGTGGCCGGAAACTTCGTTGAACTGTGCCCCTACAGCGTTGAACTATCTGGATTTGCATTTTGAGGGTACTGGCAATGGTCCTGTTGTCATAACTTGGATCGACCGAGAGCATGTTTTACGGCAGCACATCTCCGATCTCGCTCGTTGAAGATAGTGTCACTTTCAAACATGATAGAAGGCTCGTATCGCTCTTGGAATTTGTACACAGCTGGCCAACTAGTAGATGATTTGTAAGAAAAAAAGATAACTGGTTTTAATCAAATGGAAATGGAATCATGTCTTTCTACGGCGACAATTTTATCGTTTCACCTTGCAATTGGGAAATGATAGTCGCTGTGGTTAATGACATGGGCTGATAACTTCAGTGTGCCGAGAACGAATCAAGTCTGTTCCACAGAAATCCAGTAACTTGTTTTGATCCTTAGGGTTTGCATGATTAGATATAACTTCTAAGTTATTTTCAGTTGTATGTTGAGTGTCGTCCGCACTGAGGATTAACCTTCAACCTTAAGAGTGTAAATTTACAACTAAATTCTACCAAATACTCTTTTCCCTATGCGACAAGTTCTTATGGCTGACGGAATGAGAACATTCTACCCCCATGTATTAAACAAAGGATTCTGATCGAAATTCTGTTCAGATTGTCAGGTTGGACAGAAACTTATCCCGAGTTGAACAGGAAGATTCCCGAGTTCGACAAGATATACCGGAATAATATGGGAGATTTTATCAACCGAAACATTGCGCGAATAAACATTAAAGATGAGAACAGTAGTCCGAAAAATCCAAATCTATCTATCTGGTCGAGCTCTTTGCTCGGACCAATACAACTCTCTCTCTCTCTCTCTCTTTCTCTCTCTCTTTCCAGATTTCCCTGTCTCCCATCAGCTGCCTCGGATCTTAAGGATCTTCAGGATCACAGTTGGCGTCATGTGCAATTTGCTGGATGTATGTGGATCTAGGTCCAAAATAATACGAATAATCAATCCTCATCTAGAAAATTCACAACTAGTGTTCGGTCGCGGTAAATGGTTCCGCATGATGTGTACAGAGAAATGGTACCAGAGCGAGGTTAGAACACTGAGAAATATGCGATACGAACAGAGACAATATTTGAAATTTGCAGATATCAATAGAACAAAAGAAAAGGCGGCTGAAGATGAGGAAGAGACAATTTAATGACGTAACCCGAGCTTAACTTCAAAGTAAAATCAACTGGAACTTCTGTCGATTCCAAACATCAAATGGTGACAGGAATCATCAAAGAAACAAGTTGTCGGCATGTAAAACCGATTCCATGCTACAAGGCAATAAGAAGTTTTGAGACAAGTGCCCCGAGCTTTTAATTCCAGCGCATTAAAACTGTCGAAAAACACCACACTACGAAGAGTATCGAAGTTTGATTTCAATCAATCAATAAATCAATCAATTTTATGGTCAAAAAGTAAGCAAACTCAATAAGCCATCGAAAGCGACCGTTAGAAGGCATTACATCAATATACAGCACTAGCAGATCCACCTGGCGTTGCCGGGTATTAAACGTAATATTAAATTCTTCAAAGTTAAGATCAAAAGTTAAGGTCATATTTGGCGCGGCTCTTCGTAAACTCCCCCACCTAGGGATGGTGCAAACCTAGTTGGGATTCGCCACCATCCCTAGGTAGAGGAGTTTATGAAGAGCCACACCAAATATGCCGTTAACCTTCGACTTCGACCTTAAAAAATAGCGTGCACCATCCCTAGGTCGGAGACCATCATAATGTCAGGTTTGGTCATGATCGGTCCAGTAGTGTGGACTGTAGAAAAGTATATATACGTAGGCTATGACTTTAAATTTTGACCCTTACCTTGGAAAATGGTGTGCACCATTTCTAGGCGAGGAACCATCACCATGCCAGGTTTGGTCATGACATGATCCGTCCAGTGGTATGGATTGTAGGAGAGAAACAAACAGACACACGAACGTGCTAATTTATATATAGATTAATATTTGTACAAGTAGAGTTTAAATTTTGCTCGTCATCGCGATACACATATGGTGAGCAGAATAACTACTCTCTCTCTCTCTGGCAAACTATGATATGATACTGGCTTCAATTGAAGTTTTAAAATGAAAATCCAACTATCATTGACTTGAGGGAGCGAATTGCTCCCCATTGGGGACGTTGAGACCCCCTGGGACCTGAGAAAGACCGGGTAAAGATGCTAAAATTGTTTAAATGAATCCTGGACAACAGCAAATATCAAAAATACTTGAATTGGAATATTTAGATATATATATATATTGTTTTATTGTCAAAATCAGATATATATTTTATTGTTTGAAAAGCCAGAGATATATTTTGTTATTTGAAAAACAAATGACAGGAAATGTTAGAATAAGGGACATTGACATTCGTCTGGCCTGAAGGACACCGGTCAAGGTGCTCTGAGTTCTAAACAGGAAAATTGACAAGGGTTGACCCCCGAGGTCGTGTGGATTTGATTTCATTTTGGTCTCAGAGTCACAAAACTCTAGACTATGGCTGAACTGCACATACGAAATTTAGATCTGGAAATCCCCAGACACGTAGCTTAATCTGATTGGTTGGGTGAATTATCCACGCCGATCCGTTCAGAATTTATTGTGGAGGCCTCTCGGAAAATTAGACACCACGAGCCACAGCTTCCGAAGACGATCAGAGGTCAGTTGCTTGACCTCAGCACGAGAGAAAGGCCTCAGGGAAATTGTGCTTTAAACAGAAACATTAATTTCGAACGCACCCCTGTCATATGAAAGAAACTACTGTTGATTTTATATGTCAGACCTTTCGGCTTGTGTTTACTTTAGTCAACGTCGCCTGTTCCTTCTGTCATCGGGTTATTTCCAGTATTGGTACTTATCGAAGACATTCTGATACTGTGCTGTGAAATTTTATAAAATTCGGCCCAGCTGTTTTCGAGCCCATAAGGAACGACCATACGCAGATACAGACACAACGTTCCGTTTATATAATAGTAAAGAAGAGATAGGGGTATATGTATATATACATACATATATATAGAGCTGCACCGCACAATCACGTTGACACACCGGTTCTCGGCAGATCACCGAAGTTAAGCAACGTTGAGCTTGGCCAGTACCTGATAAATGACTATTTGGGAAGGGTAGACCCTGTATGTACCGCGCTGAGTCATAGAAATTTCCAGTTTGGTATCTGGGAGTGCATTTTAATTCACTGGGAAGGATGCGCCCCAGTCTTAGTTAAGATATGTATCTAAGAGAAGGAAACTCTGAAGTAAACATCTGCGCTTTACTATATACTCTGTCCCGTGGCAGTCGTTTGCAACGACAGATGTTAGTAGTAATAAAAAAAGCGTGGATGGTTCTACACAAAGCCTTCACCACTATAAAACAAATCATCTGTGTGGATTTCCGAGCAACTTAGTTGTTGTGGCAGAAGCTCATACGTCGAAATCGACGAGAGAGTCCTTCTGTGTGTGTGTGTGTGTGAATTTGTTCCCTATGAACTCCGAAACGGATGGACCGATTCTTTTGAAATTTCATATAAATGTTCTTGGTGTATTTTGAGATGTCCTTAGATATATTTTGCCCCGGAAATCTGCTGATATTTTAAAAATTTAAAAAATCCGATTAAAGAAATAAGAGACTGATTTTGACCAAAATATCACAAGTAAATTTGAGAAGCTTTAATACTTCACAAACAAAAGGGCCCGATTTATAAAATCAGCCGTAAATTATTTGATAAGAAAGGGGCGCATCAAAAATAATGTTTCTTCCTTAAGGCACAACGGAATCATGGTACTTGGATTTTCTAGTTTAAACTTTAGTTCTCTACAGTGCAACGTATAGAATGAATTGTGGACTATGCTACTGCAGAGAGGCATGTGAAGCTTCTTCCGATGCACCCCGGTGAGTTCCTGGCTAGAGAAGACAATCCATTGATTTGATTGAGAAATAAGCGCTTTCATTGATTTCAATTACAATAAAAGTATTGGAAGCGTTGACCCTCATTTAATTCCGGACAATGTCGGGTTTCTCTGCTAGTATTGTATATTTCTGAGAATGTATGTGAATATAAACCGAAGATGTGACCAAAAAGCCAAAGGTGATATGGACTGCCACACGCAAGAAAGGAAGTAAATGTTACTTGTATATTTTGTGTATTTCTGAGAGTGTATGCGACTGCTACCAGATGATGTGACCGAGATAGGATAGAGGGCACATCTATGTATTTTAAACCACACAGGAGAAAGAGAAGTTTCTTGCTGAATTTTCCACACATGGCAAGAACGATTTCTATTTCGGATATAAGAGTACATTCTCTAATCTTGATCAAAATTAAGCAACTGAAAAAAAAAACTTGGATGTATACTCAAGGGAAGATGATAAAGATACTTCTTCCTTACTAGGGCTATTGAACAAAATAGATCAGGTATAATTTGGCGTAGATTGATTTGATATTCCATCGTTCATTGTTGTCTTACAAAAGTGCACGCAAACGCACACGTACAGACACACACAGAAACACACAGAAACAAATCCATTCAGACAGAAACAGAAACACACAAACAGAAACAGAAACACACAAACACACAAATACACAAACCCACGCACAAACATAAATACAAACACACGCTAAAACACGCACAAACAGAAAAACGCACACATAAATGCACAAAAACTCACAAACACACACACACAAACATAGGCACGTAAACACACAAACATACAGACACTTCTGTGGTAAAACCTGATCGCGTTCATTTTTAAATCACTTCATCAAATTAGATTTTAAAATGGCGGACGGATGTATCACGGCTCATTTTTCCAGGAAGCGTTAAGAACGGCTATATTGCTCGTTTGGCTTAAGGGAAAGCCAAACAAATTGCTAAAAAAATATTCCGCTAAATTTATTTTTCTATTTCAAATAAACAACAATTCCGGTACGTTTAATTAATTGGACAAAATTAAATAAAGTCGCCGTGAGGATTTGATGATTCTATAATGTGAGTTTTGGCTGAAGAAAAAATGACGTTTGAAAATTTTCCATCTATTTATTTTGTAATTAATCATACAAATGGAATATACGGTATAATCACGTTGACACCCCGGTTCTCGTTAGAGCACCAAAGAAGAGAAATAATAGCAAAATGTGTTATGTGAGCAAAGGGTCTTTATAAAAAAGAAGACGACATTAATACATGAAAATATTTCTTAATTGCATGAACAACGATGAACTTGCCAAATGTCATCTTACATTTAATTGATTTGAATTAAATCAGTATTTTTATTTTATGAAGAACACACCTAACACGTAAATTCAGTCAACTCTCTCCAAAAAAATATATGAATGAATAAATAAATAAATGACATATACTTTTGACTACGGAGATATTCATTCAATTGCGATATAACTTCTAGTCATAATCTCCAGTCCACACGGCTTTTAAGAGATTTTTTAAACTTTCGTTATTTGAAAAAGAGGAATTTCCTCGAAATATATTATGAAACACTCATACACAGAGTAGACCCCTCTGTGTATATATGCTATATATTTAGGAATAACAGGTACTGTGTTCAGGACGTCATGGACACCTCCCTGCACGAACTGTAAAAGCAGAACGTCTTCATCTCCCCTGACTGGGATATGCATGCGAATAAGATCATTTGTGGATTTGATAATCCCATGGTATTTCCTTCTATTGGGGATACCTGTTCAACTTGCCTCGGTTAAATATCTATATTTTTAAATGGGATAAGAGTTAATGAGCTTGTCAGTTCGGTAATAAAAAATACTATGAAAGGATTTAAAGCGATATGTTGAATGGACAAAATTTTATTACTGAAAACTGCATTCAAAACTCCCTACTCTAAACTCATTACTACAAAATCAACATGACATGAGTCGAACTTGAAGTAGCAAAATTTGACCGCTGTGTTTTGAATTTGGAGTAGCAAGGTTTGACTGCTGTGTTTCGAATTTGGAGTAGCAAGGTTTGACTGCTGTGTTTCGAATTCGGAATAGCAAGGCTTGACTGCTGTGTTTCTAATTTGGAGTAGTAAGGTTTGACCACTGTGTTCCAAATTTGGAATAGCAAGGTTTGACTGCTGTGTTTCGAATTCAGAATAGCAAGGCATGAATGCTGTGTTTCGAATTTGGAGTAGCAAGGCTTGACTGCTGTGTTTCGAATTTGGAGTAGCAAGGTTTGACCACTGTGTTTCAAATTTGGAATAGCAAGGTTTGACTGCAGTGTTTCGAATTTGGAGTAGCAAGGTTGTACCACTGTGTTCCAAATTTGGAATAGCAAGGTTTGACTGCTGTGTTTCGAATTTGGAGTAGCAAGGTTTGACCACTGTGTTCCAAATTTGGAATAGCAAGGTTTGACTGCTGTGGTTCGAATTCGGAATAGCAAGGCTTGACTGCTGTGTTTCGAATTTAGAGTAGCAAGGTTTGACCACTGTGTTTCAAATTTGGAATAGCAAGGTTTGACTGCTGTGTTTCGAATTTAGAGTAGCAAGATTTGACCACTGTGTTCCAAATTTGGAATAGCAAGGTTTGATTGCTGTGTTTCGAATTCGGAATAGCAAGGCTTGACTGCTGTGTTTCGAATTTGGAGTATCAAGGCTTGACTGCGGTGTTTCGAATTTGGAGTAGCAAGGTTTGACTGCTGTGTTTCGAATTCGGGATATCAAGGCTTGACTGCTGTGTTTCGAATTTGGAGTAGCAAGGCTTGATTGTTGTGTTTCAAATTTGGAGTAGCAAGGTTTGACCACTGTGTTCCAAATTTGGAATAGCAAGGTTTGACTGCTGTGTTTCGAAATCGGAATAGCAAGGCTTGACTGCTGTGTTTCGAATTTGGAGTAGCAAGGCTTGACTGCGGTGTTTCGAATTTGGAGTAGCAAGGTTTGACCACTGTGTTACGAATTTGAGTGTTGCAAGGTTTGCCCACTGCGTTGCGAATTTAGAATTGCGAGGTTTAACCGTTGTGTTTCGAATTCGGAGTAGCAAGTTTTGATAGCAGTGTGTCGATTGTAACCGTAGAAATTGTTAGTTACTGGTGCAGCATTGTTTACAATTTACTAGGAGTAGTGTAGAATAGTTAACTCTTGATTAACACAGCAGTCTAACTCCATATTTCCATTCTCTCAAATAAAACCGTCTCCTTGTTGTTTTTCTGCATAATACTTTTTTGTTGTTTAATTTAAGGGATTACCATGTATGAAACGTGGCGAAGAGAAACAAAGTCAGAAAATGCGATAAAGAACAGCATGTATAAACATGTTTACTTTCTTGATCGCTCATGGGCGAGAACATGTGTAACTTTTTTCATGATTAAAATGTAACAATGACTCTTTTTCATGTAAGTTTCGATTTGCTTTCACTTGGTAGTCACTATTTATCAAGGCCCGAAGGCCACTCGAGGATAAGGACTAGTGAATGTAAGATGGTAGTGTAGTAATCGTTACTGGTGTAAATTGGGTAGAATTTGATTATTTATGGAGACGGATCAACAAGAATTTGTTTACATTGGACGTGAAGGCTATCATATTGTACTTCACCAGCAAGCAGGCCAGTGGAACAGTGTTCCATAGGCGGGCAACGAATGATTACAGGACAGAAATAAATATTATATGATGCATCATTCAACTAGAGAGCATGATGAGTTTCAAGTACGAAGCATCAAACGTAGAAAAGTCAGGTGAGGCTGATAAAACATCAGCTTTTCAATAAATGATTCTCTACAAACTCATATGACAAACTCATGAAATATTCTTTGCAAGAAAGGTGGGCTCTCTCTATCGTGCTAGACAACTACTAACACCCGAAAGCATCCTGTACCTCTATAAGGCCACCATTCGCCCATGTATGGAATATTGCTGTCACATTTGGGCTGGTGCATCTGCTACTAGTCTCTCGCTCCTTGACAAGGTTCAAAAGAGAGTTGCAAACCTGATAGGCTCTGAACTGGCATCTAAGCTTCAGCCTCTGTCCCATCGACGAAATGTTGCATCCCTCTGCCTGTTCTACAAGTATTTTAGTGATGAATGCACTGACGAACTGCAATCACTTGTGCCCCCACGACGTGAGCACCCTCGACAAACCCGACAGGCTGCTAAATCCCACCCCCACACTGTAGAGATCCCTAGATGTAAAAGATCTTTCTACTCCAATAGTTTCTTCCCCATCATCGCTAGACTTTGGAATTCCATTCCAGGTCCCTGCTTCCCCAACAGTACTGACGTGCAGAAGTTCAAGTGTAACGTGAACCGACATCTTGCTGCCCAAATCCCTGCATAGTACCCCAGTAGTTGTTGCCCCTGATAGTAGCCCCCCAACACCAAAGTGGCAATTTGCCTTGTTTGGCGTGAAAATGTAATAAAAAAAATTTAAAAAGAAAAAAAATATTTTTTTTAATTGCTGACGAATAATCACATGTCAGACTACAAATGACTTTTCTTGAATAAATAATAAATAGAAAGTAACATTTGTTCATTACATCAGCCACGATTGGGCAGAATTCTTAAGTAGTTTGCAATTGTATTTACATCGCCCACACTGAAAATTGAACCTTTAACCCCACAGAAGAGTATCACTTACAACTGAATTTTACTTAATACCTTGTCCGTCATGGCACGTGCCCTTGCAGCCAATTCTAGTATGAATTTGGGGAGCCTTAAACCTGTTCTTGCTTTTAGATGTGCAATCTTACTGCTTATCAATATAGATCACCAGTAGATATGATAAACTATTGCCAATAACGGCACAAACGGGAATAGTAGTCCAAACAATCCAAATAACTAATTATCATCTAAAAAAATTTTTCAGAAATGTTGTACCGTCTAGTTATTACCATTTAAGGACCTGCATATTTTGGAATATACTTTATAGAAAACAAACAATAAATACTTCCTAGGAATTTAAATTCACAGTTTGTCCTAAGTTGCATGTATATACCGGTCAGGTGAGATGACAACATTCGTTATTTGTAGTTTCTTTTACTATAAATATGTTGCTGACTTCCCGTATACAAACCTTGCTATTTTTAAATGGTCATCCATTTGATACTGACCAGGCTCAACATCACCAAACTTCGGTAAGTTAACGAGAACCTGTATGTCAATGTTATTATGCCTGCCCTGAAAAATTCAGAATGGAATTATTTTTTTCTCATGTGCGGTTCGAATGTATTAAATATCTCTTCTTATGAACATATCTTGGTTCTTAGGTCATATTTTAATGATGGCAGTCGCATAGACTCTCACAGTGCACACTACAAAATAACTCGTATTTACTTTTTAATAACGCATGGTTCCTATCTTTGATTTGACAACATTGTTTTGTTGTTGGGAACAAAATATGTTTCTTCTTTAGTTTCTTGATTCAACATAAAATCCAGTTTAAATCTATAAGTAAAAATCCATAATTTGTCAAGAAAAATATATAAATAAATAAATAAATAAATAATTAAAATTTAAAAACAACAATTAATTTACAATTAAAATCTCTACCGATTCATATACTTGTGGATAAAGTTAGTAAAGTTGTTTATTTTATAATTTTATGCATAAATATTATATTTTAATTCTTTTTAAATATATTTTATTTTAATTCATGTAAATGTATAATTTTTTGATTATAGAACTAACTCTTTATTTATTACTATCCAATATATAGTAAGCATTTCAAAAGTTATTAAAAAAATATGAATTCCGCCAGAATTGAAACCAGAATGTTTAGCGCTCCAGACTTAGTCGTTATTTACTTTCCAGTGTCGTTACTATCTGAGCTACGAAAAGATGGAAACGTAGCACTAGAAATAAAGCGATTTAATTGTGTGCATGTTAAAATTAATAGCAGGAATAATGTGTTATTGGACTGACTCTGCCAAGGTCAAGTGTTTTGTTTTTTCACTTTGAACCGTAAGCAACATTTTTTGCCTTCTAAAAACTAAATCGAAAGTGTGCTACAGGCCCAAACATCCACATATCAGATTTCAACTGTGTGGACCAAATATTCAGAGAGGAGTTTGGTAGAGACTTTTCTTACACACAGCGACAAGGTAACAGGTGTGCTAAAACGTTTTTTATCTTAAATTCTATGCAATCATGCAGAATATAGAAACTATGCAAAAAAGAATTGGGCATAATAGTGAAATAAAACCAATCATTTAATACAAACCATAAAAAATGCATAAGTAATTGATTAACGCTCGTTTTTCAAAGTAATATGCAAATTAGTTAACTTTCAGTAGGCGTTTAATTTCAATGTAAAAGCAAGAAAAACTGAACTTATATATATATATATATATATATGTATATATATATATCTATATATATATATACACAATTTGATTTTTGTATATCTCATGAATACACAAAATTCAGAATTATCGCTGAAAAGAAATTTAAAGATTTACTTAGCATATTGCTATCACAAACCATAAGTCCAAGTGGCAAGCCTCACATCCAAACAAACAAACAAAAAAAAAAAAACACATGAAAATACATGCAATCACCTAAATTTCACGTAGCTCAGTTTTTTTGCATTTTGTTTTTTGTTCAAGAAAGAAAAAATTCTGAAACAAAGAAAAACTTTGTAGACAATTAAACCTGTTGTTTTTTGCAACATTTTATCGGCATGAAATAGTTCCATTCTTAATACCAAAGAGCGACATGAAAAGGGGCAAAAAATTCGAACATTTTTTCATGAAGATGAAAAAGGGAGATAAGTACAAAATCCAATAAAATTTTCGAAAATACATTAAATAGATTTAGTAAGATAACACTAAACACTAAATAATATATAAAAAAAAACATTTTTAAAAAATTGAAATGAAGAAAAGTTTAACTGATTGAAAAATGTGGAAAAAGTTTTATGTTCATATTTGGAGAAATCAGATTTTACAATTTTACTTCATTATGTTTGAATTATCTCCCCTTTAATCCACCAAAATTTATATAATCTTCCCTTCCCATCAACCAAGTTTAGATTATCCCACCTTTACTCACCCAAATTAAATTACTTTCCCCTTAATCCCTCAAAGTTTTAATTATTTTTCCTTCCATCGCCCAAGTTAAGATTATCTCCCCTTTCACCCTCAAAATCGAATTATCTCCCCTTTAATTCCTTACAGTTTAAATCATATTTTATTCCTTAACCCAGGTTTTGATTATCGCCCTTTTAACCCTCAAAATTGAATTATCTCCCCTTTAATTCCTTAGAGTTTAAATCATCTATTATTCCGTAGCCCAAATTTTGAGTATCTCCCTTTCACTCTTACAATTGAATTATCTCCCCTTTAATTTTTTACAGTTTAAGTTATCTTATATTCCATCGCCCAAGTTTAGATTATCTCCCCTTTTCACTCTTACCATTGAATTATCTCCCCTTTAATTCCTTACAGTTTAAATTATCTTTTATTCCTTCGCCCAAGTTTAGATTATCTTCCCTTTACTTCTTCACATTTTAGATTATATTTCTTTCCATCGATTAGATTACCCACCCCTTTTAACTCCCAAATAAAATTTTCGCCACAATTTATTCACAATTTAAATTATCTTTTCAAGCATCGCCCACCCTCAAAAATGAATGATCTTACCTTTAATATTTTAAAGTTTAAATTATCTTCTCTTCTATCGCCCAAGAAGAGATTATCCCCCTTTTACCTCATAAGTTAAAAAAAAATACCCCTTTAATCCCTCAAAGATTAAATTATCTTCTTTTCCATCGCCCATGTTCAGGTTATCTACCATTGTCTGCTCCAAGTTTTTATTATCACAGTAAATCCCTCACAGTTTATATTATTTTTTTCTTCTCCCAAGTTTAGATCATCTCCCCTTTCAATTCACATTTTAATGATCTCCCCTTTTAATTCCCCAAAGTCTAAATTAACTTCTCTACCCTTGTCTAGGTAAAGATTATCTCCCCTTTTGCTTCATATTTCAATTATCTCTCCTTTAATCACCATGTTTAAATTATCTTTCCTTTTGCTAAGTTTAATTAACATTTTCAATTATCTCCCCTTTAATCCCTCAAAGTTTAAATAATCGTTACTTCCTTTCCTCAAGTTTAGATTATCTCCCCCTTTTACTGTTGCTATTTTCAATTATCTCCCCTTTAATCTCCCAAAGTTCAAATAAGCTTCTCTTCCATCATCCAAGTTTAGATTATCTTCTCTTTCACGCCACAAGTTTTGAGTATGCCCTTTTAATTCAAGACGGAAATATTTCATGTGTACACAATCATACAGAAGCACTTTAAATTCTAATGTGTCTGCTATAATTGATTTGTTGTTTTTATAGTTTTAGAAGTGTTCGACGGTTAGATATTCTGTACAATACCCATTATATTTTCGTTATTTCTAACTCATTAAGAAGTTTTATGCCAAGTATTACTAATGATTGCTCACTGGTAAAGGCAGATTATGTTTCCTGGAGGCTAAGGCTCCCCCACCCCTCTTCACAGATTTTCGATACTTTCCAATTCTTTCGCTTATTATTACAAATCATTATGCGTCGTCCCCAACAGTCATTTACCATAAGATTTTGGCAATCAACATGGAATTATCTTCCCTTTTATTCCTTATAGTTTAAATCATCTATTATTTATTAGGAGGTTCCTAAAAAGTTGTTTGTTTCACTCACCAAACTACACACACACACACACACACACACACACACACACACACACACACACACACACACACACACACACACACATATATATGTGAAATTCAATATATATCATTTGAGTATCCTGTTGAACAATAAATTCGTGTAAAATGTATTTTTAAAGTCATAAATTTGTATTCTTATATATATATATATATATATATATATATATATATATATATGTATATATATATATTCGCGCGTGTGTGTTTGTGCATATGTGTGTGAGCGGGAGTGTGAACATGACTAAGTTTACTGTATAATTGTACATAATATAGAATTTCATGATTGTCTCATAAAACAATGAATAGTATAGTTTAGCACGCAAATAAATAGCACCCTAAACTTTCAAACTATTCTTCCGCACAACGCTAAGTTTCCCTGCTGAACTCCCAATAAATGAAAATGAATATATTACAAAAAAAAAAATAAAAATAAAAACCAAAAATTCCCAAAGGAATCTACATCTACTTACCAAAATCAAAATGCGGTGAAATTCGGTTGTCGTAGCCGTTGGTCAAATTTTGTATAACCTTTGACCTGAAAAGTGAAAGCACGTAAATAGAGGTCAATGTTTAATATATATATATATATATATATATATATATATATATATATATATATATATATATATATATATATATATATATATATATATAATTGAAGTAAGTTTTCTGGAAAATTTTATTTTCAAAAATAAAACCTTGCAACTTTATTTTATTTTTATGACTTTTTTGGAGGGAATGGTGTCCAAGAAAAGGCATGAAGCCATTTGATGTAATGGAGTAATCATACCTAGTAAAAAAGGAAAGGAATGCAGAATCGCTTCCAGACAAATCAAGCCTGAAAGAAACCCCGGCACCGGTGTATAATCTCCTGGATCTCAAATAGGCTTGTGTTAGGTTTTATTTGTAGCTGAACATAGAAAATTTTAAATTGCTTTAGAATGTATTACTGATTTTGATCGGACTATTGTCATCATCGTGTTATTTCTGCAATGTTTCGATCGATGTAGCCTTCGACCTTCATCAGGCATGTTGGTCGCCATCTTGAAAAAGAAAGGAGGAAAATTACTGGCTCCGTAGACGGTTTCGTATTCTTGGAGTTATGTTTCTCTTTTTTGGCTGCTTTTTCGAGCAAGTGCTAAAGGACAATACTCGAAAACTCGCAACAGTAACTCGACTCTCCAAAAAAACTTAGTACGAGTCAAGGTCCCAGCCGAAAGCCTCATGACAAAAACTGTGTATATGAGATTTCATGCAAATACGGAAAACCATAGAAAGGTTAGACCGATCGCTCCCTAAAGGTAAGGCAAGAAGAACACCGTAAAGCTGACACGGATGGGGGTCGAAACGTTGGGACTAGCTGATCACATATGGAAAGAAAAAGGAACACAGTTCCCTTTTATGGAACGAGGTTGCAATAACTGACAGGGATGCAAGATGGAGAGTCAAACGACTTAAAGAAATTACACATATGCTAAAAAAAATTACTAAGCAGATCGAACATTGAGATCAACAGCATTTGGAAACTTCTAATTATAAAGAAAAACAAATATTGTACGACCTCTCCTTAAAAGTTCAAGGGTGAAAGGGAGATACTCCCTGTCAACTTTATTAGAGTTACCTCCCTTCTCAACCAAAACTTATTTCACACATACGAAACCCTAGCGAAAAGAAACAAAAAACAACTCCAAGAATACGTAACCATCTAGTGAGCCAGTAAATTTTCTCCTTCCTTTTCCAAAATGACGACCAACATTCCTGATGATGGTCGAAGGCTACATCGACCAAAACGTTGCACAAATAATACTCAAGATAAGAACAATAGTCCGATTAGATGGCGACCAAGTAATGCAAACAATCAGCCCTCATCTAAAAAACTATAAATTTGAAATCTTTTTTTTAGAACTTTTCAGATTGAGGCTTCATTATTAGGATCACTGTTCTTACATGAATTATTTTCACAACGTTTTAGCCGATGTTATCACCTTTTCTAGAGTGCATCCTAAAGTAGAGTTCGATATTTTGTATAGTATCTCGAGTTCGACAGAAAGATTTTAAGCTCGAAAAGATACACCGGAAGACGTATGGAGGCTTTATGAGCTGCAAGGTTGTGAAAATAACGACCAAAATCAGAACAGAAGTACGAATCATTTAAATCATACGAAATTTGATTGCAACGCTTTACATGGAATCAGTCGGTGATCAGTTTTTGGTCAGAGCGAAACTATTCTTTGGCGTTACAGATTGAAAACTAAAGCCGTATGCACTGAATTAGAAAAAAAAAATTATTCATTTTTCACCCCCTACCCCCAACTAGGCATATTGCCACTTGGAATATGGACGTAAATAAAAATATTAACAATTATTTTTATATTTACAGACTCGTGTGTTTCATGCTCACGCAATCATCAGTGTATGAAGTGATGATTACTGCTGGTCGGGAGATTCGAATCCAGCGACCAAACCACTGTTTATATGTGTATGTATCTATATATCTGTCTCTCTTTCTATATATATATATTTCTCTCTAATTATATAAATGCAACTTTGTCTGCATGTGAGTTCATTCCTTGTAGACTCCGAAACGGCTGAACAGATTTTCTTTAAAATTTACAGAACTTTAGTGTATAAGTCTAGGAATGATCTTAGTAAAATTTTGTCTCAGAATGCCCCCGATAATTACCGATAATCGATAATAAAAACCGTTATTTTAATTAATTAACCATCGATAAAGCCACTTTTTCCATGTCGTCGCTTAG
>NC_136515.1:77278112-77343112 GCF_053919585.1 Euprymna scolopes
ACAAACAAACAAAAAAACGAAACAAAAAACAGTAAAACGCCTACACACGGAATAAAACCGTGCATCTCATACGCATATTTATAAAATTTAATCGACGCTTTCATCATATAATTCGATCAGCCGATTCTATGCAAATATATTCGTTTTCGAGTGAGAAGAAACACAAACCGCTAACTTTGACATTAATCCAGTCGAAGGAAACAGACGACATTTTGTTTTCCAAAATGGCGACTAACGCCATTAGTTGATTCATCATTTTTATATCTAATTTTTCTATTTTTTTTTTTTTGTTTGTTTTTAGTTTGTTCCGCCTCGTATTTCACGAACAAAGATTAATTTCCTTTTTGGGAGAAAGACGAATGATTTTTGCCGGAAACAGAATCACATCGTAAATATTTCGAAAGCGATGGCGAGAAAAATGACTTTCACTTATAAAGAATGACTTGATTAAATTCGAGTACATTATAATAAATGTTTTTGAACCTGTAATGTCCGAAAACACAAGGGAGACAGCATCGTGTAACAAATGAACGTTTTCCAACGGTCAATGCATTATAATAAATGCACCGTTTGAACTATGACAAAAACGACAAGGTAAGTATTAGGACCTCCACCCCAACAAAATAAATTGAGAATATATTTACTGCGAAGGAAACATCAATTCTGCTAAATACGTTTCAATATTAAATGAAGATCTCCTTCCAATATTCTCAAGTGGTAAAATGAACCAAGTTAACTCCCTATTTATGGGAGACTGAGCTTGTTGTAACTCTGCTATGAAAACACAACATTGGTTGAGCCAAAATGGGATTAATAAACTTCCATGGCCAAGTCATCCCTCGGATATGAACCCAATTGAAAACATTAGGGACATATTAGAAAAGGAAACCACCTCCTAAGCCTGAACTTTTAGTTTATTACGTAGACATGGCAATAAATTCCCCAAGATGATATTCGTTAACTGATCAATTCCCTGCCAAGAAGGATCCTGGCATTAATATATATATATATATATATATATATATATATATATATATATATATATATATATATATATATGTGTGTGTGTGTGTGTGTGTGTGTGTGTGTATGTATTGTATTGTATAATACTGTAAATATAAAGTCCAAATAAATATTAGTATCAATATTTATAAGCGGATCAAAGGCAGATAAAGAAAACTCAATATGCGGGATAGAGCAATGGCATGAATGGAAATATTGAGATAATTATGTAGAATTACAACAAAATTTACTGTTTGACAATGGAGTGCAGATAGTTATTAAAGTTTATTCCTTAATTTAACTGAGAATTTCCATTTACACACACACACACACACACACACACACACACACACACACACACACACACACACACACACACACATATATATATATATATATATATGAACAGACATGCGCATAAAAGTCATTTTTCTTCCTCAATTTGCCATAGGCATACTGTGAACGTTTTTCAAAATGTTTTAACATTTTTGCGATAGCAAATAAAAGTGAAACAAACAAACAAACAAACAAACAAACAAACATATTTGCATTTTATAGTCTTCGGGGGATGAACATATTCGATATTAAACAATTTTATTCTTTGAAAACGAAGAAAAACAGATAAAAAAAAGTAAATAGCTGAAAAATCTCGTAGAGAAAATGACGAAAAAGTCAGTGTAACATTTAAAGAATTCAAATAAAAAATTCAAAACAAAAACAGAAAACAGAATTTTATTCGTGTCGTTTCCACTGCATTCATCGTTTTAGTTGCTTAAATTGTCAGATCATATATACCATTAAATTGTCAGATCATATATACCATTAAATTGTCAGATCATATATACCATTAGACACACGGTCTTCTTCGGATGTTATTTCTCGTTGTCATAATTTAATTCACTCAAGTTGGTTAATCGATATTTTGTAGATCAATCCTGTCACTAATGGAAAAATGTATTTTAAAGAAAAGTAACTTCGTCATTCATGCGCAGTGCGCGTACACGCCTTTGATTTACTTTTCGGAATCTTGTCTACACATGTGTCAGTTAAAGGTTTGTGTGCAAAAATTCATGTTGCCATCGCTGAAGCCTTCATTTCCATTTGGAGTTTTGTTAAGATATTCGCAGAGTTGGGGTTAGTGTTAATGTTAGTTTTTTTTTAACATTTTTCATCCTCAAACAAGGAGTGCTGATACCTTTTTTTACATAGGAGTCACCGATTATCAAAGCCCTGAGGCCATTTGAGGATAAGGGTTGATAATATCATAGTGGTTGTTAGAAATGGAAATTTAGTAGATTGGATTACTTTAGGGGGCGGTTCATCAAGAATTTGTTTATGTTGGACTTGAAGACATCCAGGTTGTAGTCAGCTGGAAAACAGGCAAACGGAAGAGAGTTCCATAGCTGTGCAGTTGTTCATGGAATGCACGTTTTGATTTATGCACAGTTAAAGAGTGGGGAAAATTATTGACAGTGGTTTCAGCTAGACGAGTGTTTTCGTAGAAGATTGACGTGGGTGAGACCAGAGATTGGAGCCCAGACGAGCGCTTGCCGTGGAAATCACGATAAAACAAAGACAGGCTCGCAACTTCACTTCTGTGGGAAAGAGGTTGAAGGGAAGAGAAAAGGGCGCCTCCCACAAAGCTATAAAGTCTATTTTGTACTCTGTCAAGGCAGGATAAGCTGCTTCTAGCAGGTCCTGCTCAGATGTTGCAACAATACTCCATTTGGAATCATATCTAACAGGGTCCTGAGAAGAGTTGAGCAGCGAGATATCCGTTCTCATTACATTTATCCTTCTGCATGTCAGTAGACTTCTCCGTCAGTAGACTTCTTCGTGCAAGCTGAGTGAACAAACGTACAAACGAATGGGCTCTGAAGCAGATTGGACAATGCCAAAGACTGTTGGACAACATTAATGACGGGAAATTGCAATTTAGGGGACAAGTGACCAGTGCAGACGGCCTAACAAACGCCCCTGGTTTAACCCCTGGCAAAAAGAGGACGTGGAAGACCAAAAACAAGAATGCCAGACCACGTGAAGGACATCGCGGACATTAACATGGCTGAGTTGCTCAGAATGGTGCAGAACCAGAGTCAATGGCGACGATTCATGAAGAGTGATACGGCTGGTACGTGATGACCATTCAGTTAAAGAGAGAGAAAGAGAGATAGAGAGAGAGAGAGAGAGAGAGAGAGAGAGAGAGAGAGAGAGAGAGCTGTCAGTACATTCGGGGATACAGGAAAAAGGGAGGGAATTCCAAAATATAGTAGTTTCTCTGTATCTCACTCCCTATCACAAATTGTTACATTTACAACCCTGACCAGGAAGAACAACACGCATCATTTTAGATCTGTTTTGACCACAGTTCCTGATGATTGTATAACGAATGCCGAGAGCCCACTTGGGAACGCTGATAATGCAGTGATAATTGTTGAAATCGCCCTAAACTCTAGAGCCAAAATTGAAGAGCCAGTGCTCAAAACAACGAGATATTATAAAAAGGCTGACGGGGAAGTCATCAGAGATCTTATCAGAGATGCTCCATGGGGAAATATTTTTTCTCTTTCTGCGGAACAGTGCACAAACGAGACCACTGAATGGTTCAAAACTGCAATCGAAGCGTATGTTCCCATGCGGAAATCTTATAGCAAGCCCCACTCTCCCCAATGGTTTACTTCGACTTGCGCAACTGCCATTGCTCAAAGGTAGCATGCATACCGCAGATTAAACCGACATAAGTCCAGTTCAAACAGACAGAAGTACATAGAAGCTAGAATTAACGTTAAGAAAGAAATATCGACAGCTAAGAGGGAATTTACAGAAACCACTAAAAGACGCGTCGAAGCACAAAAACTAGAAACTCGTGACTTCTGGAAAATCTACAACAGTGTAGTAAATAATGGGTAATCAACAATTCACGCACTTACCAACAATCACGAGGTTGTTTGCTCAGCAACCGAAAAGGCTAACATGCTTGCCACTCGGTTTGCCTCCAACTCCACACTGGACCCTTCCAACCACCCCTACCTGAATTTCCTATGCGGACAGACGCCATGCTAGAAGATCTGAGAATCACCCCTGATCAGGGGCATGCTATCATAAAAAATCTTGACATTCAAAAGCATGTGGACCCGATCTCATCCCAGCTGTGCTATTAAAAAAGTGCTCAGCCGAAGTAGCTCCAGTTCTCTCCAAACTCTACAACAAATGCCTTAACGAATCTTGCTTTCCAGTCTGTTGTAAAACTGCTTCTCTGGTACTAGTATTCAAGAATTCTGGCGAAAGAACTGACCCATTAAATTATCGCCCTATTAGCCTCCTCCCACTTTTTGCCAAAATATTTGAGACCTTAATTAACCATGCTCTAGTTCATCACCTTACAGATGCTAAACTTCTGACTAACCAACAATATGGATTTAGACAAGCCCGTTCCACAGCAGACATCACTGTAATCTCTGAACATATATGACATTCACTGGACAAAGCAGGGGAGGGCAGAGCGGTAGCTCTAGATATATCTAAGGCTTTTAACAGGGTATGACATGAGGGTTTCCTCAGGAAAATTAGATCATACGGTATCACTGGTAGAATACTTAATATAATCAAATCCTTCTTAGATAAGAGAAAAATCCAGGTTGTCCTCGATGGTCGTACATCTAAACAATATGATATAAATGCGGGAGTGGCTCAGGGGTTTATCCTTGGACCTCTACTGTTCCTGATATTCATAAATGACCTGCCTCTGAGATGGATATATATGCTGATGACACCACACTCTATAACAGGCACGACAGGAAAACAAATGAACACATATCTAAAGAAATGGGAGAAACACTAGAGGATGACCTCCAATCTGTAGTGGAATGGGGACAAAAATGGATGGCCACGTTCAATGCCGCCAAGACTAAACTAGTTTCCTTCAATAATTACAAGAAACCTTCTCTACCACCTATAGCAATTGCCAACAACTCTTTATCTGAGAGTACATCTTTCAAACTCCTTGGCCTAACGTTCACAGGAAACATGAGTTGGCACAATTACATTGAAGGTATTGCCAGGCCCGCTGCAAGGAAGGTGGGCTCTCTCTACCGTGCTAGAAAATACTAACACCCGAAAGTATCCTGTACCTCTATAAGGCAACCATTCGCCCATGTATGGAGTATTGCTGTCACATTTTGGCTGGTGCATCGGCTACTAGTCTCTCGCTCCTTGACAAGGTTCAAAAGAGAGTCGCAAACCTGATAGGCCCTGAACTGGCATCTAAGCTTCAGCCCCTGTCCCATCGACGAAACGTTGCATCCCTCTGCCTGTTCTACAAGTATTTTAATGGTGAATGCTCTGACGAACTGCAAGCACTTGTGCCCCCACGACGTGAACACCCTCGACAGACCCGACAGGTAGCAAAATCCCACCCCCACACTGTAGAGATCCCTAGATGTAAAAGATCTTTCTACTCCAGTAGTTTCTTCCCCAGAACCGCTAGACTTTGGAATTCCATTCAAGGTCCCTGCTTCCCCAGCTCTACTGACGTGGAGAAGTTCAAGTGCAACGTGAACCGACATCTTGCTGCCCAAATCCCTACATAGTACCCCAGTAGTTGTTGCCCCTGATAGTAGCCCTCTACACCAAAGTGGCAATATGCCTTGTTTGGGGTGAAAACGTAATTAAAAAAAAAGTTCGAGAGAAGAAGAGTAGAAAGCTGTAAAGTGGTCGGATTTATTGCTTAACAGGCTAGTCGGGAGTTTGTACGTCCATGGGGCACAAGTGCTAAAAGTTCATCAGAGCACATTCCATTAAAATACTTATAAAACAAGCACAGAGATGCAACATTGAAGTGATGAGACAGGAATTGGAGTTTAATGTACAATTGTTTGGGATCAATTAGATTAGATACTCTTTTTCGGGAAATCACTCCAGACAAAGCATGGATCCACTTGATGTAAGGAGCTAAATAATATGTAACGTTACGACAAGATTTAGAGTTAGGATTCGGGTTTTCCTGTTGAGATCGACTGAATGTGCAATGAATAATGGCATAGTGGTTATGGTTTAAATTAAGGTTAAGGGTTAGGGTTAAGTTACAGTTACTTTTAAAGTTAGGGTTAAAGTGTAAATCGATAGAATCCTCATTTCTCGTCGTATTAAAATGCAGAATAAACGACACTGTGGAACGTATCGCGGAATTTAGAATTATTAGTCATGGAAATACCTGTTTAAGCAGAAATATGAAGAAAACGATTTTTTTATGTAAATAACCAATCAGATTAATGGATTCCTACTTTTCGAGTGGATAATAAAACGTTCTTTTTTTCAAGCATGTAAAAATGTAATTTACCAAAAAAGATATAAATCTAAAAATGACATTCGCCGCAATTCATTTCATTTTTTTTAATTATGAAAAAAAAAAAAAAAAAAAAAGAACAGCTATTTTAATCCTCTCTTAATCATAGTAAAAATTTATTTTTTCAACCTTTCTAAATATGAAATGAATTTGGAAACATTTAAAGCGTTGAATAGAAAACCGTACATCGTGTTAACATTCTTAACAAATCGTCATGTGTTAAAAGGTTGAATACTTCCAAGTTATATACAAATGTTATATTGTCGAGTGGAAAACAATACACAGACATAAAATATAAAATATATTTTTTCCGTTAGGTACAATAATAAAAGTCCGTGTCAGGTAGCATTACCTAGTAATTGACTTGACAAGTAAAAGTAAGTATCCACATTCCGACTGACATCTTCAACTGACTCCAACCAGTTTCGCTCTCCTTAAATATTATACGCGAACCGTGGTCACATGTTCGAGCCACGTCAAAGCAACTACTTTTATAGGGATTTAAACAACATTCACTTAACAAAATTAGTTTTAGTTTTAAAACAACTTGATTCGATTAACAATTTACTAACTAAACCCGTATCAACAAATTTTATTTTTAAATCCTTTTTATTTTTAACTAGCTTGGGTGTGTTTGGAGGTGTGTGTTGAGAAAAAAGTGGTAGTCAAGCAGGCTCGAACTCTTACCTCGAAGGAGGAAAATAACGTGAAAAAAAGTGAGGTCTTTGCCGTTGCATCCATTGCCAAACGGGAAGTAGCGAAGGTTTAAATTAAGGCTAGTTAATCGAAAAGAGTAGATGACTTTCGAAAATATCTGCGAGAAAAGCGACCCCTACTTGTAGAAAAGTGCCCAGTTGAGGGCGAAGGAATTAACGTTTTTGGCCAATTTTTCGATATTTGTCGTCCGAAGGGTCAAGCTTCAAAACGATACCAATCGTGTTAAAATCCGTCGCCTCTGTCAAAAGTTTTAGGCGTACATACATACATACATACATACATACATACATACATTTAAACAGACAGGTAAGATTAATATTATCTCTCTATATACAAAAGTGAACGTGTCTGTGTGTCTGTATACATTTTCCACCACAATAACTCTGTCAATTTTCAGTCTACAGACGCGAAATTTGATATGCAGGGTACTGAGATTTGGGAAAATCTTGTAATCCATTTTCGGCCAGAATTTGGCTTTTAAGGAGTCAAAGTTAGACGATTTGACCTTTGAGAACTCTACCAAACTCCTTCGACAATTTTGGGTCTAAACACTTGAAATTTTAGATATAGGTTCCTTGGCCATGGATCTAACTTAATAACTTGATTTGAGCCCAAAACAATAAATGTTAAGAGGTCATAATAGAGGTCAAAGTTAAAAAAATTGACCTTTGCTTTTTTGCTCAATATACATCTCCAAACACCTGGGAAACGCCCGGCTTAAATACTAGTAGATTATAAAAATAAAAGTGAAAGTTAAAGAAAACCACCTCCTGGTAACGCCAGGTATTTTTTTTATTATTGGGGAGGGTGATTTTCTATCAAACATGCGTTATTTACCCGTTGTTTTAAATACACTGAGTCTAAAAAAAGTGTACTTCTAATGACGCGACAATAATGGTCATCAATCTTCATGAATAAACATGTGGTCTCTATTTGAAGTGTGAGTACATTTTTCGAGACCCCCTTTAATTATTTTTACTTAAATTTTATTTAACAAATTTACAACTCACTGTTTTAATTAATGCAAGAATATTTATTCACTATTCTTTTGACTTCATCTCAAGTAGGTTGGTCGAGATTTACTTTGTATTTTCAGAGGCGGGGGCGGGGAGAAGTATTAACCTGATTCTCAAGTTTACAATACTTCAAAATAAATTGCTCTATTGGGCATAAAGCCAAGTAGATAAAAACATTGGATATAAAATATTCTATAATGAATCTTATGATGAGTTTTTTTTTTTTTTTTTAGCTTAATGCCTATTAGAAAAATAAAAATAAATATGTGATGGTTCGAAAGAAAGTTCACTACAGCAAATGAAAACCGATGGATTATACCTTAAGATCAGAGCAGAAAGTTTAATCAGAACGAACGCCATTTAAAGAAAAGGTACGTATATGTATAATAATTAAAGACTTTACCTAAGCGATTTATAAATAATCTATCTATCTATATATCTATAAAAGTGAACGTGTCTGTGTGTCTGTTTGTGTGTATGTGCCTGTGTACATTTCCCTACGCAATAACTCTGTCAATTTTTAGTCTACAGACTCGAAATTTGTTATACAGGGTACTGAGATTTGGGAAAATCGATGTGATCGGTTTTTGGCCAGAAATTTGGAGATTAAGGGGTCAAAGTTCAACGATTTGACCTTTGAGAACTCTACCAAACTCCTCCGACAATTTTGGGTCTACGCACTTGAAATTTTAGATATGGGTTCCTTGGACATGGATCTAACTTAATAACTTGATTTGAGCCCAAAACAATAAATTTTAAGGGGTCATTCTCGGTCGCAAGATATGCTTTAATATAATATTTTAGTTCATGCATATACCTTATTTATTATCACATTGCAATCTATGGTCCGCTATGTATAACATTCGGCTAGCTTCAATAACTGCTGAAAATTTCCCCTATCATCTACCTATCCCTAAAACAAAATGTTAATTACACTAGTAAAGTTTCTTTGCTAGAATTGCTCGTCTATGGAACTCAATACATTGGAGCTGCTTCCCAGCTGACTAAAGTCTCACGTGAGCAAGTTGTTGTTGAACCGTCATCTTAAATAAAATAACATTACTCGAGTTCCTTAGTTACCGATAATCACGGTATTGTCTCATCGGTCAACTCACACTCATAACGTATATATATATATATATATATATATATATATATATATATATATATATATATATATATACAGGGAGTGACCTTTCGGGTCTTGAGAAGGGGCAGTAAAAAAAAACATCTAAACGCTTTGGACACAAGCCAAGATCGATCAATGGCGGAAATGTTCTAAAAATAGCGCCAGTGTGTTTCGTGTGCATGTTATACGCCATCTTTATTTTTTTTTACCGGAAGTTTCTATTTAAGCCACATCTTTAGAAATCGTTGTAGAATATGTTGATGCTTTTAAAACAATATCTGAACACAGATGAATAAAAATATAACGACACTAGACTTTTCGTGAATTCAAAACGGACATAAGTTCCAAACCTTTAACTTATTACGAGTGTTTTATGCTAAATTGACGGTTAAATATAACCATGCTAATTTTTGCAGTATTTCTATTAATCCATATTTACTTGTATTCATCCTATTAACCTCTACTCATCCATATTAACTTCTATTCACTACTATTAACTTCTATTAATGCCTATTAACTTCTATTTCTCCCTATCAACTCCTATTCATCCATATAAACTTCTATTCATCCTATTAACTTCTATGGATCAATATTAACTTCTATTCATCCCTATTAACTTCTATTCATCTTTATTAACTTCTATTCATCCATATAAACTTCTATTCATCCATATTAACTTCTATTAATCCCTATTAACTTCTATTCATCCTATTAACTTCTATTGATCCCTATTAACTTCTATTAATCCCTATAAACTTCTATTTATCCCTATTAACTTCTATTAATCCCTATTAATTTCTATTCATCCATATTAACTTCTATTAATCCCTATTAACTTCTATTCATCCCTATTAACTTCTATTCATCTTTATTAACTTCTATTTATCCTATTAACTTCTATTGATCCCTATAAACTTCTATTCATCCCTATAAACTCCTATTAATCCCTATTAACTTCTATGCATCTATATTAACTTATATGCATCCCTATTAACCTCTTATTGTGCATCGAACGGATACCATTATACTTAGTTCGTTGCAACACATCATAACAAAGGTCCGTACACAATTTCAGTCAAATCGAACGAGTAGTCCCCATGAAAACTTTTAGAGTAAATGTAGTATCGTGGTGAAGAATCCTTATTAATACTTTAATCCCCAACTGTGCATCGGACGGATGCCGTAAGGTTCAGTTCGCTGCACCTCATTACAACTAAGATCCATACACAATTGCAGCCTGATCGGCCCAGTAGTTTTTTAATAAAACCTTTAAGCGTAAATGGGATATTGTGGTGACAAAACCCCATTAATCATTTACTCTGGACGGAATTGATACTATAATACTTAATTCGCTGCAGCTTACCATAAAAATATCAATATAAAATTCCAACAAGATCCGGCTAGTCGTTTCTGAGAAAAAGTGGAACAGACAGACAAACGAACAGACAAATGGAAATATGATATGATATATATCTATATATATCAATCCATTCATTCATTCATTTATTCAAGTGGTGTCCTGAAGGTTACAGGCATTGATGGATATGACTCTTTATCTATCTCAATAAAGGCATTTATGAATTCATTGTTGCTCATCATTTACAATCCTATTCACACTTTTTTTCGGAAATACTTTGATGTATTGTCACAGATTTCTTTGCAGTTGTACAGACAGTAGGTGGCAGTTTCTTTCTGTTCGAACAGTGCTCATACTAAGCGATATATATATATATATATATATATTTATATATATATATATATATATATATATATATATATATATATATTCATTTACCAGTGGTGAAAAAACCGGACTTAGAGTGCTCAATGTGTAGCCAGAGCAGTATATAGGAAATTTATTACTGTGAGTACAGAATGAGTTTGCATATTGTTTCAGCTAGAGGAAAATCCTCAAAAAGAAGAGGAAATATCCGACTAGCATCGTCAGAATTCATATATATATATATATATATATACAGGGTGACTAAAAAAACAAAAAACAAAAGCTAAATGGAGGCCATCTAGAACATATGCTGTAGAACGGAGAAAAAAAGGCCAAAGACCCTAGTGTTTTGATGTGATGTTTTGAATATAATAAACTAGTTATGACAAAAGTTTCATTTCATTAAGACAAAACACTAAGAAACAGAGCCTAATTATAATTATTGGGGCCCGTTTTTTTATCACCCTGTATATATACTAGCTGACTGCTCGGCGTTTCCTCGTCGTACAATACGTACATACGTACATGATATTTTAATTTATGCAGATTGCGTATGTATTATTAAAGATTCAATCCTCTATTGTGTAATATATATTACGAATAATAATTTGCCAGGTGGACTAATTCGCGAAAAATAAATAAATAAAATTAATGATGATATTGCTCATCAAATTCCGTCTGTGTTTGTGTACATTACATGTCAGCTGATATTTGGGTTTGACGATGAATGCCCCGGAAAAGTCACTTCTGATTAATGTTCTGTTTTAAAATTTGCAAACGAATAAATGATTTGCAGCGATTTAAAATAGTACCTCTTCTCTTATCGCAAATTGAACTCATTAATAAGAACACATTAAAATTCAATGGTGACGCACACTAGCGCTTGAATAGAAGATCGTTCAATTTTCAGTCGAATGCTCTACTACTAAGTCATATCTCCAGAGGGCTATACACCTGTTTTGTTTAGAAGAAAGGATTTACTGAGATTTTATTATCACCAATTGCCGGTGTAACATAAAATATTTCCCTGTGAATATCATTCTTTTTCTTATCTATAAGAGAGAAGAACTATTTTAAAAATCGTATTTTTTCGATTTTCGATACTTACCGGATGATATTCTGTATAAAACCTATCTAAGAACACTGCCACACATATAAATCAGCTTTTTATGAAATTTGAAAAAGATAGGCTCAGCCGTTTGGGAACCTATAAGGAATGAACTGACACACGCATACACAAAGTGACTTTTATATGATAGTTAATAGTATATATATATATATATATATATATATATATATATATATATATATATATATATATAATGATTGAAGAACGTAATAATAATAATAATAATAATAATAATAATAATAATAATATATATATATATATTTATATATATATATATATATACTAGCAAAAGTACCCATTGTTGACTGGGTTCAAAGACAGCCTACAGAAAATGGACTCTGATTTATGAAAGTATGATAGGTTATGAAAAGGAAGGCTTGTAAAGAGATAGCTTCGAATTTGGGGGTATCAAAACCAAAGCAAAATATGATGAAAGTAAAAATAAAATAAATAACCCCCATAATTTATTATACCATACCTGTTCACATTGAAACACTTATCACAATATTCTGTGGATCTATAGTAAAAAGCCTTGTTAAACTTTGTGACATATTTCCATTCTATGGAGGTCAGGCGCGAACGAATACCCCATAATTTTATTATACCATATTTCTTCAAACTGAGACATAATTATCAAAGTATAATTACGCAGATAGACATTAAAAGTCTTTATTAAAGTTTGTACCTATTTCCATTCTATGGAGGTCAGGCGCGAACGCAGACCCAACAATTTTATTATACTATCCCTATTTAAGTTAAAACATACTTATCAAAGTATTCTTATGTACATTTATATCAAAAACACTTGTAAACGTTTTTTTTTTTAATTTTTAAATTTTTTATTGCCATACTTTGTGGACCAGGCGCGTACGCAGACCCCACAATTTTAATGAATCATCATTATGCCAGATCAAACATACCCATTCCTGTGTCTCGATACATCTATCATTATATGTGATAAGTTTTCTATAATAGTCAACCATATAGGAGCCTATTCGTGACCGTACACATACACAGACGTTTAGCTTCATATATATATATATATATATATATATATATATATATATATATATATATATATATATATATATATATATATATGTCAGGTCATGTCATATGCTACTGGTACCATGTAACCCAGTACTACCTGCCTTATGTTCGGGTCACCGGCGACTAAACTGGTTCCCCCACCAGACTTGTTTGGTGAGGAGGGCGGCTAGTCTCCCTGAAGGATTAAAAACAAGACCTTCCAAAGGGCGAATGAACTCTTTTTCTGGGTCAATGGCCAACTAGCACCGTGTATATTTGTGTGTGTGTATATGTGTATTGGGGTAGAGAGGGCTCCTCTAAGCCGTGGTGAAGGCAACCTTTCTAGGAGAAGCAAATCTCTGATTTAAAAAACCATAAAGCGGAAGACCAGTACCCGCATTAAGCTGGTCTGCAGTTTAATTTGTTGCTGGCTATCTTGCTCTTGCTTGTTGCTGGATCTCAACATTTTGAACCGAGAGAGAGACTTAGCTGTCGTACAAAGCTAAGACTCTGTAATATCATATTTGTATAGATACTCCCTCAGACATTTGGGCTCATGGATTTTAAATGTCTGAGGGAGTGGCGCTCGTCTGACAAGACGTTGCAATCGTCATATATATATATAATGATTGAAGAACGTAATAAAATAAATTTCATATAATTTATATTATGATAAAACACTTCAGATATTTAAAAGCAAAGAAACTATTTTGTTGATAAAGTATTAACAATATTTCCAGCGAATAAACAGCATTCAAAGAATTAACGAGGCACATTTAAAATATACAAATATATATTAAGTAAAAGAAAAGACATAAATTGAATTCTTGGTTGTTTTTCTCTAAAACGGTAAACAACCGATCTTGTCAAACAATCATGAAATCAATGTATTTTCTTCCTTCTTTTCTTCCTCTTCCTTCCTCTTCTTCTTCTTCCTTTTCTTCC
Organism: Euprymna scolopes; assembly: GCF_053919585.1. Classification (NCBI taxonomy): domain Eukaryota; kingdom Metazoa; phylum Mollusca; class Cephalopoda; order Sepiida; family Sepiolidae; genus Euprymna; species Euprymna scolopes. Next base: position 77,292,147 of record NC_136515.1, read on the forward strand.
TCTTCTTCCTCTTCCTTTTCTTCCTCTTCTTCCTTTTCATCCTCTTCTTCCTTTTCATCCTCTAGCTCTCAATCTGCATCATTTATTGACAATGTTTTGTTCAAGCGTTGTTTCAATCTCTATAAATTATATATCTACCATTACATAAAAGTCACTTTGTGTGTGTGTGTGTGTGAGTTCATTCCTCATAGATTCCAAAACGGCTGAGCCGATCTGTTACAAATTTCGCACAAAAGTTAATTCATATTTATGGCAGTATTCTTAGATGTAGTTTGTACAGAAATTCATCCGATACGTATCGAAAATCGAAACAATCCGACCTTAAAAATAATTTTTTCTTCTCTTACAGATGGAAAAGCATTTTTACAGGGAAATATTTTACGTTACACCGGTGTAAACTTAGCCGGTTTAACGTAAAATATTCCCGATGTAAAAATTCTTCTTTTTATCTATAAGAAAATAAAACTATTTTTAAGATTGTCAAGCCCAAATATAAGCTGACGTGATATTGTAAACAAACGCTGACGGAATTTGATGAAAGACATTATCATTATTTATTTATTTATTTGTTTATTTATTTAAATTATTTTTATTTGCGAATTAGTCCACCGGGCAAATTATTCCTCGTAATTTAAAATAATCAATAGAGGATTGGTTCTATAATAATGCATACGCAATCTGCATAAATTAAAATATCATATTTAAGCGTATTGGACGACCGAACATGCCGGGCGTTTAGTTAGTAAAGTATATAAAATTGATTTTGGGGGTACACTATAAGAAGCATTTGTTAAAATTACTAGCAGGAGGCGTCCGATTTTGCGATACGCTTAAATATATTTTAATTCATGCATATTCCGTATTTATTCTTACAAGTCAATATTCTATCGAATATTATATTGATCCTAATATACAGCACTGATTTAAAAAAAAAAAAAACATGACTTAGGTGTCATCAGCTAGAATCGAACCCAGGACGTTTAGCACTTTGGTCGTGTTTACTACAGTTAACCTAACTTGATAAATACGTAGGAAAGTCGTAAAATTAAACCATATTTAACTATGACTAGTTTAACCACATGCAAACTTATAGAAATGCCAGCAAGTTCAAATAAACATTTTGCATTTCATCTTGCTGACATATTTCTGTACACGTTATTCATCCATCACAACAAAGATTTTACTCATTATTAATAATCCTTGGTGTCTGATTATTGTTTCCTGATAATTTCAGTGTTACGTGACCAGTAGTTTAAGAATTTGTCGGTTAAATATTAACAGACAGACACACATACATCTACTATTTTATTTATATATATTAAATGAGAAATCATTTTTATTGAAAATTCAGTTAATATTATGCATTTAAAATTGAGAAAATTCGCTTGAAATATTTCAACAACCTACCCCTAACCTTGTGCACGTTATTCATCCATCCAAACAAAGATTTTACTCGCTATAAACCATCCTTGGTGTATGATTACTATTTTCTGTTAATTTTACTGTTATGTTACAAGTTGTTTCATGGCAAGTGATCGTCTGAGCTCCAATCTATGGTCCCCTTTTGCCAAACTTTCACGAAAAATACTCGTTTACCTGAAACCACTATCAAAAATTTCTCCCTTTACCTGTGCCGAAACCTAAACGTAGATTCCATGGACAAAGTTTCTTCCTTAGAACTTCACGCCGGTGGAACTCTTTTCCATTTCATTGCTTTCCAGCTGACTAAAATATAGCCGTCTTCAAGTCCAACGTAAACAAGTTCTTGATGAACCGCCACCTTACCAAATTTGCACTACTAACGAATACTACGGTATTGTCCCATTTACTGCCGTACAACAATTAATCATTATCCTCGAGTGGCCTCCGGGCCTTGATAAGTGGCGACTCCTTAGTAAAAAAAAAGTTTATCGGTTAAATATTTACACACAGACAGACACATATAAATACATCTACTGTTTTATTTATGTAGAAAAGTGTATTTCAAATAGGTCCCTATTGACTTGCTTCCAAACGTGAATTTTTTTTATAAATATTTCTGCATTCTGAAGATAAAGATATATAATTTGGATAATTCGGATATGTTTAGTATTATTCGCACTCAATGACATCGAAAAAAAAAAGGGATGATTAAAATAGTTTTTTCATAAACTAATTCCAAAATAGTTTAGATAAATGGAAAATATAATCCGTAATAATATATAAAGAAAAAGAAAATGACATTAGTTTCTTTAGAAACTAATGTCATTTTCTTTTTCTTTTTTCTTTTTAATAACTTGTCTTATTTAAGTCTCCTCACAATATACATGGAAAAAGAGGCTGAATATCCGACACGATTATATAGATAACGACTGGTCGATGTAACCTCCGATCTTCTTAAAGTGTGTCTTGTCAAACTCTGGAATATTTCTCTCGAACTCGCGAATATGTACGGAATCTTTTTTTTTTTTTTTACACAGTGGTCACCACTTATCAAGGCCCGGAAGCCACTCAGGGATAAGGGTTATTGCAAGTACATTACGTTAGTGTGGAGAATTGATGAAGTGTTTACTTAAGGGCGCGGTTCATTAGGAATTTGTTCACGTTGGACTTGAAGACATCCAAGTTGCAGTCAGGTGGGAAGCAGGCAGACGAAACAGAGTTCCATAGGCGCGCAGTTCTAAGAAAGAAGCTTTGTTCATGAAATCCACGTTTTGATTTAGGCACAGATAAAAAGTGGGGGAAATTTTTCACAGTGGCTTCAGCTAGACGGGTGTTTTTCGTGAAAGATTGGCGAGGGGGGACCAGAGATTGGAGTTCAGACGGGCACCTGCCATGGAACTATTTATTCAATCCACGGGGTAGCATGCTCTCGTCTCATAAGCCACGATCAAGTAGAAGTCTTCAGTAATTGGCATTTCCAGTCTTCGTATCAGCCGCACTCAGGATGAAACCTTCGATCTCCAAAATTATTTACAATTCCTAGTACTTTATCCGTTATGGCACATGTTCTTTACGGATATTTCACCTGAAGAAGGTCGGAAGTTATATCGACCGAAACATTGTGATAACACGCAAAATCAAAACAGCAGTTCCGAAAATCCAAGTAATACAGTTTTTTGTTTTGTATTATTACGACTTAGACGTTGCGATATGTCGTCTTAACGAATGTTATTTGTAATTAGCTGAAAGTCCGGCGTTGCCCGGTCATACAATACGCTTAAACATAATATTTTAATTCATGCAGATTGCGTATGTATTTTTACAATATCAATCCTCTATTGAGGAATAATTTCCCGTTGGACTAATTCACAAAAAAACTTTAAAAAATAATAATGATAATGTCGTTCATTAAATTCCATCCGTGTTTATCTACAATATCACGTCAGCTGATATTTGGGCTTGACGATGAATGCCCTGGAAAAGTCAATTCAGATTAATGGTTAGTTTTAAAATAGCCAAACGATCCCCAATGTCGGATGATAATAAATTACTGGACACAGAAGAAAGATGGAAGATCAAAAAGGTTAAGGAAGCAGCAGATATGGTAGACGACAACAGTATCCTAAACCTTCCTAGTATCGAATTTAACCGCATTTGGATTTCCTTAATTACAAATTTACATGAGAAAAATAAGAAGAAAAAAAATAGCAAATAGCAAAAAGAATACGCCAGCCCAAGGGAGGTAATTCCATAATAAAAACATTTTTTCCTTAGAGTTGTCTTCCTTGCATTGTGTGTGTGTGTGTGTGTGTGTGTGTTTACTAAAACGTAAACACGCATGGATGTCTATCCACGGTTTCGTTAAACATTTTTTCACTAATCGTGACAATTAGTATAAGGATACAGTTAAAATTGAACAATAGGAAAATCTTAAAAAATGTCTTAGTGACCCCTGGAAATTGAACTTTCTTTAATTTACGGACACACCCTCAAACCCACGGTCCGAATTCTTGCAATTCAGAGCTTACCCCCAAGATGAGAACACCCAAGATACGAATAATTGTCCGAATAACCAAAACAAAACATATCCCATCTACAAAATTCAGAATTTCATCAGAGGATTTTCTGAATTCATTCGAAATGTCTTGAGCAACCTCCACCACATGTCAGATCAGATTTTCTTCAATAACCTGGTTGGTCCGAGGTCCATAATTCTGCGTCGCCTATTAAAACTGCTGCCGCAACTCAACCCACGCATACGGGCAACGCCGGGTCTCCCGGCTAGAATTCTATTTTGAGAAATTTTCCAGTCGTTATTTATATAATCGTGTCGGATATTCAGCCTCTTTTTCCATGTATATGTAAGAAGATTTAAATGAGACAAGTTATTAAAAAGAAAAAAGAAAAGAAAATGACATTAGTTTCTTTACCGGATTATATTTTCCATTTATCTAATCTATTTTGGAATTAGTTTATGGCAAAACTATTTTAATCACTCCGACGTATTTTAAGACGATTATAAGCTGTGATAAATCAGATAGTTATGTGATAAAAATTTGTGCTGGGAAATGCAAATCTATTTGAAATATGTACATAGAACTAAAAAAAAACACGATGGGTTAGATGTGTTCAAGAAATTGAGTTTTTACAAATACTCTTGTGTTCTTCAGAATTTTTGTGGAAATCGCTTAGGACAAGGAATTAAGCCATTTTGCGGTTAATAAGCATCTCCTATATTTAGCTCCTTACACTAGATGGCGTCATGACTTGTCCTAAGCGATTTCCAGTAAAAATGCACACCATTCTGAATTAGCTACAAATATATATATATATATATATATATATATATATATATATATAATTAGATTATATAAAAATATATCTTTAAAAAATATTAAATCTCTCTCATATATATATATATATATATATATATATATATATGTATACCTATAAATGTATATGAACATGTATATGTATATATATATCAATGTATTCATGTACATATATATTCATATACATATATATATAAACATATATATAAACATGAATATATCTATATATATATATATATATATATATGTATATATGTATGTATATATACATATATACGCAAATATAAATGTATATATAAAAAGAGTGTCTCACAAGAAGCTGACCGGATGAATTATAAGATTTTTTTTTCCACATTGTGTCACTGAGATATGATTTCATTGCATATAACTCCATTACTAAAGTAACAGTAACAGCGAACCAGCTGAAAAAAGGTTCCAGAGGATCTATAGTAATTCTACAAAAGTCATTATGACTTTTTACACCATCGAGGAGTGGGGATTTATCACAGAATAGAACTTTCAGTTGCATTCAGATTTCAGATCCGTCAGTTTCTTTTGGGACAACCTGTATATATATACATATATATATATATATATATATATATATATAAATGTATTTATAGATATATATATATATGTTTATGAATGATCATATGCATGTCTATATCTTAATAAACACACACACATACACACACATATATATATATGTATACATATATATATGTATGCATATATATATACACTCCTATATATATATATATATATATATATATATATATATATATATATATTTAAAAGAGTGTAGCAATCAACAATTGTTGGGTTTTCAGTCTTTTATCATATTTTTATTTAAAAATATTTTTATAACGCGTTTCAAGCTTTGTTTTGCTCTCTTCAGATATTTTCGTAAAAAAGTTTTTTTTTTAAATGAAAGTTTGAAATGTTATTTTTACATCTGCTGATACTAAATGTGTTTTTCAGAGTGATGTGGTCTCAAACATTTTGTCCCCAACAGTAAGTGTTGGTAGTGTCCAGTCAGAGTTAAGTTCAAAGAGGGGCTTTTAGTCCATTTTGGTGAGTGAAGGATTTTATGTTTTTTTTTCTTTCCCCATGTATAGCACACACTCACACACAATCACACACACATACATATATATATATGTACATATACATATACACACGCATACGCACGCACGCAGGTATATACACATATACACACGCATATACACAGAAGTATATGTAGGAGCATACATATATACATACCCACCTACACACTCACACACGTAAACACACACACCCACCTAATAATATATTGGTTAAATATTTTTTGTCTTTCCCAATCAAAACACGCATGCATACATGTACTTAATCATTCAAATATAAGTACATGCACACACACATAAGTAAGATGGAGAATAGGTAGGAGATGATATACACACACAATTATGCACATACATATACATGCATACACACACACATATATATACATGTATGCACATACCCACTCACATACATCCGCATACGTATGCAGGTACACACACATACATACACACACATGCATATATATAGAGACATATGCAGGGGTTCACACATACGCATACATCCATATACACACATACACACACGATTGCATTTACCCCCATATATATGCATAAATATATATATACAGTGATGATCATATTTATTGGCACGGTAAAATAAAAGTTAAATTTTGTCTAATAAATTCTGAAAAAGGGATTAAATTAAAGAAAATAACAAAGTATATTATGTATTTTTAACTGGCCTTTCCGATGCAGCAATCGGATTTTAGAAAATATAAATAACAAAGGAACAACAAACATAATTGCAAAAAACCCTTGTTCAAAATTATTGGCACGATTTATTTAATAATCAATTGTATAGCCTTTGGCCTTGATTACCTTCCTCAGTCGCTTTTCATAGTTTACAACCAAGTTGTTGCACTCTTCAGTAGTAATTTTAGCCCACTCTTCCTGACAATAATCCTCCAATTGAATAAGATTCTTAGGCTTCCTTTGAATTACCCTCAATTTTAATGTTCTCCATAAATTTTCAATTGGATTAAGGTCTGGGCTTTGTGATGGCCACTCCAAAACATTAATATGATTGTCCTCAAGCCATTTCTTAGTCAGTTTAGCCGAATGCTTTGGGTAATTATCTTGCATGAACCACCAACGACGACCAAGTGAGAGCTCTTTAGCAGAGTCTTTCAGGTTTTCATCCAATATTTTAACATAATCTTCCTTTTTTATGCTACCTGTGATCTTAACAAGTCGCCCTGGTCCAGAGGCAGCAAAGGATCCCCAAAACATCAAACTGCCTCCACCGTGCTTCACTGTGGGTATGGTGTTCTTAGGCAGGAAAGCTTCGCCAGATTTTCTGTAAATATAAGACACTTTATTATGGCCAAATAACTCTATTTTCGTTTCGTCAGTCCATAGAACACGTTTCCAGAATGCAACATCTTTATCAATATGACGTTTTGCAAAGGCTAGCCTTGCTTTCAGGTGCATAGGCTTCAATAAGGGAGTCTTTCTCGGACGACATGCTTTTAAACCAGCTCTCTTCAAAACTCTACCAACTGTATGTCGAGATACATTCACTCCAGAGGTGCTCTGTTCATCAACAATCTCCCCAACAGAGATCCTTGGGTTTTGTTTTACTTGTCGAACAATTTTCCGTTCATCTCTTGGGGAAAGAATCCTTTTTCTCCCTGTACCCTCTAAACTCATAACGTGGCCTTGCGATATGAACTTGTTTATTATGACTCTAACAGTGGATTTGGGAAGGTTTAGCTTCTTTGAAATCTTATCATAGCCCTCCCCATTGGTATGGCATGCTACAACAAGCTTCCTGACGTCTTCGCTGTGTTCCTTAGTTTTAACCATGGCGATTGAAAATTATAATTTAGTCACTTATAATAGTTTAAATAAATCGCTATCTAAAAATTATCTGAAAAACATTATTCACTGAATTAGCGTTAAACAAGCATAATATGGCTATAAAAAAGTTCAGAAAGCACGTAAACCGGAAATTGATTGATATTATACTGATACTAAAAGAAAAACAAAGCCGTGCCAATAATTTTGAACAAGGGTTTTTTGCAATTATGTTTGTTGTTCCTTTGTTATTTATTTTTTCTAAAATCCGATTGCTGCATCGGAAAGGCCAGTTAAAAATACATAATATACTTTGTTATTTTCTTTAATTTAATCCCTTTTTTAGAATTTATTAGACAAAATTTAACTTTTATTTTACCGTGCCAATAAATATGATCATCACTGTACATACACACACATATAGAGATGCGTATACATCCATCCACCCATATATATATGGACACACACACCAAAAATCACACACACATGCATATTCATACGCCCATACTTTACATATATATGTGTGTGTATATATATCATCTGTTATCTATCCTTATCCTTCATCTTGTTAGTGTGTGTAAGTGCACTTATGTTTGTGTGACTGAATACATGTATGCATATGTGTTTGGATTAGGAAAGAAAGAAAACTTCGACCAATATATATGTAAGGTATGGGTGTATGAATATGTATATGTGTGTGTGATTGTGGGTGCGTGTGTCCATATATATGCGTGGATGGATGTATACGCATCTGTATATGTGTGCGTATATATATATGTATTCATATATATGGGTGGGTAAATGCATTCGTGTGTGTATGTGTGTATATGGATGTATGCGTATGTGTGAACCCCTGCATATGTCTCTCTATTTATACATGTGTGTGTATGTATGTGTGCGTGCCTCCATTTCTTTGAAAAAGAGTTAAAATCATATTTAATTTTAAACAGGAAACACTAAATAAATGGATAGTCCTTAATCCGCGGAGTTTCGAAGAAATACTTTCTTTCTCATCAGATTCTAAATCCTACCTTCTGATGAGAAGGGAAGTATTTCATCGATTAAGGACTATCCATAATATATATATATATGTATATATATATATATATATACATATATATATATACACATATATATATATAGTGATTTAAAGGTTATGAGGGTTTTTTTGGAGCATGAAAAACGATGTTACTTTTTGCATTTAATATTTTTATTTTTACTTTTTATATTTCAAGCGGACCTCCGCTCTTGGTCACAAAAAAGTATCGAAATGAAAAAGAAAAAGAAAACCGTTGAAAAAACTGGAGATTTGAAGCGTGGACAGCGTTCATTCCTGGCAATCATGTGCGAAAACATTTCACGTGAATTATTTTAGCCGTTTGTGGAAGATGATTGTATTTTTTAATATTTTTTTTAATGTTGCAACACAAAAAGCGTTTAATTCAAACGGCAAAAATGATGCGCAATTGATTTCAATATGTATAATGGAATAGAAATGAAATCGTTAAACGGTGAAAATAATGTAATTGTTAGTTATGAATAATAATAATAATAATAATAAAACTACTGAAGAGGGCAGAGTTAAAGAAAATGTCGGCTTTTTTAATGGTGAGTAAATTCCGTCTCTCCATCAATAAAGATCAGTTATATATATATATATATATATATATATATATATATATATATATATATATATATATAACCTATATATATATATATATACATATATTTACAACCCTTCCTTTTCATAATCTATCATACTTTCATAAATCAGAGTCCATTTTCTGTAGACTGTTTTTTAACTCAGTCAACAACGGGTACTTTTAATATATATACACACACATAAACACACACACACATCTCTCTCTCTCTCTCTCTCTGTATATATATATATATATATATATATATATATATATATATATATATATATATATATATATGTTTAGTTGGGCAGCATTTTTTTCTTTTATGCATACTTCGTTAAATTGAATAAATGTTTTTAGTCTATTAATTATACATTGGATCCTTTCCATTTTTCGTATTCGAGTCTTTACTTCAGGTCATAAGTTCGACTCGTCCAATTACTTTCAACTCCTTCTGGATTCATCTTCAGGGATTAATCAAACTGCTTGGGTTTTTACTATTTATATTTATGGATGCTTAATATTCATTAAGTAATAAATTATTCATAATTATTTAATAATAATCATGAATAGTAAAAATCTAATCAGTTTAATTAATCCCTAAAGATGAATCCAGAAGGATTTGAAAATACTTGGACAAATCAAAGTTATGGTTATTACATCAGCCAGTTCCCAGATTAAGTAAAGACTACAAAACGAAAAGTGCAAAGGATCCAATGAAAATTAATAGACTAAAAACGTCTATTCAATTTAACGAATCATGCATATATATATATATATATATATATATATATATATATATATATATATATATATATATATATATATATATATATATATGTATATATATATACATTTATTCATAAATAATTTAAGAACTGTTTATATTTAAAATATTTATTTTCATTATTAAATTTTTTTTTATTAAAATTCCTCGTATATGTAGCGCTGCAATAATAATAATAATAATAATAATAATAATAATAATAATAGAAGAAAAAGAAGAAGAAAGAGGAAGAAGAGGAAGAATGCGCTCCATTTTGTTGTCTAATAGTCATTTTTTGTTGACGTTTTTTTTTTCAAGTACGATTAGTTGAAGGGTTCAATTGTAGTAAATGGGTCCTTCATATATCCCGCCTATTTTGTTTGATTATCGTTTTGGATAAAAATTGATTATTGGTCTTAAATTATATTATTAATTTTCTTGTTGTTGTTGTTATTATTGTTATTATTATTATTATTATTATTATTAATAATAATAATAATAATAATAATAATAATAATAATAATAATAATAATAATAATAATAATAATAATATTCTTTGTTTCCATGATAAATATTACTTCTTTTTTAAGGTAAATAAATTGCAATAAATTTTGAAAACATTCTTAACGATTGCGATAATTTAAAAAAATGATTTTTAAGTATTGCTTCCTTTGTTCTTTTAATCACTTTGAAAATTACACTCAAGATAAGCATAGTCCGAAGAATTTAAATAATACGAAAAACCTTATTTGTCCGTAAAAAAAACACTCAGTTGTTTATTATCGTGTCAAAAGTATACGATATTTTGTAAGTTTACAATTTAAAAAAAAACAACAACATATTTTCCCCTTTAAGAAATGGTAATAATAAAGATGAAAAAACTGCGATCAGTTTCATTATTAACGAATGCAATCATCTTTTATTTTTTAATAGTTGGTATTAAATCATAGACCAGTATGTTTTAAACTTTTTTGCGTGTGTTTAAAAAATTCGATAAATTCCGTTAAATCTTTTTAAGTTGAATAAGCAGAATATATAAATTTTATTTTTTAAATCAAAATATTTTAATTGTCATATTGAACATTTTGCAAAAAAAGTTAAATAATTTGCAGTAAAAAAATAATAACTAAAACAAAATGGCTACCATCGATAAAAAATTGAATTACCTCCAATATTTAAACAAGTGAGCGATACATTTATTTGTATAAAACACTAACAATTTAAGATCGATAATCAATTTTATCCAAAACCCTACAATTGAACCGATTTAATATTGAAATATATCTAAGAGAAAAGGGAATACCTTGTAACTGATGCTGCTTGATTATTCCGCCCGGCTGAGTCCAAACTTCTGCCATTTTCAAAGGGGCCCCAACAAGACAAAATAGAATAAAAAATTTGCATATTACGGACTTCGTAACATAGGACATCGATCAATATTAATCCGGGGTGAAAGATGAATCGGGTTTGGTGGGAATAATAAGAAGAGAGAAAATGTTGGATTGTTATATAAATCCCCCATTTGTCTTTTCTATATTACTTTTTTCATCGCATTTTTTAAATAAGTTCTGTTTGAAAAACGAAAAAGAGAAAAAAAAAATAGACACGAAAAGAAACGGAAGAAATACAACACAAAAGAGAAATTGAAACATACGAAAAAATTATATCACATAATAATCGTACAAAACCTATGAGCCACAACTGACACCAAATGCAACATAAAAAAAACTAATAAACAAACGAAAAATAAATAACAGATATATTTCAAATGTTATAAATACAATTAAATATGTTTATATATTTGTCTAAAAAGAAAGAAAATTACGACAGACGGAGATCCCCTCCCTGAGATAAAGAGTGGATAACATTAGGATGAGCAACTTTTGGGAAAGTGGAGAATATCACGAGAAACCGAAAAGCAAAGACGTCAACCAAAGGGAAGATCTTAAATGAATATACACTACCTGTGATGATCTACGGTAGTGAAACATGGACCCTGACAACTCGCCAAAGTGAAATCTTGGCAGGAGCACAAAGAGATATGGAGAGGATTATGCTAGGCATCACTCTACAAAACAGAAAGACAAACATCTGGATCCGCCAACAAACAAGAGTTATTGATATCAATACTGCCATCAAAACATCCAAACACAGATGGGCAGCGCACGTAGCCAGACAACATGATAACAGATGGTCCATCAGGACAATAGAATGGACACCTCGTGAACATAAGAGGCCAAAAGGAAAACCAAGAATGAGATGGAGGGACGACCTGATAGAGCACATGGGTCCCACATAGCAGCGAATAGTTCGGGACCGAGATAGATGGCTAAAGTCCAGGGAGGGGTTCCTCATTGAGTAATAAACCGTTATTGATATTAATATATTTTATGGTTATATTATGGTTATATTTTGATTAAATTTGACACCCCAGATAATGTAAAATGCTAACTAGACAAAAGCATCGAGTGTATAAGGTCTCTCGGTACAGAGGTTTGTCAGGAGAACCTGGCATGAGGATACGTTTCATTACGAGTAAACCTTCACTAAATATTCAAAATCACATAGTATTCGGATTCAAATAAGATCTCGGTATGGGTCACCCACACTGGCTTTTACGAGGGATGGTGCACCTGCTACAAGTGATGTTATCTCAAGTAACAGCACGAAGCTGGACACTCCACCAGACTAGATGAATTCTCGTCCTGGAATCTAGTAAGACCAAAGAAAGACGCACTAGAATATATTTAAATGGTCAATTAAGGAGAGGAAAATTATGTTCTCAACTTCCTTACTAACTCAGTATTTGAAATGCAAAGGGAAACTTCAACGGAACATTCGAATATCTATGTATTTCATATTGAGTTAGTTCTGAGAAAAAGGGGCCGCTTGATTTCTCAAAAATTCAATGAATTCAATAAAATGAAACAAAAATGAGACAACAGAGAGAGAGAGAGATAGAGAGAGAGAGAGAGATAGAGAGAGAAAGAGTAGCAACCCTAGTAAAAGTCTATTTTTTCCAATAGTGTTGGCCCAAAAGAGAACTTAGAAGGAGAATTGAACTTAATAACAATGTTCTTATATATGATGTACAAAAAAGCTTAAACACAGATTGAATAGCAGCCTACGGAGTCAAAGATAACTTTTTGACTGGGTTTAAATCCCCCGACGAACAGTAATTATTACTTTCTACAAAAATTAGATTTCGACCAAATCTGACAGTTCAGATAATGTTAAATATCTTATGAGACACGAAGTAGAGAGTAGCAGCCCTAGTTGAAGTCAGTATTCCCAATAATTCTGGCATAAAGGCGACTTATACTAAGTCAACTGAATATATACAGGTTGGTCGCTAGAAAAGCGGTAAATTTGTCAAACAACGATTTATTTTTACAAAGAATAATTTTTACAAAGTTTTTCAAATAAAAATGTTATATTATACGCATAGATACTAAAAATGTCGCCCGTGCACTTCACGGCAGCGTCAAACAACGATATATTTTTACAACACTCACACGGCAACAATAAAAAAATAGCAATCACACATTTTATTCATGATCTAAGCTGACCTTCAAATTTCCCGCTTTTCTAGCGACCACGCTGTAGAAGTTATGTAAGAGTAAGGAAAACTGGAACTTAGGTTGAATACAAAATAATGGAGTCACGGATAACTTTTTACCGAGTTCAAAGCCGTCCATAGGTAGCAATTATCATCTCCTATGCTGGAGACAACGTAAGTTCGAAACACATATGTCTGTAAGTTTAACTATAATTATCAATTAAATTAAATGTGTAGAAGGCGGTACAATGCAGAGGTAACGGAAAGACACAAGCTGAAGCAGGTGAGAAAGTTTTATTAATACAAATTACAAATACATGAGCACATATTCATATATTTCTTATACACATTATATTTATATCTGCACCGTGATCACCTGGGAAAGTCGGTCTGATAGTATATCCGTGTTATATAATATTTCGGGAAAGATCTCTTCGTCAGATATTTATTTGACTTTGGTTCAGACGCGCTGCTCTAAACAGTTTAACAGCAATTTATTGTTTATACCCACCCAATCTATCTTTCAGGCTCGCATCATATTGAATATTAATATTAATATTATATATATATGTATGTATGTATGTATATATATATATATATACTCCTAATAATTCGTTTTTCTTTTGTGTGCATTGATGTTCATATTAAAAACCATCTTTTCTATTTATTTAAAAAGAAAATACAATTTTCTTATATATGGGTTGTAGAATTGCATTCACTTGCAAAAGATCTAGCTAATTTGCATATTCTTTTAAACCTTCATGTTAATTAATTCTCTAATAGTTTATTCGGTTTTCTAATGGGATAATCGTCTTTAGTTGATTATTACGTGTAATTGTATTCATACAGATATTCTACATGATATATACTTGCATAATATTTGCGTAAAACGTTTATAGTAAACACAAAATTGTTTCCATATATATTTATGTATACGTATATATTTTTGTTTAACAAATTTTGCCTACTAAACTAGAGTTTTTGGTCTACAGACATGAAACTTCTTATATAAGGTATTTGAATGAATGCAAAACTTTATATTCTGGTTTTAACTCAGAAAAATGGGTGCGAAATTGTGAAAATTAAAAAAAAATGAAATTTGCCAGGTGAATGTAAGCGTGACACAGAAAATAAACACGCCATCGTATTAATATATACATATATATATATATATATATGTATGTATGTATGTATGTATGTATGTATGTATGTGTGTGTATGTGTGTGTATGCTAACAGTTCAGCCCAGCTTTGTTCGGGCCCTGCGTACTGTTCATAACTCTATGTGCATTTATATATATATATATATGTGAAATAGAATGGAGGTGGAAAGACATTCATAGATTATTTGGCGAATTAGTCAACCGGGCAAATTATTCCTCGTAATATATAATAATCAATAGATGATTGATTATATCATAATACATATGCAATCTGTATAAATTAAAATAGCATGTCTGAGCGTATTGTACGACCTGACAATGCTTGGCTCTCAGCTAATATATATATATATATATATATATATATATATATATATATATATATATATATAAGGTGCTTTAAATAAGTTTTAGTGCTTTTTTGTAAAAACATTTAAAATTGTCATAGACTCTTGAAAATTCAGTATATTATCGCTATACATATGAGATGATTGACCAAGTTTTATGATTCGAGGTTTAAATGAACAGCTACAGCAGGAATTCGATACACCCTACTAAAGCCTGATTGTCAAAGCTGGTATGATTAGAGGTGTGGGATGAGTAAGGACGTAAGAACACCAAAGTTGATTGGCCAAATCCAGAATTTCATGGATAAGGACCGTCATATGTCTATAGAGAAAATAAGTGCACAGTTTGATGTCAGTGTGTGAACCATCCACCCACTTATTCGCAAGAAACTGCCGAAGATTTGTGCGAATGTACCAGTCACAAATCCCATCCTTGTCACAGACTATTAGACCATATTGGACATCAAGGCAGTTCCTCGCCTTCCATCTAGTCTAGAGCTTGCTCCCTGTGACATTTTGCTATTACCTAAGCTCAAGGAAAAACAGGCTGTCATTATGAAACAATTGAGGAACTGAAAGCGACCGTGACAAGAGTCATTAACATGCTCAAACAAGAGGACTTTCATGAGACTTTCCAGAAGTTGTTGGAACGGTACAACAAGTGAATTGCTGCCGGGGGAGATAACTTTGAAAGAGACTAGAATTTCATGTGTGTACTATCAATACAGATGCCCATACGAAAAAGCCTGGATACTTATTGAAGGCGCCTCGTATACATACATGCACACACACACACGCACACACATACACGCGCACGCACACACACACACACACACACACACACACACACACACACACACACACACACACACACACACACACACATATATATAGCATGTCAAGAGGCGATGAAAAAAATCTAATAAAGTACTCGATCATGAAGATACAATATTTATGTCAAAACTATATATACATATTTCAAAGTCGTAACTCTGGTTCCATTGTGTTGTATGTAAAAGGCTAAGATTTGCGATCTGTCTACAGAGAACTACGGAGGCGTTGATCAGCGAATTATCTGTAAATATCATATTAAAACTTGTGCATTTTAGTACAGTGAGGGAAACGGATAAATGTCCAAGTTCTCGCAGACGATGCACAGGGATTTGAACAGATTTTCATTTATATTTACAACCCATTTCAGACATATTATTCGAGTAACTTTGATCTCAGCTCTAGTCCCGATATTCGAATTCATGTTCACATTTCTGATATCAATAATTGTCAATAAACAAAATAAACAAATTCCTGATGAACCGCCCCCTTGAGTAATGACACTTTATCAAAGTTCCAATACTAACGAATACTACAATGGATGCCTCCAAAATGCACAGGTAAAATTTTAATAAAAATAAAAGTTTTACATTAACAATATTTTAAATCTTATGTGTAAAATAATTTCCGTCCATACTAAGAATGGGCGTTTTTTTTTGTTTTAGTTTCTTATTAAAAAACTATCTTATTTGTATATATTATATTTGATAATCCTTTTTCACAATGATAGAATGAATAATCAATTATAAAGAAGCCATAAGCTTAGAACAAAATTGCTACTCTTTACAGAAATAAAGTGAGATTTATTTGTATTTTTTAGTACTTATTAAACATATTATACCTTATATTTACCCTTTTTATGTGTTATAATTGTTTAAACATTTATTCCAGTCTTGTAACTCCTGGTAAAGTTTTTTTTTCAAATTTTAAAACTTCAGCAAGTCGTAAAAAGCCCCCCCAAACTATTTAGCATTCCCAGCTAAGAGTTTGGAATCACTCCAAAAATCCGAATAAAAATTTACAAAAATATGTTCAAATGGTTCTTTCCAACAACAACAAACAAAATAACAAAACAAACTTATTGCTACATTAAAATAGGTATGAAACAATATTTCTAATCTATAATAATACATAATAATACATAACTGGCCCATAAAACTAGAACATTCGTCCTTAGCTCTACAAACAACATTGACGGTAAACTACGGTCCCTACAAAACATCTTTGAGCAACAAAAAATTATGACTGGCACGATCAGAGAAAAATTCAAAACTAGAAAAAGAGCAAACACCGACTTTTGTTTTCCTCTTCCTCTTTCTGGTTTGCTTCTAGCGTCTCATTTGCAATTAATTTTTATTTTTGTACTTACTAAACACATTATACATTATATTAACTTTTTCACGCTTAATAATTTGTTTAATCCCAGTCTTTCAAAGTTTTATTTACAAATTTATAAACTTAAGTAATCTGTAATTTTTTTCAACTGTAGATATTAAGCATTCCAACGTAAGTGTTGGAGATCACTGAAACAATCCAAACGAAAATTTACAAAATATGTTCGAGTCAATGGATGACTTGAACATACACATTGAAAATTTTCATAAAAAAAACTCAAGTGTTAAGAAGCTATGTACACTAATGATATTCTAACTGTTGTGAACAATTTCCTGGTTTAGAATTATCTGTATAGCCTCATAAATAAAAGGTACACAAGTAAAAAAACCGTTTTCCCAATCGTGTTAAACCTATGTTGCTTTGTATCATAAAAAATGGATTAACTTGAAGTTTCATCGATCTTTGTATTTAGTCTTGCTAGATGTTTTCACTTAAAATAGTTTCCAGACAGAAATCGAAGGAATTTTAATGCTCACACTCAACTAACGTAAACCTGGATACGTTCTTTTACATTCTCGCTTATTGGAATAACTGATTAATAGATGTATATTTATCAAATACTTTCTGCTATCGATCTTTATGAATCAATTTTCTATTTTCCTTAGCTACATATGTTGTGGATACGATTGTGTTATGCATGCATTCTACTTAATAAAATCTATCTGAGAGTTATCAAGTAAGTATCATTGCATTAAACCCTTATTTTGAGGTCAATACAAAACCATGACATCTCTGATTTGGATTACGTCATTTAATTTCTCGCTAATTGATCGGTTTAACGAAAAAAAAAATCATTTGAAAAACTTATTGATCTATCATAAATACTCATTGCATCTGATTTTCTTAAAAACACTGTCGCAATCGTCGTTTCATAGTAATTGATTTTGCAAACTTTCAGTACAGAGTGGAACGATAAAATTGTCACCCTATAAAAGACGACATGATTCCATTTCCACTTGATAAAAACTCGTTACAAACCATCTACTAGTTAACCAGTTGTGTATAAATGCCAAGAGCCATAGGAGCCTGCTATCATGCCTGAAAGTGACACAATGTTCAACAAGCGAGATCGGAGATGCACCTCTATACAACTCATGCGCTATACCGGTCCAGGTTAAGACAACAGGGCCATTGCCAGCACCCTAAAATGCATTTTTTTACATGGAGGTCACCACTTCCGAAATTTGAAGCCACTGCCTTTATTATTCATCATTTAATGCTTTTACTCTATCCGCATGAACATTCGTACGCAAAAAGAGAGAAAACTAATCAAGAAATCAAAGCCAGGAGAAAACTTACTTTAAAGATGATAATCAAAGAAAAGATCTCACCAAAATGACATGTGACATCAGGTTGGAAGGTCCTAAAGCCGCCATATAAGATTTGATCGGCAAAGCTGAGATCGTAATAATAATAATAATAATAATAATAATAATAATAATAATAATAATAATAATATAGAGAAACATATGACGGAGAAACATAAATCCTACCTATACTGAAAGAGCTCGAAAATTATAGGGTGGGGCTTATCGCCACCAAATTCCCACGAAAAGACTAATGGTTGTTAGGAATCAATTGGAGCCGGATGTTACGATGACGCAAAATCATTTGCAATTTTATCGATGAGGTGAAGATTATTGAAAATTGGAGGACACTAGTGATTAAAAAGAATCTACTACTACTACTACTACTACTACTACTACTACTACTAATAATAATAATTGTGGAAATAGGCGCAAAAGGTCAAGATCTCTGTTGGATAAGTAAGAAGAGTACTGGGATTTTTGAAAGACTTATTGTCAGGCAAATTACAGTGAAAGCCAATGGCCTTTGCCAGCGAAAAATCAGTGGCAAGCGACTGTTGCGGTACCGTATAATAATGTGTGATGTGTTTTCATCGAAAAAAGTGGAGAGTACTGGAAGTTTGGGGAGAGTTGTTGTCACCCAGACCCGAGGGAGCATCACCGGATTTTGTCAGTAAGTGATCTCTACTGATAGTTTGTGTGAGAACTCCCAATGAGTAATAATAATAATAATAATAATAATAATAATAATAATAATAATGATACTACTACTACTACTACTACTACTACTACTACTACTACTACTAATAATAATGCCAACGACTAGTTCATTTTCCCACTGCGCAACGAAAACTACACATTATTAAGCAAAATCATTGAAAAACAAAAATGCTCTCCTCATCTTAGAGGAATTGTGCAATTTACTATACATTATAGTACTTTCTTTTATACCATGTTTCGATGCTTCATCAGTGTCGTCAGTGTCGTTCACAACGGCATTCTCATCAATAAACAAAACCAAAGCTGTACATACAAATCAAATCAATTGAATTGGAAAAAATGATATGAAAGACAACGTGCAAATATTATTATATCGCAACCAGTTATATATATATATATATATATATATATATATATATATATATATATATATATATATATATATATATATATATCTATATCTGCCTGCTTCCCACCGGACTACAACTTGGATGTCTTCAAGTCTAATGTTAACAAATTCCTAATGAACCGCCCCCTTAAGTAAACACTTCATCAAATCTCCACACTAACGTAATGTACTTGCAATAACCCTTATCCTTGAGTGGCTTCTGGGCCTTGATAAGTGGTGATCACTGTGTAATATATATATATATATATATATATATATATATATATATATATAAAGCTGAACGTGTGTGTGTATGTCTGGTCACGAATAGGGTCCTATATGATTGACTACTTAAAAAAAAAAAACTGATTACATATAATGATAGAAGATGTATCGAGACACAGGAATGGGTATGTTTGATCTGACAGAAGGGTGGTTAATTAAAATTGTTGGGTCTGCGTTCGCGCCTAACCTCCATAGAATAGAAATAGGCACACACTTTAATAAAGACTTTTCATATCGATCTGCGTAAGTATACTTTGATAATTATGTTTCAGTTTGAAGGAATATGGTTTAATAAAATTATGGGGTGTTCGTTCGCACCTGACCTCCATAGAATGGAAATATGTCACAAAGTTTAAGAAGGATTTTTAATATAGATCCACAGAATATTGTGATAAGTGTTTCAGTGTTAACAGGTATGGTATAATAAATTATAGGGTTTATCTATTTTATTTTTACTTTCATCACATTTTGCTTTGGTTTGATACCCCCAAATTCGAAGCTATCTCTTTACAACCCTTCCTTTTCATAATCTATCATACTTTCATAAATAAGAGTCCATTTTCCGTAGGCTGTTTTTGAACCCAGTCAACAACGGGTACTTCTGCTAGTATATATATATATATATATATATATATATATATATATATATATATATATATCTATATATATATATATACTTGTTTATTGTTATATAAACATGCTCACATCCCGCTGCTACAAATAGCCACTTGTTTCAATCAAACAACAGATATCATCAGGCAGCGACTTGACTATTTAAAAGTTCAATGAATAACCTGATTATTCATTGAACTTTTAAATAGTCAAGTCGCTGCCTGATGATATCTGTTGTTTGATTGAAACAAGTGGCTATTTGTAGCAGCGGGATGTGAGCATGTTTATATAACAATAAACAAGTATTATCAGCTCTTTTTATTGAGCACTATCTAACAACCTCGTTGAATTCATTAGTCCATTACTTTTGAATATAAAAAAACCCGAGTATATATATATATATATATATATATATATATATATATATATATATATATATATTCATGCAGATTTCGTATTTATTATCACACAACCAATTCTCGATTGAATATTATATTGTACCTAATAGAAAATTTCAAAAGCTAACAATAAATGACATGGGTACCATCAGCTACAATCGAAACGAAACATTTAACGGTCCAGTCGCGTTCCCTCCCGTGTGAGCTATTGACATAGAGATAAGAATAAATAAAAAGTAAACAACTTTAAGCTATGAATGAATTTGTACAGGCGCAAAAGTAGTAGGAAGTCGAAATTCACATTTTACATTTAAACTTTCTGACATATTTCTGTACACGTTATTCATCCATCCAAACAAAGATTTCATTCCTTATACACCATCCTTACTATTTCCTGTTAATTTCAGTGTTATGATACCAGTAGTTTAAGAGTTTATCGGTTAAATATTTTCACAGGACATACACATACATACATCTACGGTTATATTGATATAAATTACATTTACTAAGAGGCTTATAGAAATATCATAGGTTTTTAATCTCTTCCTTCTCTTCCCTCTGCCCCTCTATATCATTATTTCTCTTTCTCTCCGCACATATATATATATATATATATATATATATATATATATATATATATATATATATATATATATATATATACTATCATGGGTGCCCGGCGTTGCCCGGGTGTTTGGAGGTGTGAGTTATGCAAAAAAAAGTAGTAGTAGGA
The DNA here is from genome assembly GCF_053919585.1 of Euprymna scolopes. Classification (NCBI taxonomy): domain Eukaryota; kingdom Metazoa; phylum Mollusca; class Cephalopoda; order Sepiida; family Sepiolidae; genus Euprymna; species Euprymna scolopes. Next base: position 77,313,941 of record NC_136515.1, read on the forward strand.
AGGCAGGCTCGAACCCGCACGCAAAGGAGGAAAAGAACGGGGAAAAACGTGACGTCTTTGCTGTTACGTCCACCAAACCGGAAGTGACGTAGGTTTAAATTAAGGCTAGACAATCAAAAAGAGGGGATGACTTTCGAAAATATCGGTGAAAAAAGCGACCCCTCCCTGTAGAAAAGTACCCGGTTGAGGGTGGAGAAATTAATGTTTTTAGCCAATTTTCGGTATTTGTCGTTTGAAGGGTCGAGCTTCAAAACGATACTGATCTTGTGAATATCCGTCGCCTCTGTTGAAAGTTTTAGGCAGACATGCAAACATACATACATTTATATATTGGTAGCTTACATTTTCAACCCAAACCGATTACAAAGCTTGCCCTATCACTTAATACCCTTTATGTAAAGTTTCAAAAGTTTAGATCAGAAATTGTCTGAGTAATTTAGTAAAGACCGTAGAGGTAAATTTTTTTAAAAACTTTGACCCCTATTATGACCCCTTAATATTTATTGTTTTTGGCTCAAATCAAGTTATTAAGTTAGATCCATGTCCAAGGAACCTATATCTAAAATTTCGATTGTTTGTACCCTAAATTGGCGGAGGAGTTTGGTAGAGTTCTCAAAAGGCAAATCGTTGACCTTTGACCCCTTAAACGCCAAATTTCTGTCCGAAAACGGATTACAAAGATTTTCCCAAATCTCAGTACCCTGTATATCAAATTTCGAGTCTGTAAACTGAATGGAATGTATGGAAATGTACACAGACAAACACAGATACAGACAGACACTTTTACTTATATATATATATAAAAAAGTTAAATTCAACCAGCATGCATATATACACATACCTAACTTAATATATATATATATATATATATATATATATATATATATATATATATATATAAGAAGAAAAAATTTAGTTTAAAAGACAAAAGTTTCTGTAAACTTACTAATAACATCTAATATTGATATTTATATTGTAACTTTAACTAAATAAAAAAGTTAAATTCAACGAGCATGCATATATACACATACCTCTTATATATATATATATATATATATATATATATATATATATATTCAAAGGTGAAACTGTCTGTCTGTCCGTGTACACTTCCCTACCAAATAACTCAATTTTTGGTCTACAGACTCGAGATTTGACATAAGGGGTATTGAGATTTGGTAAAATAATTTTTAATCGGTTTTTGGCCAGAAATTTGGTTGTTAATGGGTCAAAGCTCAACGATTTGACCTTTGAGAACTCTACCAAACTCCTCCGCCAAATCTGGATCTAAACACTTGAAATTTTAGATATAGGTTACTTGGGCATGGATCTAACTTTATAATTCAATTTAAGCCCAAAACAATAAATGCTAAGGGGTCATAATTGTGGTCAAATAAAAAAAATGGACCTCTGCGGTCTCTACCAAATTACTCAACCAATTTTTGTTCAAAAATTATAACTTTTATATAACGTGTATTCAGACATAGGACTAGATTTTTAATCGTTCTTTTGCTAAAAAAATGCCTTCCAAGGGTCAACGTTCAAAATATTTTTTCTTTGCGGTATCTAGCAAACTATTAAGCCAAGTTTGGGTTTAAACATTTGAAATTTTACATAAAGGGTATTCAGAAATGCAGCAAGCTTTTTAATCCGTTTTTGGGCGAAAATTCGGTTGGCAAGAGGTCAAAGTTCAAAGAGTTGACCTTTGCAGTCTCTACCAGACTCCTCCGCCAATTATATACATATGCACATAAAGTTATGAACAGTACATAGGTCCCGAACAAAGCCGGGCGGAACTGCTAGTATATCTATAAAAGTGAAAATGTGTGTGTGTGTTTGTGTTTGTTTGTGTACATTCCCTACCAAATAACTCTGTCCATTTTCCGTCTAGACACTCGAGATTTGACATAAGCGATATTGAGACTTGGGAAAATATATATATATATATATATATATATATATATATATATATATATATATAATTAAGAAGAAAAAATTTAGTTTACAAGACAAAAGTTTCTGTAAACTTACTAATAACATCTAATATTGATATTTATATTGTAACTTTAACTAAATAAAAAAGTTAAATTCAACCAGCATGCATATATACACATACCTAACTTATATATATATATATATATATATATATATATATATATATATATATATATATATATTCAAAGGTGAAACTGTCTGTCTGTCCGTGTACACTTCCCTACCAAATAACTCAATTTTTGGTCTACAGACTCGAGATTTGACATAAGGGATATTGAGACTTGGGAAAATATTTTTAATCGATTTTCGGCCAGAAATTTTGGCTGTCAAATGGTCAAAGTTTAACAATTTGACCCTTGAAAACTCTAACAAACTCCTCCGCCAATTTTTGGTTAAACATTAAAATTTTAGATGTAGGATAGAATTTGAGCCCAAAACAAATGTTAAGGGGTCAAGATTTGGGTCAAAGTTAAAATTTGTTTTACTAAATTACGCAGCCAATTTCTGGTCTAAACATTTGAAATTTTATATAAAGGCTATCCAGAGATAGGGCAAGGTTTTTAACCGGTTTTGGTCGAAGATTTGAGCTGCCAAAGGGTTAAACTTTAAAAGATTTGACCTTTGCGGTGTCTAGGAAACTACTCAGCCATTTTTGGGTCTAAACATTCAGAGAGGCGGAAAGCATTTTAATCAGTTTTGGGGCGAAAATTTGGCTGCCAAAAGGTCAAAGTTGAAAGAGTTGACCTTTGCAGATTCTACCAAATTCCTCCGCCAATTTTGGGTCGACAGATTTGAAATTTTAAATGTAGGTAACGAAGACACGGGTAAAACTTTGTATTTTGATTTGAGACCAAAATAATAAATGTTAAGAGGTCAAAATTGGGGTCAAAGTTAAAATAAATTGACCTCTGCGGTCTCTACGAAATTACTCAGACAATTTTGGTCTAAACATTTGAAATCTTACATAAAGTGTATTCACACGTAGGGCAAGTTATGAACAGTACATAGGGCCCGAGAAAACCCAGGCTGAACTGCTAGTATATATATAAAGTTAGATATGTGTATCAATTCACTGGGTTACCATGTGTTGCCTGAGGCCATCACTATCAATGTAGAAGATGTTTAAAAGTATGTGTAACAGGTTTCTATTATACATCCAATGTTTTTACTCCTCTCACTCCATCTTTTAATCTTTTCGCTTTTCCCCAACCCCGTTTTCCTCACATCTATCTTCCTAGCCTCGCTTTTACTGCCCAACTTTTGTAATAGATGACATTGAAAATGGCTGAAAACCGACCAACCCTGCCGAAACTTGATCGACTTGACACAATTTTGTTTTATTTATAGATACTATACACCCGGAGCAACGCTGATCCAGAAAATATAAATTTTGTGAATCTTTAGTAGATTTCGACATACAAACATACACACAGACAACTACCTTTTATGTAATATATATATATATATATATATATATATATATATATATATATATATATACAGGGGGGCCACAAAGTCACGCACCAATGTTAATTACAAAAGTTAAAAAAGTTATAGTAGTAACATTTATTCAAATTCAGTTCATTGGTGCGTGACTTTGTGGCCACCCTATATATATATATATATATATATATATATATATATATATATATATATATATATATATATATATAGTTAGAAGTCCCGACTGTGGTTTTGGCTATCGATCCTGGCTTGAGGTAGTTGCTTGTCTAGCCGCACTGTGAAACATCGAAACAGTACTGTATGCGGATGCCTACACACACACACACACACACACACACACACACACACACACACACACACACACACACACACACGTATAATTCCCAAAAGGATGAAACACTAGTGTCTGTAGGTATTTAATAATTATTATAATATATATATATATATATATATATATATATATATGTGTGTGTGTGTGGGGGGGGCGTGTGTGTTATTTATATGTATACGTATGTATGTTTGAGTGTGTGTGTGTGTGCGTGTGTGTGTGTGTATGTGTGGTAATCTATTAAGCAATGGAACGCATTATTTTATAGTTTGAAATTTTCCAAATATATAATATTCCATGCAAACCGCTTCTCTTATGTTTGACTGCACTTCTTTTTTTTTAGTGTTGCTAGCTGTTTACATACCCACCCCATTTTAAAAGGTAACGCCCGCCTGATATGGGCGTTAATTTAGTCGCCGACAATCTACCATTAACATGTAGTATTAATTTACATGATAATGGTAGCTGTTGAGAAAACAAATCTGATCTGTCAGCTATCTATGGATCGAGGTCGGAGTATTGCTCAGCGTAGTTTTTTTTTAATACCGTGTTATCACTTATGAAAGCCAAAAAGTCAAAGGGTCGGGGGGATCGTGATCTGGGCTGAATTGGTTTACTAAACGGCTGAATAAGAATATATTAACATTTGACTTTTTTACATGGAAATCGGCCCAGACAAAACATGACGCTGCTGGATGTAATAGTCTAAAAACATTACTTTAAGGTCAATCACTTGTAAACGATTAATGCTAGATGAAAGAGACTGACCTAGAAAACAGCAACTCTTTCCTTTTTTGCCAGAAACGTAGCTCATGGAATGTGAGGACTAAAGGACAAAATAAGGAAAACAAGAGTTATGCAGCTGCCGAAAGTAAACCCAAAGATCCACTTTCTAATCTCATTAGATTTTAAAACGACAACGTTGTAGTCAACTTTGAAGCAGCTCCATGGCATTGCGTGAGATAGATTAACAGTTCTTGGGAATAAACTCTGTTCATGAAAGTTCCGTTTAGCTCCGATTACACAAAGAAAGGAATGAATCTTAGTGAGTTTTTTTTATTGTGCACCAGTGATTGGAGCTCAGTCGAGTACCTCTCACGAACATAACGATGGAGTAGAAAAAGACTAGCGATGTCTCCTCTGTAAGAAAAAAGCTTGCAGGGAAGAGTAAAAGAAAACATCATCCACTAGATTCTGAAGTTGATTTTTTACTCTGTCCAGGCAAGAAAAAAAGTTTCATGTGCGGCATATGGACAGATGTGAGAATGGTATTCTATCTTAGACCGAATCTGTTCTCCAACAGGTAGAAGAAGATTGCCTCAGCGATTCGATGCTTTTTGGATTAGTAGAATGATCCAACCATTTTCCAGAAACCTAAGTAACAGATCTGGTGTTGAGAGTCAATCCTAGAAGGCATCACGGTAAACTCCACTATTTGCGGTAAGGGAAAATGATGATTCGAGCGTTTGTGGTGAAAAGAGAGAATCTTGAGTTTTGTACGTATTAAAAGTAACCTACCGCTTTGACTCAATGTAACACGTGCTCCAGCTCGGAAGAGAAAATTATCAAGTGGACCAGAAGGCTCTTGCGGAATTTAAATTTTTTATTTCAAATGATGGATTTTCAAATAAGTTTTCGTTATAATACCATTACTTTATACATCATTTTAAAGAAGGTGTTTTGCACTATTTAATCGTTTAAATTACAATCGTTTTAAAACAATTTTCTTTTTTTTAGAACATTGATTATAAGATGGAAAACAGCAAATTCGCACAATTTTCCTATTTTAATAATAGCTAGGCCGAAAAACTGATGAAACAGCTGGCGATATCAACGAAGGGACCACTACTGAACGCACAGCACGATGGTAGGTTTAAGAAAGTCTTGAAGATGATGAGTGAAGTGGTCGGCCATCGGATGTTAACAACGATAAATTAAAGAACCTTAGTCGAAGCCAATTCACGCACAACTGTTCGAGAACTTGATTTTGCTTTTGGCGTAATGAATACAACTATTTCCAACCACTTTAGAGAGATTGGAAAGATCAAATTGAACGGCAACCAAAAGAAACGCCGCTATAAAGTGTCATCTTCCCTTCTTTTAAGCAACAAGAACGACCCGTTTCTTAATTGGATTATGACTTGCGATGAAAAGTGGGATCTTTATGAAAACCGGCGACGCTCAGCTCAGTGGTTAGACGCCTATGAAACTCCACGAAGCCAAAGTTGCACCAAAAGAAAGTCATGCTGACTGTTTGGTTGTTTGCGATCGGTTTCATCCACTACAGTTTTTAATGCAGGCGGCGAAGTATTGTCAACAAATGGATGAAATGCATCAGAAACTTCGACAATAACACTCAGCATTATTTAACAGAAAAGGTCCATTTCTCCTCCACGACAGTGCCCGACCACAAGTTGCTAAACCTACTCTACAGAATTTGAACGAATTGAACTACGAAACTCTGTCTTATCCGCCATACAGTCCAGACCTCTCACCTATCAACTAAAACTTTTTCAAGCATCTCGACAACTTTGTGCGTTAGAAATGCTTCAAAAACTTAAGCTATATCAAAAACACCTTCAGGGATTTCATCGTTACCAGAATGCAAGATTTGACCTTACTGTTTTGTGTTGGCAAAAGTGTTGATTCTGATGGTGCTTATTTCGATTAATAAACTTTGGTTTGAGCCGACATATATTTATCTGAATTTAAAAGTTAAAAACCACAATAACTTTCTTGTCAAGCTGATAGAAAGATTGTTATCATTAAAGCTATTCGAAGTGTGTCCTTTTCATCTTGATTTGGCAAATCATTGATTGGGATCAAGAGGATTGGATCCAGAATTAATCCTTAAGAAACACCAGTATTTTAAAGATGTGTTTCAGACTATTGAGTCTCAGCAACTACTTTTATAAACCTAACAGTGCGACAGCATTTTATAAATGAGAAAAGATTTCCAGATATATTCCTTGATCCTGTGTGATATTACAGCCAGCACGTCAGCTGTTGATCTTGCAGGACAAAATGCATATTGCTTGTCACTGGTGACTGTTTTTGCTGAAGTGAGTCACTACTTCTTGATATATCACAGATTCAAACAACTTACTCATGACGCATAGGTGACTACTTTGTCTACACTGGCGAGAATGCAACAATTGAACATCTCTGTATAAGAGCTAGTTTCGGTTGCAACTTCTTAAGCGCTATGGATGAAATGTTGTCAGAATCGGTTGTCTTGCTGACATCGAAGTTCTTAATAAGTTTGGCAACATCCGGGACAAATATATGGGTGTCTCTCAAAAGTGTTTATAGTCGTAGGGGAAATGCATATGACAAGATGCTCTGATCGCAAAAGGGCGGAATTTGATGGAATTCATTTTTGAGAAACTCTTGGATTTATCAGATGCTAGTGAGATGACTTCTGGTCGATTGATGATGGGTGGCGTGGAGATAATGCATCTGTAAAACCCAGTTGTTTATTATTTGCCCCAAATCGCGGAAGCCTACATTTTACCCAGCCAATGTAGATTTAACGGATTGGCCATATGACTTTTCTTTGTTGTCTATTACGTATTTGCCGTTGGAATACAACCCAATCATTTTGACGAATTGATTTCTGTTAAATCACCGAAGTTACACAGCGTTGAATCTGGTCAGTACTAAAATGGGTGACCATTTGGGAATACCAGGTGCTGTATGTGCTCTCCGCTTATCTCAGCATTGTTTCCATTCGTTCTGAATTTCTCCTTGCAACTGCAATCAAGCGGTGCCGATTCAGGAGATTGACAGTTGAATACTACGCAATCCTTGCTTCACAATTATATGCGTAGCCACCCTCACAATGCGTATCCATTGAAAGTAATGGAAGTAGTGATTTCTTTGATCCATGAGTGTATCACAACTAGCTCTTCGGTTTCTGTTGGAATTTCTTGGAGTTCATGAACCTATCGATACCAGCACGTAGCCAAACATTGACTATAATACATAACATACAAATATTTTGTCCGAAGAAAGGCTACATAGACAGTATTAAGTTCATTCTCAAGCACTAATATAAATATCAATACACGCAAAAGAAAAAAACAAATTTATAGGAGTATATATATATATATATATATATAGATTAAACAAAAATATATACGTATACATAAATATATATTGAAACAATTTTGTGTTTACTGTAAACATTTCACGCAAACATTATGCAAGTATAAATCATGTAGAGTATCTGCAAGAATATAATTAAAAGTGATAGTTAACTAAAGATGATTATCCCATCAGAAAACTGAAGCAACTAAGAGGGAATTAATTAAAATAAATGTTTAAAAGAATATGCAGATTAGTTAGATCTTTTGCTAGTGAATGTAATCCCACAACACATATATAAGAAAATGGTGTGTTCTTTTTAAATGAATAGAAAAGAGTGTTTTTAATATGAATATCAATACACACAAAAGAAAAACGAATTTATAGGAGTATATATGTAGATTGTTACTATATTTAATTCAAAGAAATTTGGTTACTATTTGAATTTAGTAAGGCTGTTTGATTAATGTGATAATTATTACATATACGAGGAAAATATGGAAGATTATAGGCGTGTGTATAGTTGCATCTACGAATGAATGTGTGTATGTGTTAAAATGTGTATGGGGTTATACGAGGTTATGAATTGGCTGAGCATTTTCACGAAATCACAGCCGAGAGCGAAAATTTTAATCATATGGCGAGTATCCTAATAGAATCGCAGATTAGGAGAATAGAAATAAAAATTTTGTATGAAGCATATATATATATATATATATATATATTTATTAAGTAAGGTGATTGATAATCTATAATTAAAATTAAAAATTAAAAATCGGTTTCATAAGGAAGAACAAACAAAGTCAATAAATTGTACGATCGTTTCGGAAACGATGTTTTTATTGTGATAGACAATGAGTCTTGGACAATAATTTTATCATATAGTTTTTTGAAACAAAGTCTCCTCATCAGCAAAAATATTGGGTGTTTTTTTTTCTCTAAAGACACCAAAAATAAACCTAGCATTTTTTAAGTAAAGCAGATTTATCTGGAAAATATTTAAAATATAAAGGAAAATAGTTACTTTTTGCTGTTGATAAACAAAGTAAAATAAAATGAAAATAAAATGAAAATAAAATAAAATCTGGTTGAAAGGTAAGGTTAAGAGTGTGTAAATTTTAAATATTTTTAACAAAAATATAAATACCTTTTAATGGTTCGCATTCATTGTTCTAACCCTTTAAGTATATATTAAAATATTCAGTATGTCTACTGAGGCTTGGGGAGGTCGGATTTTAAATAAAGTCACAGTTGCCACATGCACGCAGTATGTGTAGGTAAATACGTGTATGAATAAGAATTCATACCAACATAAAGCTTTACTTATTATAGTTCGGGAATCATTCTGTCGATCTTGGGAATCTGCACGAAATTTATGGGATTTTGTTTTGAAATTTTTAAAAGTTTGCCTGCACACACACATACACACGCACATAAAAAAACTTTATAGATAAGGAATATAATAATTTTCAATATTTTTTTTTTAAATTGCCCCGAATATAAAAAGAAAATTTTAATTGACTACAGCATTTCATCGTTTGTTCATTGTTTCTATTTTGGTTGCGATATAATATATTTATTTCCGTTAGTTGAATAAAAAAGAAAGAAAGCGATACTAATAAAAAATTGCTAACAATACAGAAGATAATTTAATAAGCGTTGAAAATGTCTACGTCTCATCAACAAAAAAAAGGCGTTAATATTGGCAAAATGAAAAAAGAAAAAAACAGAACAAAAAGTTAGAAAACAAATGAATATAAAAAACGCAAAAATATTAAATAAGCAACAAAGTATCAAGTGGATCGATAAATTCGACTGAAATATCGTATTGATAATATACATATATATATATATGTATATATATGTATATATATGCATATATATATGCATATATATATATATATATATATATATATATATATATATATATTTATATATATATATATGAACACCTAAATCAAAGACAGTTTTTTTCGACTGAGGAGATCATAGATGTTATTAAGTACAGATCGAAACATTGTATATTTGAAAAATTATATTTTAAAAATAATATATATATACATGTATATATATATATACATGTATGTATATACATGTATATATATATGTGCGTGTGTATAGTGTGATACAATGTACTGTGCATATTTCTTGTCTATGTGCTTTTTTGTGTTTGTTTATTTTTTGCTGAGCTCATTGGATGAAACGTTGTTTTCTTGACGTATTTAATTACAAGAAAGGTGGGGATAAGCGTGCATCTAACACGATAGATAGATAGATAAATAGAGAGATAGATAGATAGATAGATAGAGAGAAATGAGTATATATATATATATATACATAGTCGAGCAGAGCAACTTGCTTATTTATTTTTACTTGATATTATAAATAAGAAAGTTGCTCTGCCCCACCCTATATATATATATATATATATATATATATATATATATATATATATATATATATATATATATATAGAGAGAGAGAGAGAGAGAGAGAGAGAGAGGGGGAGGGGGGAGAGACCTATGATGGATTGCTTTTAATATTTATTCTGTCAGGATATTCTGTTATGAGGAATCTTTCCCTTAACAGTACACCCTAACTAAATATTCCAAATCACATAATTTTCGCGAGATTTCCTCGGTTTGTTTAACTCATACTGGCTTTTAAAGAACAATGGTGCACTTTTTTTCAACTGGTGGATATTGTGCCAGACTAAATGAATTATTCTCCTGTGAGCCATAAAGACCAGAAGACCACAAACAAGATTTTCAAGTTAAATGCATAAAGTTTTTTGTAAGACTATTGATTTTTGAAAATTTCTTTTCAGATCCAGTAATGGCGTTCACTTTTTTTAGAACACCCTGCGTAAACACACGCATATATATATATATATATATATATATATATATATATATATACTCTGTGTGCAGAATCAAGACTTCAAGTCAAGATGTTGATGGCAACAAAAAGTGTATTTATTTTTTGGTTACAATTGTTTCAATGTTTAGTTCGACAATTTCAAGCATTATATCGTTTGAAAATTTGCAAAACCCAGCATTTCTTCAGACTTTACTGAATTACAGATACCACACTTGGATTCCGGCCCGAAGGCCAAGAACAACAGAAAAAAGGCAAGTCTCTTTTCTATTTATTTAAAAAGAAAATGCAATTTTCTTATATATGGGTTGTGGAAATGCATTCACTAGCAAAAGATCTAGCTAATTTGCATATTCTTTTAAACATTTATTTTAATTAATTCCCTATTAGCTGCTTTCGGTTATATATATATATATATATATATATATATATATATATATATATATATATATATATGAATAAAAAAGAATGCGAAAAGTATAAAAGCTTATAACTTTTCTTTATTCGTTTTTAATTGGTGACGTGCAGGAATACAAAATAATAATATTATGAAAAAAAATTAAAAAACTTTTTTCATAAGTACATATTTTCGACCGATCCTTCAGTCTTCATCGGTATATATATATATATACTTCAGAATGATGTAATGCATATATATATATATATATATATATATATATATATATATATATATATATATATATGAATGAATCCCCTCTTATTTTTTAATGGAACGTATTTTTATTTATTTTTACATGCATAAAAGGTAGACCCATGGACATTCAACTGTCATCGGTATGGCTTATAAAGAATGAGAGAGAGAGAGAGAGAGAGAGAGAGAAAGAGAGAGAGAGAGAGACTTTTTCGAAATTACAGTCGAATTTATCCATCTTTACCTCAATACTTTCTATAGAGCAATGCAGAAACAATGATTAGTGACATTTTTCGTGATGATTTATCAAAATTAAAAGGAATCCACTTCACCTTCGAACGGCTTGCTCTTTACTGGCCGCCATTTTAAAGTTTCGTAAGAAGAAAGAAAAAAAATAACACAAGAAAATTAATTATTATTATTAATTAATCGAGGAAGAAATTAAAACAAAAGATTACAAAAAAATGAATAAATAAAATAAAAAAATGTGGATACTGATTAATAAATTTAATAGTAATATAAAACTATAATCTCGGTGTACTTGCTATCACTCAGATTCTAAGGCATAGCACCTGTTTGTTCCAGTGAGCAATCACCGGTAATTCCTTTGTGTGAGAACCACTTTTGAGTAAAACAAAAAATAAAATAATAATTTGACACTCTGCAAAAAAATGTCCGTAGCACCAACATCGCTTGGTAACACAGAAAATAGTCATGAAGACTTTAGGAGGATAGAAAAACTGAAAATAAAAGGCATTACCTAGAAATCTACTTGAACGGCGCGGATCGTCTTAGAATCCAGGATATGTTAATTGTCACTCGAGTTCTAGGAAAAGTGAATGGTAGTTATCAATGATAATTTAATTATTAATTGCATTTGGGATAAAACTGATTAATTTGTTATTATAATCGAAAAAAAAAAACCCATATAATTTTCCGAAATCTGGGAAGACATGCTGTCACTCAGATTCCACCTGTTTTTATCGGTGAGTGATCAATGACACGTGTTAGAACTCCGAGAAATAAAACAGTAATCGGTATTTAAGTAGAATAAGGACTGTGCTATCGTCGGAATCTCTCGGACAGTTCACGTCGAAAGGTGCCGCAACGTTGAGCCAATGAAATCGTATCCGCCAATGCCACTTTATAAAACTTTTATTTGCTATCACTGTCTTTTTATTGAATAATATTCACCTTGATTTGAAGAAACAGATCATAAAAAAGAAAAAAATAATAAGAAAGACAAAAACACTTTTTTTTGTTATTCAAAAAACAATTTCTCGGTTGCATATGTGCACATTTCTTGTTTCACCTTTGCATATCAATACAGACAGGGAAACAGGTACCAGGAAGAGAATTCCAAAGTTTACCTGTTACAGGGAGGAAACTATTATAGTAGAAAGCTTTCTGGCATGTAGGGACTTTAACAGTGAAGGGGCGTGATTTTGTTGCTAACCGAGTTTGTCGGAGATATGTACGTCGAGTATTTTAATGGTATATGCCCGGATGAACTCGTTGCATATACCATTAAAATACTTGTAAAACAGGCATAGGGATGCAACATTGCGGCGATGGGACAGGGGTTGGAGCTTAGTTGACAAATTGGGATTTATTAGATTAAAGAGCCTTATGCTTCTATAGGGTGTCCCCAAATTTTTTTTTTATATAGGCATCATCACTTATCGAGGCCAAAAGGCCACTCGAGGATAAGGGTTAAAAAGTGTACAATAGAAATTGGACAATATACGAGTAGTAATTGTTAGTAATGGAAATTCGGTAATTTTTTTAAACTTATATGGAACGGCTCATCAAAAACTTGTTTACGTTAGACTTGAAGACAACCATATTGTAGTCAGCTGGAAAGCAGGAAAGCAGAATACAATTCCATAGGCGTGCAGTTCTAAGAAAGAAGCTTTGCTTGTGGAATCTACAAGGAGTCATAATAGGGGTCAAAGTTAAAAAATATTGACCGTTTTTTTTTTGCTCAACATACACTTCCAAACTCCCGGGAAACGCCGGGCTGAAATGCTAGTATCTATAAAAGTGAAAGTGTCTGTTTGTGTGTGTCTGTGTGTCTATCTGTGTACATTTCCCGATAGGGGTCAAAGTTTAAATTTTTTTTACCTCTGCGGTCTCTACCAAATTACTCAGACAATTTCTGGTCTAAACATTTGAAATTTTACGTAAAGGGTATTCAGAGATAGGGCAAGTTTTTAATCAGTTTGGGTCGAAAATTTGAGCCTCTAATATATAAATGTATGTATGTATGTTTGCATGTCTGCGTAAAACTTTCGACAGAGGCGACGGCTTTTCACAAGATCAGTATCGTTTTGAAGCTCGACCCTTCAGACGACAAATATCGAACAATTGGCTAAAAACGTTAATATCTCCACCCTCAACTGGGCACTTTTCTACAGGGAGGGGTCGCTTTTGTCGCCGATATTTTCGAAAGTCATCCCCTTTATTCGATTGTCTAGCCTTAATTTAAACCTATGTCACTTCCTGTTTGACGGTGGTCGTAACAGCAATGCCGAGCTGAAATGCTAGTTAAAATAAGATGGCATTCTACGTCCATTTAAAAGAATATAAAAAATATTTTATTTATTTATTTAATTTTTATTTAATATTTGTTTTACGTACAAATCTACCATTATCTTGCGACACCCTGCATATATAATATTAAGTTACAAAATTAACGAACACATATCGAATCTGTACAGATCAAAACATTATTTCATTACGATGTTTTAAGTTCTCGAACCGAAAACAACGTCCAGCCGTCAAATTAGCTTTCATCGATCAAATATGAACAATTTCCGCGATAATTTTTTAATTAAGATTTTTAAAGTCTAATAAATAAGTGTCGAACGCTTTTCCTACATCTGCATTAGCAAGTTATATCTATGGCCTACATGCTAAATGCTATATATATCAGCTAATGTATGAATTAGTTTCATCTATATTTGTGCAGGTTATTCCATTCCATCGCAGGGCTACATTAACTCCATCAAATAATAAGAAAACTAGGAAAACCATATCCCCCCCCCAAAAAAAACCCGCAAAACGTAAACTATGTCCCTTCCTCTAAAATCTACCCTAGTTTTGGTTCAAAGTAGAAACAACACCAAATCCAGAAAGGGCAAAGAGGATAGAAATATTGAGGCGAGAAAGCACCATCCAGACTTCCACTAGAATAGTGCGATAAAGACTGAGACTTTGAGGAGGTTTATTGCCACCTACATTCCAATAATGACCAATGGTAATTGACAGCAAGAAATCAATGGCAAGTTGCTATTGCGATAACGCAAATTCATTTACAAACGTTGTCGAACGAGATGGAGAGAACTAGAAATCTGGAGAAACGTTGTCATTTAAACTTCAAGGAACAACGCCGTTTGTTATCAGTAATTAATCATTGATAATGACCTCTGTGAGAACTGGTGATTAATCAACAGCAACAACAACAACAATAACAACAACAACAGCAGCAGCAGCAGCAACAACAACAACAACAACAATAATAATAATAATAATAATAATAATAATAATAATAATAGTAACAATGAGAACTCCAAGGGATATGGAAGATGAAGGAAGTAAAGTCACTGATAGTAGTAGCACTAGGAACAATACCAAAGAACTTTGGTTAGAGAATGGGAGAGATTGGAATGAGAAGATACAATTAATAAGAATAATGAAAACGGCTGAAATATTAAGGAAGACCCTTGAATGCGGAAACTAACACTAACTCATGAGCTACAGTGAAGACTAATGATCGCCGCCAACGAGAAACCAATTGTAAGCGACTGTTACGATAACGCAAATTCACCTGCAAAGGTTATTGAAAAAGTGGAGAGTACAGGAAATTTGGGGAGATTTGTTGTCACTCAGACTCCAGAGAATATCACATAATAATAATAATAATAATAATAATAATAATAATAATAATAATAATAATAATAATAATAATAATAATAATAATCGTTCAGGATTATCTGGTGTTACCCCGACACACTAGTATAATAATTCACTATCAGTACAAATAACAATGTTACTAGTATAACAACAACTACTACTCGCAATAAAAATACTACTACTTATAATAATAATAATAATAATAATAATAATAATAATAATAATAATAATAATAATAATAATTCTTATTTGGTTTATCAACGTCTCTCTGGAAGGGGATGGGATTCATTTCCAGAGGATTTCCCTTAATCCCGGCTCCAAACGAGGAGCTTCAAAGATCAAGGGTTATCCTTCATCTGCTGCATTTCTGATAGCCTTTCTCTGACCTTTCCCAGCTAGCCTTCTTATTATATCGCCCCTCGACAGACCAAATCCCACTCCAGAACTTCCTAGCATCTTTTGCATTTGGAGTGTTGTTATTTCCCACCTGTTTACTACCATTTAATTCTTTATACAGCTGAGACTGATTGTTCCGGAAAAGGTTGTTCTGCCGAAACGCAACACTTTTTTCAACAAAGTTCCGAATTTTATACCACCAGTGTGGACCTTCTCTTTCAACATTGTTAGAACGCTCATGGTTCCCTTTTCCAGCAATCTATGGCCCTGTCGGTGGGGCATTAGAATACGCCGACTGCTCCCATGCACAGGGTAAAAGTCCCTCAATGGGGGTCCTTGATATTACCTTAAACTATATCCAGTGGTGAGGCCCCAGCTTGTGGGCTTTGGGGAGTGTGGAGCCACCCTTTAATTACCATTGCTCCCAGGTCCACTCTGACCCGGAGTGATAGTACCTGTTAGGGTCCCAACTATGGGTTAAATAAAAACAGACGTGAAAACAACAAATATATTCTATTAAAAAAAATTGTCTTCAAAATCTTTGGATTCGGCATTAAATAACCCGAAAAAGGTTGATATGCCGTAAAACAAAAACAACCAACCAACCAACCAACCAACCAGCAATCTATACCTCCTTTCAAGCTCATCCTTAGTCTTCTGTCCTAGTTTAACTCCTTTTCTTATTACTTCGATTCTACCGATGTCTTTCCGCCACCGTTTAATACTTTCTTCAAGCCACCTCTGCCAGTGTGGCCTTCTATCCTTCTGTATTAAGCCAAGACGCTGCATACAGAAACCTATTAAGTCCCGTAATCGATATGTTTTTTCTTATGATGTTGTGAATTACTCCTTGAACTATTTTTACCTCGTCCCAATTTGCATACGCGTTCAAACGCTTCTCCTGCTGTTAGAATCACTTTCCATCCACCCTTTGCTGCTGCTGATATTGTCATATGCGCTCATTTACACAGGTACTACGTAGCCGCTCGTAACCCAGAATCGGTTAAAATTTGGTACGTCACCAAGAAGAGAAGAAGAAGCCAGAAAATGACGAAAAACAAACAAACAAACAAACAAAAAACAACAACAAAAAAAAAAACACAATCAGACGTCGGTAATTTCTGAGAAATGGTTCGCCATTTTTGATTTTCAATCTTTTAGCATAGAAATTGCTTCGAACAAAACAGGAAGCGACTTTATATATGAGTGAAAGAGACTCAGCAGTAATAAAGTTCCATAAACCTAGATTTTTTTAGAAAGAATCTATTAGAAGAGGAAACTGTATTGCAATGAGGTATGGACACAGAAAATTGATGGGGACAACTACACCAACGAATCAAACCGTCGGAAAATACGAGCTGAGGTAAAAACGTTACCAAATACGAGAAGGAACGATAAAAGTTGCTGCCCTAAAGAAAACAACACTACAGCTTTATTTTAAAACTTCTATTGAAAAAAAATCAATTCGGGTAACTTTAGTATGCAGTAAAGCTGACATCTATTCAATGTAGCCGCCTTCAGCCTCAATCACTGCCTTTGTACGTCTAGAACTGAGAGCATGCCTTTTCTGCAAGCGCTGGAGGGAGCTATGCGAATACTTGGCGGATAGTGGCGACCAGACTGGCTTTGGTGCTGTGAGAGGTCATGTTGGTTATGCTCTCGACGTATGACGAAACGAAGTAGTCTAGCGAGTTCAGGTCGAAGGAAGGGGACCAGTGAGAGGAGGGTACAAATTTGTGGCACTTCTTTCTGAAGCCACCTGATTGCACCAAGGGATCACCCCACACTTCAGCACATCCAGGTACAATTTGGTGTAGACTTTCAAGCAGACTTCGCAGTGTGAGATGGCATGATGTGGCCCTCACTTGAAGCCACACCAAAAACCATAACCGTTGGCGGAAACTTTGTTTTTATCACCGTGAGCAGGCCCCTGTTATTCGTGGCAATCCAATGATGCATTTTGAAGGGACTGGCACGATTCTGTTGTCATAACAATGTAGAGAGCATGAGTTGTACAGCGGCGCATCTCCGATCTAGCTCGTTGAACATTGTGACACCTTCAGACATGATAGGAGGCTCCTAGCGCTCTTGGGATTTGTACACAACTGGCCAACTAGTAGATGGTCTGCAACCCCTCCCGCACAAAAAAAAAAACAAAAAAAAAACGGTTTTCATCAAACGGAAATGGAATGATGTCGTCTTTACTAGGGCAACAATTTTATCGTTCTACCATTTACTTGAAAACACAAACACATGTATAAAACGATTTCTCATATTTAGTAAATGCTGATTTGTTTTGTGAACTAAAGTACTCTTTTGCCGAATTGTCAATTTTATTTTACATTTGTTAATTTTAGTTCCATTTTTTTTTTGAAATGATAATAAATTTTGAACGAAAGAAATTGATTGATCGTATTGTTGTTTTGATATTCATCTATTTCAGAGCATAAGTACTAAAACATCACATTAACAACACAACGGGATATTATCAAACCATGGTCTCATCATTTAATGAGCTTTTGTCGACGTTGAGTTTTATGCGTTCGCTTTTAAAGTAATACTTTATTTTAAATCTGTAAATAGCAAATCCCTGATGATCGTTCTACAAAAGAGCGTTTACACACACACACACACACACACACACACACACACACACACACACACACACATATATATATATCAAACAAAACTCAAAGAAAAACAACCTGCCTTCTCCCTTGAGGCTCGCATTTACGAACATCCGTGGCCTTAGAACTAATTTAAATGACGTTGAAGCATTTCTCATAACAAACACCCCGGATATCTTAGCAATAAGTGAGACTAACCTACACTCCTCCATCCCCTCTAACTACTTTAACATGCCTGGATACCTCCCACTCTGTCGTAAGGACTCTGACAGACATATGCATGGGCTAGGAGTCTACATTCGAAACACTCTCCCCTTGACTAGAGAAACTAAACTAGAATCGGACGATCAAGCCTTTAGGTGCTTTAGACTTACCATGCAACATAACATTAGCTACTTTTATTTTCTCAACCGCTCTCCTTCGACCCAGGACTGTGCCCTAATAAACAAAATCTCTGACAGCATAGATACAGCACTTTCCTTCGACACTAGCGCACAAATTCATGTATTTGGTGACTTCAATGTCCACCACAGCAACTGGCTTGGATTTTCTACTTACACAGACGCAACTGGTACCACAACACGTAACTTCTCTATATCTCATTCCCTATCACAGATGGTTACGTTTCCAACCCGTTTCCCAAACCAGCAAGAACAACATGCATCACATACATAGACCTGTTTCTGACCACAGTTCCCGATGACTGTGTAACCAATGCCCACAACCCTCTTGGAAACGCCGATCATGCAGTGGTAATGTTTGAAATCGCCCTAAACTCTAGAGCCAAAACTGAAGAGCCACTGCTCAAATCAACGATATATTATAAAAAGGCTGACTGGGAAGCCATCAGGGACCTCATCAGGGACGCTCCATGGCAAAATATCTTTTTACTTCCTGTTGAACATTGCGCTAATGAGACCACTGAATGATTCAAAGCGGCAATTGAAGCTCATGTTCCAACACGCAAATTCTATAGCAAACCCTACTCTCCCATATGATTCACTTCAACTTGTGCAGCTGCCATAGCGAAAAGGCAGCATGCATACCGCAGATTTAACCGACATAAATCCAGTTCAAACAGACAGAAGTACATAGAAGCCAGAAATAACTGTAAGAAAGAAATAGCTACAGCTAAGAGGGAATTTACTGAAACCACCCAAAAACGCATTGAAGCACAGAAATTAGGAACCCGAGACTTCTGGAAAATCTACAACAGTGTAGTAAATAATGGGCAATCAACAATTCCCCCACTATCCAACAATCATGAGGTTGTTTGTCCAGCAACTGAGAAGGCTAACTTGCTTGCCAGACGGTTTGCCTCAAACTCCACACTGGACTTTGCTAACCACCCCCTCCCTGACTTTCCTTTGCAGACAGACGCCACACTAGATGATCTGAAAATCACCCCTGCTCAAGTACATGCTATCATAAGAAAGCTTGACACTGCAAAAGCATGTGGACCTGATCTCATCCCAGCTGTGCTATTAAAAAAGTGCGCCGCCGAAGTAGCTCCAGTTCTCTCCGAACTTTACAACAAATGCCTTAATGAATCTTGCTTTCCTGCCTGCTAGAAAACTGCTTCTGTAGTGCCAGTTTTCAAGAATTCTGGCGAAAGAACTGACCCAGTAAATTATCGCCCCATTATCCCCTCCCACTTTTCGCCAAAATATTTGAGACCATAATTAACCAAGCTCTAGTCAATCACCTTACAGATGCTAAGCTACTCACTAACCAACAATATGGATTTAGGCAAGCCCGTTCCACAGCAGATATCCTAACTGTAATCTCAGAACGTATATACCAGTCTAGATATATCTAAGGCTCTTGACAGGGTATAGCATGAGGGTCTTCTCAAGAAAATCAGATCATACGGCATCACTGGAAGAATACATAACATAATTAGATCCTTCTTGGATAAGAGAAAAATCCAAGTTGTCCTTGACGTTCGTTCATCTAAACAATATGATATGAATGCGGGAGTGACTCAGGGGTCTATCCTTGGACCTCTGCTATTCTTAATATTCATAAATGACTGCCCTGACAAAATTGTCTGTGAGATGGGTATGTATACTGACGACACCACGCTCTATAACAGGCACAACAGGAAAACAAATGAACATATATCTAAAGAAATAGCAGAAACACTAGAGGATGACCTCCGATTCGTAGTGGAATGGGGACAAAAATGGATGGTCACCTTCAATGCTGCCAAGACTAAACTTGTTTCATTCAATAATTACAAGAACCCTTCCCTACCGCCAATAGCTCTTTATCTGAAAGTACATCTTTCAAACTCCCTGGCCTAACGTTCACAGGAAACATGAGTTGGAACAATTGCCAGGGCCGCTGCGAAGAAGGTGGGTTCTCTCTACAGTGCTAGAAAGCTACTAACGCCTGAAAGTATCCTATACCTCTATAAGGCCACCATTCGCTCATGTATGGAGTACTGTTGTCATATTTTGGCTGGTGTATCTGCCACTAGTCTCTCGCTTCTAGACAAGATTCAAAAGAGAGTCCCAAATCTGATAGGTCCTGAACTGTCAGCAAAACTTCAGCCTCTGTCCCATCGATGAAATGTTGCATCCCTCTGCCTGTTCTACAAGTACGTTAACGGAGAATGCTCTGACGACGAAATGCCAGCACTTGTGCCCCCACGACGTAAATACCCCCGACAAACCCGACAAGCAGCTAAATTCCACCCCTTCACAGTAGAGATCCCTAGATGCAAGAGAGCCTTCTACTCTAGTAGTTTCTTCCCCAGAACAGTTAGACTTTGGAATTCCCTTCCGGGGCCCTGCTTCCCCGACTGCACTAACACCCAGAAGTTCAAGTGCAGCGTGAACTGTGGCACTATTTCCTTGTGCCACTGTTTCTAACACACTCTGCAGCATGGACGGGTGTTAAATTGTCCATGAGCGTAGAGATACAAAGAAATCCCTTCCCATAATTCCCTTGCTATCTTTCTTTTTTTTTCCTGCACGACCACCATGATGTGAGGACGCATAGTCTGTCTCTCCGTAAATGATGGGGGGGGGCACCCCCTCCCTCAACACTAGTTAGGGTAGGTTAGTTAGCTTCGAAAAGCCTATCATCCAGTTTTAATTGTAAAAATTAATTGTAAATTGTTTGTTTTGTAATATATATTGTATCTCTAATGTAAAATAAAATAGTTAGTTATACCTTCTGTATATTACAATTGTGTCGCGTGTCATTTTTCTTGTGTCTGCCATGAATGCCTTCATTAATGTCTGAAGTCGAAAGGCGGCCCTGAGGACAAAGAGATGAAGATTCCCACCAGAATGCCACCAGGGTGAAGAGATCATCTTGAGAAAAGAAAGGAGCCACACCCAGATCCAACATCTCAGGTATGATTTTCTTCTTGCTACACAGACCCTAATGACTGGCTCATCTTCATATCTTCATGAGACCGCTTTAAGACATTTACTATAACACGTCTGTCGGTCACACCGCAGTGACCGGCTGATAGTGATATAAATGATGCACTATGACCAGGACATATTGTTTCCCAGCATGGAAATAATTTCGACTCTTAAACCCACGGCACAACCAAAAATAATGACCACTAGACGAATCGAATAAAAAAAATAGTCCACGGTCTTTAAAAACGGAAAAAACTAATATTTCTGGCAAAATTTAAAAAAAAATGGCAGACCAGTACACACGCGCACAAAAAAAAAACGCACTCAAAAAGAAAATTCAGAACCTGACCAAAAAAATTGTCTTGCACCTACAAAAAAAAAAAAAAACAGTTTACAAAAGATCGATTTTAAAAAAAGAGTATTGAAAGTAACCCTTCGGAAAAAAAAAGTTAAGAAATGTGTCCTACACAAAAAAAAAAAAAAACAGAGACAAAAGGAAATTGTCTCTAGAATATGCAATATCTTTTTCTCTCTCACACTTTCTCTCTTTCTGTCTCTCTCAAGATTTATATCTATATGTGTGTATATCTATGCATCTTGTTATTACATGAAAGAAAAAAAATCCTTCAAACACGAAGCTCGAAAAATAAATTTAAAAGAGAATAAAAAGGAAAGAATAAAAGTATACCTAACATTTTTTATCTGACCTTTATTTCAGGTTTATAAAAATATAGGACTTTTTTAAAAAATTGCTTTTGACTTTTCAAATGTAAGAATTTTGTAGAATTGTAATGACTTTTTTCAGTTGTATTTGAGAAAATGGAACTTTATTTCGGCACTTTGTTCCACGAACAGTTGATGTGTTTTTTTTTCAGCTTAGGTAACAATTAACGCTGAAACATAAGGGGACTTTTTTTTTTGAATTGATAATGTTTCCTTTATTGATGTTTTGTCTGTTTAAAAAGAAAAGAAGAAAAAAAATTGGGGCTTGATAATATGAAAGTTTTATGTGAGAATGGATTTTACAAAATTGTTCAAAATAAGATTGTTTTTCTATTTAGTTATTTGTTTTAAACTCGTAGAAATGTTTAATGTCTACCTGTCACTCATTTGTTTAAAACAATGGCCGCACATAGGAAGGATAAGCGAAGATGACCTCGTCATGGTGTTTGTGAGGGTGTTGAGGGATGGGTGGTGGAACAATGCGACCTGCCTCTGTTTCTCTTCCTCTCTTTCTCCACCTCTCGTGTTGTCTACCATTCTTTCACCCTCTGCAAGCTTTTTTGGGGACGAGAGAGTGACTTTTAAAATCGAAGAGTTTTTTTGTGAGATTACGTAATAGTGTTATGAGGGTGGTAGGGTGTGTAATGGCATCGCTCTGTCTCTATTCCCTTCTTTCACCCTCATTCTCTCTCTCTATTCTTGCGTTTTAATGAGTGTATAGCTAAACTCCCATGGCTGATTGCAGGAGGGCATATAATAACGAATTAACTTGGAGTTTTTTTTAAATTTTTCTACCAAGTTTAAAGAACAAAAATATTTATGCTTTGTTAAATTACATTAAATGATGTCTTCAATTGTTTTTTATTAAAAATAAAAAGTGAGACAATTATTCAAATAGAACTTGAAGTACTTTTTGAAATCTTCGAGTGTTTGGAAAAGCCAACTGTTACATGATTACGTTAATTTTTTAAGAGTTCTCTGAAATGTTCATAGCTTTTCTTAAAGAAAAATTACGCTATTACATTTCGAATATTCTCTGATTTTTTTTATAATTTCTAAGGAAATATTATTTGACTAACGAAAGAAATTTTCCTGAATTCTAGATTATTTTTAAGGAAGAATTATTCGAGCGAATTCTTTAATTGAAGGTTTATTTGAAATTGGACCGTATGATAGGGGTCCCTGAAATATTGACTGAGGAGAATATACGTAAAATTGAATTAGTTCCTAAGAAAAAAAAATATTTCCTCAGTCTAGAAAGATCTCTCTTTAATTGAAACTTTAATTTTTTCGAGCTGTTAACTATACAGAACTGGTCGTTAACTAATGTGACTCCCAGGTGTGGCGGGAGTTTATTAATTCGAAATAATCCTGTGAGTGAGTTTAGGAAAAGAATTGCTTTTAAATGATAAAATAATTACTTTGGAAAATAAAGTTAATTAACGTGAAATGTTTCTGAATTCGAAATGACCTTGATAATGACCTATAAGAAGAAATGATTTTTAAGAATCAATTAAATAACTTTAAATGTACACTGAATTTTAAAAATAATAATTACGAAATGAAAAATTTGGGATGTTTCTGAATCTCATTGTGAAGGGTGAATTGATTCAAAATGAATTTTCTATGATCTTTTCGGAAGATTAATTTTAATAATGAACCAAATGTTTGGAATAATTTTTGAATTGTATTACGAAAAATGGGTCTATTCAAAGTTTATGACCTTTTGAGAAGATTGTTTTTAAAATAATAAATGAATTACTTCGGAAAGAAGTTAACAAACATAAATTCGGAATTTTTAATGGTCCCCAAGGAAAGAAAAAATGTATTTTAACGATGAACCAAAATACTTGAAATAATTTTTAAATTTTGGAATGAAATTTTAATAGTCTTTTGTAAATCAAGTTTTTAAAAAGTGCACATACTTTTTAAATGTTCCCTTAAATTTGGGAAAAAGTTAATTATGAATGTAATAACTGAAATGCGTTTGCATTGTGTAAACAAATTCTAATTGTGACTGAGGTGCTCTGAAATGATTTTTTAAAAATGTTTTCTTTTTTAAGAAAAAAAAATTGTTAACACCCTATTTCATTGATTTAATATATACCAGGTTTCTGAATTGTTTATTTTTGGAAAAATTTTTCCCCCTAATTGAGTATTCTAACTCATGAAGGCTGAGTGCCCTTCTTAATTAATTCTTTATATAATTAATAAATATTCCGTGGTGGATAGTTTTTGTTAGTCGTTCGGCGGCAGACTCCTTGCTCTAACAGAATTTAATTGGATTAGAACTTCTGAAGACCGAGGTTTTACTAAATCCATATAGGTCGGCGTGATGAGGTCACGTAACCCCGACTTATCTAAAATACATTATATTGGTTGCTGAAGAGAGCGTAAGTCCAGTAACTGAAGTAATAACTTGGAATCCATATAGGTCGGCGTGATGAGGTCACGTAACCCCGACTTCGTTAAAATACATTATACTGGTTGCTGAAGAGAGCGTAAGTCCAGTAACTGAAGTAATAACTTGGAATACATATAGGTCGGCGTGATGAGGTCACGTAACTCCGACTTGGTTAAAATACATTATACTGGTTGCTGAAGGGAGCGTAAATCCAGTTACGAAAATAATGTTATGCAGACTAAATTTAAAAACGTATAGGTCGGCGTGATAAACTCACGTAAAATCCGGCTTAGTGAAATACGTATAGGTCGGCGTGATAAACTCACATAAAATCCGGCTTAGTGAAATACGTATAGGTCGGCGTGATAAACTCACATAAAATCCGGCTTAGTCAAATACGTATAGGTCGGCGTTATAAACTCACGTAGAATCCGGCTTAGTCAAATACGTATAGGTCGGCGTGATAAACTCACATAAAATCCGGCTTAGTCAAATACGTATAGGTCGGCGTGATAAACTCACATAAAATCCGGCTTAGTGAAATACGTATAGGTCGGCGTGATAAACTCACGTAGAATCCGGCTTAGTGAAATACGTATAGGTCGGCGTGATAAACTCACATAAAATCCGGCTTAGTAAAATACGTATAGGTCGGCGTGATAAACTCACATAAAATCCGGCTTAGTCAAATACGTATAGGTCGGCGTGATGAACTCACGTAAGATCCGGCCTTGTTAAAAAAATATTATACTGGTTGCTTAAGAAAGTGTAAATCCAGTTACTGAAATCATGATGCCATTGCCTCGATGGAGGGCGAGGATGATTACCCTCTCTGGTATTTGAAGCAGTATACCAGTCTACCAGGAGCCTGGTGGAAAAAGATAACTTGCTTCACTGAGTTCCTAATGGAACGTACAGCATGGGGACATTGATTGCTGACGGCCGGTTGACGCACCATTCACGGAAAATTAGGGACTTCTGAAATTTATGAATACTCATAAATTTCGGATTGCATAGGGAGGGATGTGGCACTATTTCTTTGTGCCACTGTTTCTAACACACTCTGCAGCATGGACGGGTGTTAAATTGTCCATGAGCGTAGAGATACAAAGAAATCCCTTCCCATAATTCCCTTGCTATCTTTCTTTTTTTTTCCTGCACGACCACCATGATGTGAGGACGCATAGTCTGTCTCTCCGTAAATGAGGGGGGAGGGCCACCCCCTCCCTCAACACTAGTTAGGGTAGGTTAGTTAGCTTCGAAAAGCCTATCATCCAGTTTTAATTGTAAAAATTAATTGTAAATTGTTTGTTTTGTAATATATATTGTATCTCTAATGTAAAATAAAATAGTTAGTTATACCTTATGTATATTACAATTGTGTCGCGTGTCATTTTTCTTGTGTCTGCCATGAATGCCTTCATTAATGTCTGAAGTCGAAAGGCGACCCTGAGGACAAAGAGATGAAGATTCCCACCAGAATGCCACGAGGGTGAAGAGATCATCTTGAGAAAAGAAAGGAGCCACACCCAGATCCAACATCTCAGGTATGATTTTCTTCTTGCTACACAGACCCTAATGACTGGCCCATCTTCATATCTTCATGAGACCGCTTTAAGACATTTACTATAACACGTCTGTCGGTCACACCGCAGTGACCGGCTGATAGTGACATCTTGTTGCCCAACTCCCTACACAGTACTCCTGATGCTTATGTTCTCGATAGTAGCCTACAACAAAGTGGCAATGTGCCTTGTTTGGGGTGAAAATGTAATATACATACATATATATATATATATATATATATATATCAGATGAAAACGAGGCAATGTGTTATTTTGAAAAAGAAAAAGATGAATAAATGCATTTCATTTCAACTGAAAAAGCTGAGTGAAATTTCTTTGCTTTTTGTTTTCCTTTGCGACTGGGTTAGAAACAACGTGTTGGGCCCTAGTGTGAAAATATAACGACACCGTTTAAAAAGTATATCAAGGTTACTCTGTGGCTGGAGATTGCCTGTTAATTTGGTATTATGCTAAACTTGCTCCTTCAAAGAAAACTTGGCATATCCCATCGAGGTTTAAATACCAGGCCAAGTATTACAGGTTCGTCGCTATTGGAGGTGACAGTGATGGTTTACAAAAAAATGTTGTATTGTGATATTGAACAAAACCTTAGAGCACTTGCTGCTGTGATATGAGCAATGATTTGTAACAAAACAACGCTTTTCCTTTACATTTATAAATCTTAAGTAGATTAAGACGAAACGAAATCTATGCATTAAAACTGTTTATGGAGAGATGTACATTCCTTACGACTGTTGAAAAATAATTTATTAAAAATGACCCATAGGATGAAAAAAATTATAAGCAGCGACAGATTTTACCTCTCATTAGTTCACAGGTCGAAGCTGAAGGAAAACAAAAACCAAAAAACAAAAAAACAAAAAAAAAACAAAAAACAAAAACAAATCGAAACTTATAGAGTTGAAAAAAAAGTAATGACCACCAGTAATTATAAGAGCACTAAGGCTAGTTCAGAAAATCTTGAAGAAATAGGCTACGGATCTTGTTAAAACAACCGAAATACTAAGAAAAAAATCTTAGAATGAGGAAACCAAACCATATATTCAAATGACGAGAAAATTAGAATAAGATAGCTTTTCTTAAAGACAATTAAAAATATAAATTGAAGATGCTGGGATGAACCTAAGTGAACTAAGATTATACAAATTCATGAGAATTCATGATGTAATACACACACACATATATATATATATATATATATATATATATATATATATATATATATATATATATGAGAACACTCATGAAATCTGCCACGGTCTACGGTCCCCCCTTCTAGGAAATGACAATAGCGCTAACTTCGGTTGATAAAATTATGATATATCCAAAATGAAGAACAACCCGATACGAGAAAGCAGCATCCATTCTCCAACTTGAAAGGCACGGAAAAATACTCGAATTCTAAGGAGACTAATTGTCACTCAGATTACAGAGAAAGCAATCGAGCGTTCCAATGGTGATCGAAAATAAAAAAAACAGGGGGGGGGCGAGAATTAGTCATTTTGGGAAAGTGGTTATCCAGATTCCAGTGAAAACCACCTGTTTCTGGATCGTTACTGAATAGAACTCGGATGAGAATCTTTAGTGAGTTTTAAAAAATATTCGTCTTTTTTAGAAAAAAAAAATATGTAAAAATAAAAAGAAGAAAATAAAATACCAAAAATAAAAAACGATTTACTGACAAAATATATTATATTATATTATATTAGGATAAAACAAATAAAACATATAACACAAACGATCGTCGTTATTATTATTATTATTATTATTATTATTATTATTATTATTATTATTATTACTATTATTATTATTACTATTATTATTATTATTTTATTATTATTATTATTTTATTATTATTACTACTATTATTATTATTACTATTATTACTACCATTATTATTATTATTATTATTATTATTATTTTATTCTATAATTAATTTATTACCATTATTGTTATCATAATTACTGTTATTATTGAAATGTTAATTATACTATAATTATAATAATTGTTATTATCTTATTCTATAATTTATCTATTACTATTATTATTTAATTGTTATGATAATAATTATTATTTTAATTACATTATTATATATTGATAAAATTATTATTATTCTTTTATTCTATAATGAATTTATTACTGTTGTTATTTTATTTTATCATAATTACTGTTATTATTTTAATTATATTATTATTGTCATTAAAATTATTGTTATTATTCTTTCTATATTTAATTTTTTAATATTATTATTTTATTATCATTATAATTATTATTATTTTAATTATATTATTATTATTGATAAAATTATTTTTATTATTTTCTCCTATAATTAATATATTAATATTATTATATTATTATTATAATAATAATTATTATTTTAATTATTTTATTATTATTATTATAAAAAGTATTCTTATTTTAATTATATTATTTTTATTACAATTATTGTTATTATGATATTCTATAATTAATTTATTACTATTATTATTTTATTATTATAAAAATTATTCCTATTGTAATTATATTATGATTGTTATTATTTAAATTATATTATTATGATTCTGTAAAGTGTAATATTATTATCATTAAGTTGGAAATATTCACTTGTTGGGTATTTCTGATGCTATATATAAACAAATATATATAAACAAATATATATAAACAAATAACTACTACACTATGCGCAATGTAATGCACGCGAGGATGGTATAAGGACAAAAGAACGTATAAATCAATTTC
>NC_136515.1:77348112-77403112 GCF_053919585.1 Euprymna scolopes
CCCAGGAGACGTTAAATCCTTTTGAAAATGAACAATCTATTTTTCATATGGTCGAATTTCATCCATTTCACCAAGCATATATTATTATTATTATTATTATTATTATTATTATTAGTATTATTATTAGTAGTAGTAGTGGTAGTGGTAGTAGGACTGTTACATAGCACGGGGCTCATATTGGAGACACATTAACGGGACTTGTATAACTGGGACTCATATTGAGAGGAGATGGCGGGGACTCATCACAATATGTTGAATAGGAGGGGACTCATTAACGGGTACTCATATTGGAGTCATATAACGGGACTCCTAACACAGATGCAATGATAGTGATGGCAATTCTGATGGGAAGACATTTATATATATATATATATATATATATATATCACACATTGACGACGACTGGGACAATTCTTGGGGACTTCATAATATTAATACGGACTGCATGATATGATGCAACAGTTCTTATACACATATAGAGAGGAGGAGATAATTCACTTATGATGGAGGATGGGGACACATAATACTTGGAAGGATTATGCAAGAGTTCGTTACAAGATGATGAGGAAACAGATTTACCTTGTTGATTGTGATGAATGACGACACGAGACAAACAGTAACAAATTATTAATGTTGATTGCTTTATTCATCTGTCGGCCGGTCGATGACGTCAGGAAGTCAAACTTGGATCTACATGGTCTAATGTTCTACCCTTCGCTTCTAGGGGGCTCTCCTCTTCAACTGACTATCACTGTCTGTGATCGGCTCTGAATATCTGATCCTCATAAACTCATCCTTCAACTCTAACTGACTCTAACTCCGAACCCTCAGATTCCTATACTGAGAAATCTCCTTTGTTTATGACGTCAGAAGTGAGGTTTTTCAAACGTGACTAACTTTTACGTGGCTCTACATATGTTTGTCCAAACACATTTTTGGTAAACAAAAGAATACTCAATTCTAATATCTAACTTATTTTTAAAGAATATATTTTTCATTTGCATTGTCCATTCTTTTAACTGACATATTTAATATTCAGATTTCTAAAAGAATGGACAATCGTTTCTTTTTCCGACATAAACAATATTTAATTATTTCTAATAGAATTAACAATGGACTTAATTTTTAACATTCCATTCTTCATTATCTTTAACACTTGCCTTCAGGGTTCGATTCTAACCTTATCCGAATATCATTTTCACATATCTAGTATTTCTTCTTACTTACATGATATGGGACAGCCCTTTCATGTAACAGGACGATTCAAATATTTTACCAGATGACGATACAATCACCAATTCTGTACTATTTTCTCGATTCCGATAAAATTATTGATTCTGATTTAGATTCTTTATAAATCTATAAATATTTAACTATGAAGTTATGTTTCTCAATTACTGTAAAAAAACACATGTTTACTGGGAAGATGTTTTTCCAAGCGTAAAAACACTCTTGTGTGGAGCGATCTACAGAGTTTAGTTTTACTATTAGTTTAAAATTAATAAATGTTTATTATTTTATCATTACTACCAGCTGTGGAAAGTCTTATTTTAAACAAAATCACATGACAAAGACAATTAAGAGAATCGTATTCGGCATCGGAATGTAGGTAAAACAATTTTTGCGATTCTGATATGTTTTTTTTTTTCGATTCCAGATTTCGATTCTGATTAATTGTCGCAACACACAAACACACACAAACACACACAACACAAACATACACCCACAAACATACACAAGCACACTCAAAAACACACACAAACACAAACACACACACAAACGCACACACAAACACAAACATACAAACACACAAACACACACACAAACACACAAACAAAAACACAAACACACACCCACACAAACAGAAACACACACACAAACACACACCCACACAAACAGAAACACACACACAAACACACCCCCACACAAACACACACACACAAACATACACAAGCACACACAGAAAGAAACACACACAAACACACACACAAACACAAAAACGCACACAAACAAACATACACAATCACAAGCATACAACACACAAGCACAAACACACAAACACACACACAAACACACACACAAACACACACTCGCAAACACACACACAAACACACACACAAACACACACGAACACACACACAAACACAAACATACAAACACACAAGCACAAACACACAAACACACACAAACACACACAACACACACACAAACACACACTCGCAAACACACACACAAACACACACACACATATGAGGGTATTCAAGAAGAATTAGAAGACTCTTTAAATAGAGACTTATAGGGATAAGAAAAAAACTAAACATATAAGGCAGATAATATAATACAAAAGAAAAATATAGACAATGAAAATATATAAGTGCATATGGATTTAATTATCAATTTATTAAATGAATTATAAAATGAAATATGGCATAAAAATGCTCTTTATATCTAGGTTTTTCGAAGCTTAGTCCTTCTCATCAGGAGAGAAACGGAAGTAATATATACACGGTGTCTTAAAAATGTACTTGCAATAATCTGTCTCGTAATGTTTGAACACTTCTTGGTGCGTGTTATCAGCGTTGTCTGGAGAATAATGGTCTTTAATTTGAACCTTTGCCAACATAATTTTTCAATTATAATTGTCTTCTTTTTCTGAAGCGATGCCATTTCATTCGCTGGTCATAAATAACTCTTTTATTGTATGCAAATGCAAGTACATTTATATGAGACGAAAGAAACAGACGAAAATAAAAATGAATTATTCATTAATTTCTCGGAATTTCAAAAACCTATGACGAAAAAGTTTCTTATTCCATGGAATTTTAAAACTGATGAAATATCTATCTCTATCTATATGTTCATCGACGCTTGATTGTCAGCAACAAATTCGAACCAGAACACATATCCACAACACTTGATTATCACGAAGAAAAAAAAATGTCTGTCTGTGTATTTTTCAATCAAGTACACTTCTACAGAATTAAATTATAATTCGACGGAAGCTGATTTAGTGCAGGGACCAGAATATTTTCAGTCGGTAAATATTTACACACACAAAAAGAAAAAATGAATTTTTAAAAAAGAATTCTATTATGAAAAAAAAAAAATTAAAGCCTACGTAAATATCTCTAATATCTAATATAAAAGTAATTGTGTGTGTGTGTGTGTGTGTGTGTGTGTGTGTGTGAGTTTCGTTCCTCATTGGTTCCAAAAAAGCCAAATTTTACACAAAGATCTCAGGCAGTGTTTTTATAGTATGTATATGTATAGTATCTAAAATCGAAAAAAAAAAACTAATCTTAAAAATAGATTTTCTCTTTAATGGATAAAAAAATAATTTTTATAGGGGAATATTTTATGTTACACAATCCAAAGGAAATAAACTATTTCAACAAATCACTTCTTAAAAACATAAGGTAAATTTAGCTGCCCTAAAAAAAAAGCTAATATTGTACATATCTGATATGGAATGAAGTTCTCCGAAAAAAAATTTCACTTAATCAAGTATTTATTTATTTATTTATTTATTTTTTTCACGACGAAAAAATAATTTATTATACTGAGCAAAAGGTAGTCATGTTTCGATTTTTAGGAAGAAAAGCTAGTATTAAAGATGGGGAAGGCGTTTTAAGCTGAGTTATCTCCCCGTGGCATGTTAAAAAATTCAAAGATGGCTACCTTCATTGCACTCTCATAAAAACATGTTTTCCGCTGTAAAAGAAAAAAAAAAATTACTCGATCAAATTAAGTGAATTTTTTTGGGGGAGATCTTCAGTCCAAAACAGATACATACAATATAACTTTCTGATTTGGTGAAGCATTCGACTATAGATTGAATGATTCCCTGTTCAAGCCCATGTGTCCTAACCATTTTATTTTACTTTTTTCTTATCAATTAGTTTAATTTACGATAGAATAAGAAGTACTACTTTTAAAAAGCGCCGCTAACGATTTCTTCGTTTATATATTTTAAAACTAAACATTAATCAGTAGTGACTTTTCCAAGCATACCTCGTCAAGCCGAAATATCAACGGACGTGATATTGTAAACAGATACAGACGGAGCTTGATAGGCGACATTATAATTATTATTTTTTCTTTGTTTTTCCGAATTAGTTCACAATGCAAATAATTCGTTATAATATATAATAATCAGTAGATTATTTATTCTATAACAATACATACGCAATCTGCATAAATTAAAATGCCATGTTTAAGCGTATTGTACGGCCGGGTAGTCAGCTAGTAAGTAATGAAATAGAATTCTAACATATCTATAGAATTGATCGTTAGCATAACATTAAAAACT
Source organism: Euprymna scolopes (assembly GCF_053919585.1). Lineage (NCBI taxonomy): Eukaryota > Metazoa > Mollusca > Cephalopoda > Sepiida > Sepiolidae > Euprymna > Euprymna scolopes. Next base: position 77,352,422 of record NC_136515.1, read on the forward strand.
GTGAAAATTTTAATGTACAAAAAAAGTTATGCAGGACAAACTCATGAATCTTAATATAGTCAAATGACAAAACCTGATCAACGATTTGGTTGTTAAATAAAATACAAAATAAATAAGCCGCAATAAAAGTGAATACATCCACTCTAAGCAGAATACGAAAAAAAACAAACAAACCAAAAACAAAAAAAAAAACCCAGTAAAATCTAAATTTTACTAACAGGGAGACCCGGCGTTGCCCGGTATAAAATGATAATCAAGGAACACTTCACACTAGTGCGCGTGCACGCACTCACGCGCGCGCGCACACACACACACATCTATATTTTTATTGTTTTCGAAAAAGGTGAAATCGACTATTTTTCAATCAAATCGATTGATTGCTTGCTCTAGTAAGGGACTACTCACGGTGCACCGGGAGGAAGCTTCACATGCCTAGATAGATTTATCTATATATCTATAAAAGTGAACGTGGCTGTGTGTGTGTGTGTGTGTCTGTCTGTCTGTGTACATTTCCTTACGCAATAACTCTGTCAATTTTAGTCTACAGACTCCAAATTTCATATATAGGGTACTGAGATTTGGAAAAATCTATGTGATCGATTTTCGGCCAAAAATTTGTCTGTTAAGAGGTCAAAGTTCAACGATTTGACCTTTGAGAACTCTACCAAACTCCTCCGACAATTTGGGGTCAACACACTTGAAATTGTAGATATAGGTTCCTTTGATATGGATCTAACTTAATAATTTGAAGTGAGCTCAAAACAATAAATTTTAAGGGGTCATAATAGGGGTTAAATTAAAAAAATTGACCGTTTTTTTTTTTGCTCATCATACACCTCCAAATACCCGGGCAACGCCGGGCACCCATGCTAATATATATATAACAGTGAATGTGTCTGTGTTTGTGTTTGTGTGTGTGCGTGAGTGTGTGTGTGTGTGTGTGTACATTTCCCTACGCAATAACTTTGTCAATTTTAAGTCTACAGACTCAAAATTTGATATACAGGGTACTGAGATTTGGGAAAATCTATGTGATCGATTTTCGGCAAAATATTTGGCGATTAAGGGGTCAAAGTTCAACAATTTGACTTTTGAGAACTCTACAAAGCTCTTTCGCCAATTTTGGGTCTAAACACTTGAAATTTTAGATATGGACATGGATCTAACTTAATAACTTGATTTGAGCCGAAAACAATAAATATTAAGTGGTCAAAGTTAAAAAACAATTTGACCTCTGCGGTCTCTACCAAATTACGCAGACAATTTCTAGTCTAAAAATTTGAAATTTTACATAAAAGGTATTCAGATATAGGGCAAGCTTTTTAATCGGTTAGGTCGAAAATTTTTAGTTAATAACATATAAATGTACGTATGTATGTATGTTTGCATGTCTGCCTATAAACTTTCGACAGAGACGACAGATTTTACCAAGATCAGTATCGTTTTGAAGGTCGACCTTTCAGACGACAAATATCGAAAAATTGACTAAAAACATTAATAACTTCACCTTCAACTTGGAACTTTTCTACAGGGAGGGGGCTTTTTTCGCCGATACTTTTGAAAGTCATCCTCTCCTTTAGATTGTCTAGCCTTAACTTAAACATAAGTCACTTCTGGTTTGGCGGTGGTCGCAACAACAAAGACATCAGGGTTTTTTCCCCCGTTCTTTTCTCCTCCTTCGCGGTACGGGTTCGAGCCGGCCTTCCTACTACCACTTTTTTTCCTCAACATATACCTCCAAACAGCCGGGCTATTATATATATAAAAAAGTGAACGTGTTTGCGTGTGTGTCTATCTCTGTGTGTGTGTGTGCGTGTACATTTTCTAACGCAATAACTCTGTCAATTTTTAGTCTACAGACTCGAAATTGGATATACAGGGTACTGAGATTTGGGAAAATGTTAAGGGGTCATAATAGGGGTCAAAGTTAAAAAATTGACGTTTTTTTTTTTCGTTTTTTTTTCTCAGCATACACCTCCAAACATCCGGACAACACCGGGATGATATGCTAGTATATATATATATATATATATATATATATATATATATATATATATATATATATATATATATATATAACATAACTCTATATTTTAAATTTCAAGATGTTGACCATCGTACAATTTATTCCTTTAAGTACATTGACATGCAAAATTCTTGACATCTGTTTCGTAGCGCAAAATGATTCATTTAATTATTGTATCAATCAATGAATCTATTCTGAAAATCGATATACATGGTATAATAATTTCAACTTCTCTCCCAATTTTCAGATTTTGTAATCATGCCCAAATCTATTTCCTCTTCTGCTAATAAATTGACATGTACTTTTTCTTCTGAGAAGTAAAGGGCCGAATAGATTCATTGATTGATATAATAATTAAATGAATGACTGTTGTGCTACGAAACAGGTGCTGTCAAGAATTTTAAATGTCAACATAAATGAAATAAATTGGACGACATCTTAAAATTTGGAATATAGACTTTTGTCATTTATTTTATACTAGCGTGGGGTACCCGTCGTTGCATGGGTGTTTGCAGGTGTGTGTGTGTAAAAAAAAAAACGTTGAGCGGGTAAAAGAAAAGAGTTTTAGTAGGAAGGCAGGATTGAACCCAAAAAGCCATGACGCAAAGGTGGACACCTAACCATCTCGGCCACGAGGGGAGAGGAACTTATAGGGTCCTTATGTGAAGGTTTATAAAGCGAAATAAACAGGTGCGAGGAAGTGGCGTGATATCTGACCTAGTTTTGCGCTGAAAGCCAGATCATTCGCTTTTCGAAGAAGCGGCGAGTTGGTAAAAGTCGGGCAAGTTAAATACACACGTGACCCCCGTTGTTAAGTCGTAGTTATTATTATTTAGACGCGATATAAAAAGTTTTAAGAAGGAACGAGCCGATCGAGAGTCACGGCGAAAAAAGCCTTTTGCAGACATACACAAACAGCGAACACACATACATACATACACACATACATACATACATACATACATACATACATACACACACATTTTCGCTTTTATATATATAGATGCTTTGTCATTACATTAAGCTTCAAAAATTAAAGCCTTGGTATAAATAAAAGGTGAAGTATAATTGAAAAAATATTTCTACAGATATCTGTATATTTATAAAAGTGAAATTGTCTGTGTGTCTGTATGTGTACATTTCCCTACCAAACTACTCTGTCAATTTGAAGCTACAGACTCGAGATTGGACATAAAGCGTATTGAGATTTGGGAAAATCTTTTCAATCGGTTTTCCGCCAGAAATTTAGCTGTCAAGGGGTCAAAGTTCAACGATTTTACCTTTGAAAACTTTTCCAAACTCTTCCGTCAATTTAGGTTCTAAGCACTTGAAATTTTAGATGTGGGTTACTTGGACATAGATCAAACCTTTTTAATTTGATTTGAGTCCAGACCAATAAATGTTAAGGGGGGGGGAATTGTGGTCAATCAATAAATCTCAACACGCCCTTTTATTTGAACAGGCCTGATTGGATTGAAATAAATTGATAATAAGATTGAACTACATTTTTATTGATGTTATTTTTAACTTTTATCAGTGGTCACCAGTTTGTCGCAGGCCAATAAAACATCTGCATCCATGGAATAAGAAATGCTTTGTAGTAAACAAAATAAAACATCATCTGCCGGGTTGAATACACCTCAGCAAGAAATCTTATATTAGTTTGTTTGCTTTTTGTTCGCAGGTGACGACCAACTGACGAATTGCGCTAAAACATCTCTGCGTCGAGTCTTCGAATTTTGGTTTTGGTAAAAAACAAAAACAAAAACAAAACAGTTAACATGGCTTTGCGGCAATCATCGGTTATTTCAAATAATATGTTTTGGCATTGGCGCGATAAGTGCCGACGTCCTCTTCAAGAATGGTGGTGGTTGTGGTTGTGGTGGCGCATGGTTCCTGGCTGCGGCTTTTCGGATTAAGGTGATGATGTAATTTTTTTTTTTTGCGATTGCCATTATAGCGTTTTTATTCTTTCGCGATTGAGATGACGTCGATTTTATTTCCGTTCGAGAGCGTATCCCATCTGTTTGTTTTAAGTATTGATCAAGCTTTTTATTAAAATAGTTTCATTTCCAATTAATATCAGGTTGCAGTTTTTAACGTTTAAATTCAGATCAGCATATCTCGGCCCAAACAAAAACGTATTGATCGAAATAAGCAACATTTGAATTAACACACTTGTTCCAACGCAAAACAAGTGTATTTATACCGATAACGTAAAAACTCTTGCGTTCTAGTGGCGATGACGTCGCTGAAAGCGTTTTTTGATACTGCTTAGGTTTTTGAAACATTTCTCACGCAGAAAGTTGTCGAGGTGTTTGAAAAAGTGGTAGTCGGTAGGTGAGAGGTCTGGAAAGTATGGCGGATGAGGCAGAGTTTCGTAGGCCAGTTCGTTCAACTTCTGTATGGTCGGTTTAGCAACGTGCGGTCAAGCATTGTCGTGAAATAGAATTGGTCCTTTTACGTTGACTAATGATTGATGTTGTTGTCACAGATTTTTATGCATTTCAGCTATTTGTTGACAGTACTTCCACGCCGTAATAGTTTCGACTGCATAAAAAAAAAACTGTAATGTATGCGGCCGGTCGTAGACCACCAAAAAGTCAGCATGACCTTTGTTTGGTGAAATTCTGGCTTCTGGAAATGTCGTAGAGGTTCGACGTCGTCTGACCACTGAGCTGAGCGTCGCCGATTGTCGTAAAGAAAGCACTTCTTATCACTTGTTTCAACCCGGTCGAGAAACAGGTCGTTCTTGTTGCGTAAAAGAGAAGATAAGACTTGATAATCTCGTTTCAGTTTGTGAGGCACCCATTTATCAAGTTTTTTTTTTCACAACCTCTCTCAAGTGGTTGGAAATCGTTGTATACGTTACGTCTCATTCAGAAGCAAGTTGTCGAACAGTTGTGCGTGGATTGGTTTCGATTAAGGCTCTTAATTGATCGTTGTTAACTTCCGATGGCCGACTACGCTTATCATCTTCAAGACTTTTGTCTCTGCCATGAAATTTCTTAAACCACCATTGTGCTGTGTTTCAGTAGTGGTTCCTAAGCCAAACGCCCAATTAGAATAGATTAAATATTAAATTAAGATAGGGAGTAATAGTTAATTCGTAATATTACAAATTCTGGCCTGATCGCAATTTTTGGACATGTTAAACATTAGTTTGGTAAGAATATTAGATAATTGATTGCAATGACAAATTTTTAATAATCATAATACAATAAAAGTACGTATGGAATTAACATCCAAAAGATTGGTGTAAAAATCCGGTGTATATGTTGAAATAAGTGAATGTTGTACGATCGATGTGTTGACTCAAATAAATTAGCCAAAACTGTTAATTGTTAGAATGGATGTAAAAGCACTAGTTATAATAAGGTATATCTATGAAATAAAATAAATATTAAATAGGGTAAACCGAATTTGTTTATACCTATATACATTAACAAAGTTTATAATTTTATTTCGGAATTATAGGTTAAAATTTAAAAAAAGAAAAGGAAAAGGGTAAGAGGAAGAGGGGATATTAGGGAGAAGGGAGATAGAAAGAAAACAATCAAATGAACATATGAAAGCGTGTAAAGATCGAAATGTTCTAAACGTTTTTCAATTCCAATACTTAAACATATTAAGTATTGGAATTTTAGATTAATTTTAAATTCCAATACTTAAACATATTAAGTATTGGAGTTTTAAATTAATTTAAAATTCCAATACTTAAACATAATAAGTATTGGAGTTTTAAATTAATTTTAAATTCCAATACTTAAACATATTAAGTATTGGAATTTTAAATTAATTTTAAATTCCAATGCTTAAACATATTAAGTATTGGAATTTTAAATTAATTTTAAATTCCAATGCTTAAACATATTAAGTATTGGAATTTTACATTAATTTTAAATTCCAATGCTTAATATGTTTAAGTATTGAGGTTTTAGATTAATTTTAATTTCCAATGCTTAAACATATTAAGTATTGGAGTTTTAAATTAATTTTAAATTCCAATACTTAAACATATTAAGTATTGGAATTTTAAATTAATTTTAAATTCCAATATTTAAACATATTAAATATTGGAATTTTAAATTAATTTTAAATAGAGCAAAGGTAAATAAGGGGTAAGTCGAATATATAATATTATGCCAAAATAATATTAACAATTCTTAAATGATTAAAAGCAAAATAAGACTTACATTTTATTTAAATATTCATTCAATTAATTAATAATAACATACGATTACGTGATTAGTGTACTTTTTAATCTAATTATAAAGTGAATTAAAACTTATTCAATGTTAAACAAAAATTATACTTAACTACTTAATTAGTTTCAGAAATGTTTATTAATACTTGATTGAAGAATGTTAGCGTCGAAAAAATAAATAAAATGTGTATTTTAATGTATTACTTTTAAAATAATAATAATAATAATAATAATAATAATAGTAATAACAATAATAATAATACCAATAACAATAACGGTAATAATAATAACAACAATAACAATGATAATAACAATAAAAATAATAATAAAAATAATAACAATAACAATAATAATAACAATAATAATAACAATAATAACAATAATAATAATAACAACAATAATGATAACAATAATAATAATAATAACAATAATAATAACAATAATGATAACAACAAAAAAATAATAATAACAATAAAAATAATAATAACAATAATAATAATAATAACAACAACAACAATAATAATAACAATGAAAATAATAATACTAATAATAACAATAATAATAACAATAATAATAATAACAATAATAATAATAACAAAACAATAATAACAATAATAATAATAACAATAAAAATAATAATAATAATAACAACAATAATAACAATAAAAATAACAATAATAATAACGATAATAATAACAACAATAATAACAATAATGATAATAACAACAACAACAACAACAATAATTATAATAATAATAATCATAATAATAGTAATAATAATAATAATAATAATAATAAATAACAATAATAATAATATTGATAAAATATAGGTAAAATAAATATTATATATATATATATATATATATATATATATATATATATATATATACATATGTTTATATATATAATGTTTATCGTGACACGCTGCACTGAAGTTTCTGAAACGGATGAAACATTAGTGTCTGTAGGTATTTAATAATTATTATAGTAAAGAATTATGTAAGCCCCTTTAAGAAACTTGTTTCCTATCGTTGAGACCTTTCAGTTGAATTAAGTCAGTCAATTTAACTCTTATGCGCAGATCATCATATAATGATTGGATCTCTCTGACTGATGTAAAAACATTTTTAAAAAATGTTTAAATTTCAACGTTATTTCACGCGGTTAACAGTGGCCGAATGGATACGGTCCTTGTTAATGAAGCCTATGATGGCTTCTATCGCCGGGTTCAAATCTATCGACTGGTGTTAATCGTGACGCCCTGCAATGAAGATTCTCGAAAGGATGAAACACTCTGTAGTTATTTAATAATTATTATAGTAAATAATTATTAAATAAGTATATATATATATATATATGTATATATATATATATATATATATATATATATATATATATAGAGAGAGAGAGAGAGAGAGAGATATGTATGCATTTTGCATAGGCATCACCACTTATCAAGGTCAAGAGGACACTCGGGGATAAGAGTTAAAGAGTGTTCCGTAGAAATTGGACAATATAGTAACCGTTAGTAATGGAAATTTAGTAAATTTGTTAACTTATATGGAACGGCTCATCAAAAACTTACGTTAGACTTGAAGACAACCATATTGTAGTCAGGTGGAAAACAGGAAAACGGAAGTATATTCCATAGGCGTTCAGTTCTAAGAAAGAAGCTTTGCTCATAGGATATACGTTTAGGTTTAGGCACAGATAAAGAGTGGGGGAAATCAGTGATAGTGTTTTCTGCTAGACGGGTGTTTCTTATGAAAGTTTAACGAGGGGCAACCATAGGTTGGAGCTCAGTCGTGCACTTGCCATGAAAATAACGATAAAGCAGATACAAACTCGCAACATCTCTCCTGTGAGAAAGAGATTGCAGGGAAGAGAAAAGGGACATCGCCTACAAGGCTACGAAGTCTATTTTGAACCCTATCAAGGCAGGATAAGTCCTTTCTAGCAGCTTCTGCCCAGATGTGGCAATAGAACTCCATCCTTGGACGTACCTGGCTCTTATATAGATAAAGAATAGCATCGATAGAAGGATCCCACCATTTTTCCAGCGGCCTTGGCAACGGATTTAATGTATGTATATTTTTTATTTTTTTGCGAATTAATCCACCGGGCAAATTATTCCTCGTAATATATAATATTCAGTAGAGGATTGATTCTATAATAATACATTCGCAATCTGCATAAATTAAAATATCATGTTTAAGCGTATTGTACGACCAGACAACGTCGAGTGGTCAGCATATATATATATATATATATATATATATATATATATATATATATATATATATATATATATATATATATATATATGTACACATACAAATATATATACATATGTGTGTGTGTATGCGTGCACGCGCGTGCGTGTGTATGTGTGTGTGTGTGTGTGTGTGTGTGTGTGTGTATCCATTTTCACCAGGGTCACGGCATTTCAAACCAGTACAAACTTATACACGCTACCTACGCACACACACATATACATGTAAAAGGAGGAAACGTATTGTGAAGTCTGTGCGGACCCGAATGTTTATCGATAGGGTTCAATGATCTGTACGACGATTCGTTCAAGGGAGAAGAATAATGAACGCATGTCAAACTGTCCAGATCAGTAAGGGCAGATAACTCCGTCCTTCCAAAATGATCATATCGAATGAACGCATGCGGAAACGGGATTTATTTTGATTATATTTAACTGCAGTCGTAAAGTTCGCCTTGGCGCCTTCAAAATATCGCTATCTTTTTTTTTTTTTTTTTTTTTTTTTTTTGCGTTCTGATATCCATAAAGACATCGCATGACACATGATAATCACTTGAAAGGAAAAACAAACAATGCAGAGAACACGGAATATGAAAAAAAAATCATGAAATCCGGATTCAAAGGATATATAGTAACAATATACTACAAGAATAATCATTTAATATAAGGTCATTCTTCAGTCTATAATAAAGGCCAATGTGTATTTTTTGCATATAAATATATAAATTTACTGGCTGCCCTCGCGGCTTGGCCGATCATAAAATACACATAACTATTATATTTTAATTAATGCAAAATTCTTATTTATTACTAGCCGAGGTACACGGCGTTGTTCGGGTGTTTGGAGGTGTGTGTTGAGCAAAATAAATAAATAAATAAATATGGTAGTAGGTAGGCAGTCTCAAATCCGTCCGCGAAGAAGGAAAACAACGTGAAAAAAAAACAAAACAAAAAAAAACAACGTGACATCATTGCTGTTTGTCCATCGTCAAACCGTAAGTGACATAGGTTTAAATTAAGGCTAGTTAATCGAAAAGAAGGGATGACTTTCGAAAGTATCGGCGAAAAAGCGACGCCTCCCTGTAGAAAGGTTCCCAGTTGAGGGTGAAGGAATTAAAGTTTTTGGCCAATTTTTCGATATTTGTCGTCTGAAGGGTCGAAGTTCAAAACGATACTGATCACATGAAAATCTGTCGCTTCTGTTGAAAGTTTTAGACATACATACATACATGATGATTGCAACGTCTTGTCAGACGAGTGACACTCCCTCAGACATTTAAAATCCATGAGCTCAAATGTCTGAAGGAGTATCTATACAAATATTATGTTACAGAGTCTTAGCTTTGTACGACAGCTAAGTCTCTCTCTCGGTTCAAAATGTTGAGATCCAGCAACAAGCAAGAGCAAGATAGCCAGCAACAAATTAAACTGCAGACCAGCTTCATGCAGGTACTGGTCTTCCGCTTTATGGTTTTTTAAATCAGAGATTTACTTCTCCTAGAAAGGTTGCCTTCCCCACGGCTTATGGGAGCCCTCTCTACCCCAAAAATACATACATACATACATACATACATACATACATACATACATACATACACACATACATTTAAACAGACAGGTAAGATTTATATTAGAGATAAACAGAAGCACCATAGGTATCAAATTAACGTTAAATTCCTTTAAAAAAATGAATTAAAAACATACGAAAAGAAACTGTGACATGTACGTGCAAACATTATGTTTTTTCTAAACAGTTCCCTTCTTGTAAGTAAAAAAAAATTACTCGAGCTGAGATCGAAACCAAAACAAACAAACAGTGAGTAAAGTACGATAACCATTAGGCAAGCTTAACAAGATCTTTAACAAGTATTTTCACACCTTCTTATTCGTAACATAAGTAATCTGCCACGTGAAGCATTCACGCATGCACATTCGTGAAACAGTTGACTAACAGATACAAATTTAATGACTGTTACGTCCCAATGCTTCAATTTTACTTCTTAGCAGCCCCTTTTTTCCGGATGAAAACCGATTAAAAATTTTTCCTATGTCTGAATACTCTAAATATTAAATTTCAAGTTTGTGGATCAAAACTTCGTTGAGTATATAGGTTGAGAAGTGCCCTCACATATACACCTGCAAATTCTCACTTTTATATATTCGGGTTTGTTTCTATCTCGACACTCAAAAGTTTATGAGTAAAACTCCTACCTTTTTGCAGCAACACAACTTCCTCGGGCGAAAGCACTTCAAGTGCCGAGAGAACGCGAGAAAAGAAATACGTAACCAGAGAACTCAATTTGAAATTAATTCGAAAAAAAAAGAAAAGAAAAGAAAAGAAAAGAAATCCTCCAATGCGTTATTAATTCTTAATGATAGCATATATGGATATTAATTCTTAGAAGCAAACTACTGCGGTACTTTCATGGAATTGATTGACTTATACGCAAGGGATTTTTGTAACGAAGAACTCGGAACTAAAGTATTTTTTTCATATAGTTTTAAAGAGTAAACGGGCACCAAGGAAATATTATTATAAATGTTTTTAAAGCAAGACTTTTCGATGGATTAAGAATCATTAGGCTTCAAAATGGCTGACATAAAGAGCTATGATAGTCCCTGCATATTGTATTGTATTCCCTTGTTTCAAGTTAATCAATAAATCTATATGCATCAGTGTCTCTTTTTCTATTATCAATATTTTTTCTTCTTGTATATATATATTAGTGTTGGGACGATTAATCGGAATCGGGAATCAGAAAAATCGGAACTTGCGGGTATCGAAATCGGTATCGGAATTAGAAAAAAAAAATGTTCCTAAAAATCGATGCCAAAAAGCAAGTCTTTTTTTTTCTTTGATTTTGTTTAATGCAACCTTTTTCTATCGCTGATGGTAACGATAAAATAATGAATATTTATTGATTTTTAAAATATCAATAAAAAAAAAATGGATAGATCGTCCCCCATAAGTGAATTTTCACGTTTAAGAAAATATCTGCACATTTAACATGTGTTCTTACGATAAAGAATCGGAATGTAAATCAGTAATTGCATCGGAATCGAGAATTTAGTAAGGAACCAATAAGTGTATTGTAATCGGAAAAATATTGCAATCGTCCCATCACTTATATATATATATCTATATATAAAGCGGAACGTCTGTGTGTGTGTGTGTATGTGTGTATGTGTATGTGTGTTTGTGTGTATTTTTTTTTTACACAGTGATCACCACTTATCAAGGCCCGGAAGCCACTCAGGGATAAGGGTTATTGTAAGTACATTACGTTAGTGTGGAGATTTGATGAAGTGTTTACTTAAGGGGGCGGTTCATTAGGAATTTGTTAACATTGGACTTGAAGACATCCAAGTTGCAGTCCGGTGGGAAGCAGGCAGACGGAACAGAGTACCACAGGCGTGCAGTTCTAAGAAAGAAGCTTTGTTCATGGAATCCGCGTTTTGATTTAGGTGTGTGTCTGGTCACGAATAGGCTCCTATATGGTTTACTATTATAGAAAACTGATCACATATAATGATAGAAGATGTATCGAGACACAGGAATGGGTATGTTTGATCTGACATAATGATGATTCATTAAAATTGTGGGGTCTGCGTACGCGCCTGGTCCACAAAGTATGGGAATAAAAAATTAAAAAAAAACAAAAACATTTACAAGTGTTTTTGATATCGACGTACATAAGAAAACTTTGATAAGTATGTTTTAACTTAAATAGGTATGGTATAATAAAATTGTGGGGTCTACGTACGCGCCTGGCCACCATAGAATGGAAATACGCACAAAGTTTAATAAAGACTTTTCATATCTATTTGCGTAGGTATACTTTGATAATTATGTTTCAGTTTGAAGAAATATGGTATGATAAAATTATGTGGTGTTCGTTAGCGCCTGACCTCCATAGAATGGAAATATGTCACAAAGTTTAACAAGGTTTTTTCATATAGATCTACAGAACATTGTGATAAGTGTCTCAGTGTGAACAGGTATGGTATAATAAATTATGGGGTTTATCTATTTTATTTTTACTTTCATCATATTTTACTTTGGTTTTGATACCCCCAAATTCGAAGATATCTCTTTACAACCTTTCCTTTTCATAACCTATCATACTTTTATAAATCAGAGTCCATTTCCTGTAGGCTGCTTTTTGAACCTAGTCAACGACGGGCACTTAAATAAGGGTCCTATCTTTAAATATAATCATATATATATATATATATATATATATATATATATATATATATATATAGGACCCTTATTTTGGCCCACCCTGTATATATATAAAGCTGAACGTTTGTGTGTGTGTCTGGTCACGAATAGGCTCCTATATGGTTGACTATTACAGAAAACTGATCACACATAATGATAGAAAATGTATCGAGACACAGGAATGGGTATGTTTGATCTGGCATAATGATGATTCATTAAAATTGTGGGATCTGCATACGCACCTGGTCCACAAAGTATGGAAATAAAAATTTTAAAAATAAACAAAAACGGTTACAAGTATTTTTGATATAGATGTACATAATAAACTTTGATAAGTATGTTTTAACTTAAATAGGGATGGTATAATAAAATTGTGGGGTCGGCGTTCGCGCCTGGCCTCCATAGAATGGAAATACGCACAAAGTTTAATAAAGACTTTTCATATCTATCTGCGTAAGTATACTTTGATAATTATGTTTCAGTTTGAAGAAATATGGTATGATAAAATTATGTGGTGTTCGTTCGCGCCTGACTTCCATAGAATGTAAATATGTCACAAAGTTTAACAAGGTTTTTTCATATAGATCCACAGAATATTGTGATAAGTGTTTCAATGTGAACAGGTATGGTATAATAAATTATGGGGTTTATCTAATTTATTTTTACTGTCATCATATTTTGCTGTGGTTTTGATACTCCCAAATTCGAAGCTATCTATTTACAACCCTTCCTTTTCATAACCTATTATACTTTCAGAAATCAGTCTGTTAAATAAGGCTGTTTTTGAACCCAGTCAGCGACGGGCACTTTTGCTAGTATATATATATATATATATATATATATATACACACATATATATGTGTGTGTGTGCGCGGACGCGCGTGCGTGCGTATGTGTGTGTGTGTGTGTGTGTGTGTTGCACACGCATGTGTGTGTGTATCCATTTCACCAGGGTCACGGCATTTCAAACCAGTACAAACTTATACACGCTACCTACGCGCACACACACATATACATGTCAAAGGAGGAAACGTATTGTTAAGTCTGTGCGGACCCGAATGTTTATCGATAGGGTTCAATGATCTGGACGACGATTCGTTCAAGGGAGAAGAATTATGAATGCATGTCAAACTCTCCAGATCAGTAAGGGCAGATAACTCCGTCCTTACAAAATGTATTTTTTTATTACCGTTTTATCTGTTTAGTTACACATGTTTCGGTCGCCGAATCATATCTACGATCCAGCAACCTCGTCAGACCTTACAGAAACCTATATATACGGTTGTAGTTTTTTTTTATGAGGATGAGAGCGAGGGGAGAATTTCGTTTCCCGTGTTCTGTTTATCATTTGAATGGGATGTTAGGTAGTTCTTTTAACTTAGAGGTTGTTTTATTGCTCTGGATTGAATGATTAATAATAAAAAAAAATAACATTTGTCAAAAGGAAATTAAAGTCACCACCAATAAAAGATACGCAATAACCGGATAAATAAACTAGGATACAAAAAACAAAAAAAAAGAAAACAAAACTTACGGCTCTCATTTACAAATGTATACCCCAACCTTCTCCGAAATATAGATCGCACCCAAATATCTTATAAAAACCAATGTAATCTTGAAACCCGTTTTAATATTCAATCCTCTTTTTGGTCGTATGAAGTGTTGTCTCTGAATTGGGACTCCACTGAAACATGTCTGCACATATATAAGCAATAATGTTTTATAATAAACGAACTATATATATATATATATATATATATATATATATATATATATATATATATATATATATATATATATATATAGTGTGTGTGTGCTAGAGATAGATAGATAGATAGATAGATAGAGAGAGAGAGAGAGAGAGAGAGAGAGAGAGAGAGAGAGAGAGAGAGAGAGAGAGAGTATAGCGATCGTTTCTGTCGAATTCTCTTTGTCGACTGTTGACTCCGCACATACCACCAATACTCATGAAAAAAAAACCCCAACATTTAAACGTCCATTTGACATTTGTCTTATTCCTCCAACATTTATTGACAGTTGACTTCATTCTCGAAATAACATACGCACTAATAGATTCGTCAGTCCAACATCAGAAGTACTGGTCAATGAAAATATGAGAAAGCACTTAGAAACCAAATATAATGCAAAAATATTTTGTTTTCAAATCAACGAAAACATTATTATAAATCAAATATTTCGTCTTTAACAAACTTTTCTCGATAATATATGAAGAATTTATCCCTTTTCTTTGTGTTTCTTTCTTTATTGTCAAGATAAAATAACGTCCCGCCATAGATATCCGACTTGTTTCTCTATGAAGATGAGGACATTTAAAAACATTCTCCAATAACAACGACACGACAGACGAAAAGAATATCCTTCCCTGCTCTCTACAATATATATATATATATATATATATATATATATATATATATATATATATATATATATATATATATATCTAGTAATTTATAAAAAAAAAAACCCACAGAATTCGCGCATAAGCCTGAAGAGTCCTAGAGTGGATGAAACGCGGAATATTCAGTATAGCTGAATCACCATATATATTTTATAAATTACTAAATAGCTCTACCTACGTATTCAGCACTTTTGAAGTAAATACTAAAAGTTTACGCATAAATCTATACTTTTGTATATTAATTTTATGTAAGTAAATTAAGTATATATATATATATATATATATATATATATATATATATATATATATATATATATATATATATATGAAATAAAATGGAGGTGGAAGGACCTGGATACTCAACGTTTCGCCCGATTTATGCGGGCTTCTTCAAGAGGGATGGTCATTGACGAGAGAGTCGGAGGATTGGGGCTATATATAATGATGGGGGAGAGCAGCGTGTTTTCCTTATGTAAATTAGATGTCATATGTACATGTATATACATTTTATGAGAGAAAAACTAAATTAGAGTAAACTAGTGTAGTGGATTACATCTAAAAGATAAAATATCGTAGAGATTAAAAAAAAAATTGTGTTTGGAAATATAGCGGTGTTAGATTAAATAAATAAAATGACACGAGATTACGAAAGAATCTTTTTTTTAAATTAGAAATAATTGAATTTGGGATAAAATAGCGCAGTAACTTAAAAGATGGTGTCTAAAAATAAGAATAGGAGGTGATAAAATGGAGTCTAAAAATAGATAATGATAAAATACAGTAAATAAGTAAAATAAAAATAAAATTAAGTGAAATTACGATTTTTTTTTGTATCGCGATTAACCGGTGTCAAAGTTGTTTTCTTTTATAATTATTTTCGACAGAAAGGGAGCAACGTGGAAAAAACCTTTTCTTTGCTTAATTATATTGCTGGAATGGGAGATTATAGCTGACTCAATTATCTTTTATACAATTGTCGACTCTGATTCGTGATAAACCTCTAAACTATAGAGTTGTTCTTTTTAACCGATGACAGCGGAAACACATGTCACATGTCCAGCAATAAAAAGTATTAATGCCTTTGTTGGGGAGGGGAGGGTGATATATACATTTTAGTTTAAAATTAACAAGTCTTTATTATACTTAAATTACTACCAAAATCACATGAAATAAGACAATTAAAAGACTCTTTTATGGCATCGAAATATTCTGATTAATCTTCTCAACACTAATATATATATATATATATATATATATATATATATATATATATATATATATATGTATATGTTTTATTTCATTTAATCACATAAATTTATATAATAAGATATAATTTTATGCGTAGATTTTCAGTATTTACGTCAACAGTGCTCAATACATAAGTAGAGCTAGAAAGTATGTGATGAAAATATACATGGCAATTAAGCTACACAGAATATTTCGCGTTTCACCCTCGATATATATATATATATATATATATATATATATATATATATATATATATATATATATATATATATATATATGAAAACCTTGGTATGGTTTGTTTTAGAAAAACTAAAAGTCTACAGGCCCGTTTTTCTTCACATTTTGCAACAGCATTTTTAGCTAATCCAAGCGTGTTTTATATACTTAAAACAGAAAAATATTAAGCTATTAAAAAAAAACAATTTTTTTTTCGAAATCGTGTGACATCGTTTGTTATCAGCAAAAGTCGTGCATCTCATACGGCATCAAACACTGGCATAAAAAGAGTGCCGATTGACTGAATCCCAAAAGCAGGAAACGCGAAATTTATCGCTTCGTCATTCTTACACATGTGGACGATTAAAAAGATGTCGAGGAATGATACGGGAGAAAAGTTGGCAATCATTATTTCAGAAAACAAAAGTGTGTGTTTTTGTTCCAAACAAGATTAATGGCACGATGTACACGAGTTGAACCCCAAATGCCACATACAATGTTGAACGTGGATTTTTTCCATGCTGTTATTTTTTATTTAATAATTTTTGATAACCGTATAATGCATTTCGTTATAGTATTTTTCTATTTTTACGCATTTTGGTCTAATGCATAGAGTTTTCATATATCCCAGTGTAGGACCTGAGCGACTTTGTCGTGTCTCCATTTTTCATATTGGTGTTGAACTAGCATAGAGCATTCTTATACAATATGCGCTAATGTTTCTTTCCTTTCATTACACATTCTGCACATCGGTGTTCTGCAGTTTTGTCGATGTAGTGTTTGATGGACCTAGTGAGAGTGGTTTGTTCCTGGGTTGCCATTATGTGCTCTCATTAAATATTTTAATATCTCCCCTGACCAACCAATTCCAGCTGTCGTTATCTCTAAATTCAGTATTCATAAAAGATGCACTGTGTAGTTTCTTACCAAATAATTTTAACCCCCCTCTCTCTCTCTTGTTATAATATTATGCTTTTCCGGTCGAAATTTTTTGTACTTAAGCACTTATGTTACCATGCTGCAAAATATAGTTGTTTGTTATATCAGGCAAAAAAAAAAAAAAAGAAGTGCTCGCCAGAAGGTGCGTTTTGAGTTTAAAGTACAAAAGTGGAAGCAGAAATTGGAAGTAAACAAAAGAACCTTAACACAACCATCTTTGTTGTAATCAACATTTTTTCAAACAAAATTGGCAGTACACGATTTTTTTTTTAATCAAAATTTTTTTTTGTAAACAGTTATTTTTATATAAGTAAATATGAACTGTTTTTTTTTTATTAAAACCATAAATTGTTAGGTGAAAGTACAGAAAGTTGTTTCGAAGAAAATTTACGGTAAATATGCATTTTGGTAACGTGCTTTAAATAATACCGTTATTACTTTTTCAGTCATTCTTACCATGGAGTGGGGAGGGTTATGTGCTTTCAACTAACAATTTATTATAAAAACGATATCGTAAAATTTGAATTTAAGTTGGATGAACAACATGTACGACGCGTTCAATATTGTAACCGATGGCTATTTTGGCAATGGGGGCCCAATTCATATACGCCACTCGATTGCTGTTTTGTTTTTGCTTTTCTTAGGTTAAAGTTTTTGTTTTCAAGGAAACTTTTTGGGAGAAAATTGGAAGAACACGTTTTTTATGTAAATAGAAGTTGTTTTTATATGAGAAAATATGAATACTTTTTCTTAATTAAAACCGTAAATTGATAGGCAAAAGTACAGAAAAGTTATTTTTTCAGCCATTCTTACCATGGGGAGGGG
Organism: Euprymna scolopes; assembly: GCF_053919585.1. Classification (NCBI taxonomy): domain Eukaryota; kingdom Metazoa; phylum Mollusca; class Cephalopoda; order Sepiida; family Sepiolidae; genus Euprymna; species Euprymna scolopes. Next base: position 77,370,799 of record NC_136515.1, read on the forward strand.
ATGGAGTTTTGTAACTATTCTGTGCTTTTAACTAGCAATTTATTGGAAAAGAAAAAAAAAGATATCCTAAAATTTAAATTTAACTTGGAAAAACTATTAAAAAATAGCGCGGTACCAAATATAAAAATTATTTAACTCTAACAATAACAGATTTTTTTTGAAGTTAAGTCTTATAAACAAAATAAAAAACAACACAAAACAAACAAAAAACACAAACACACATCATCATCATCATCATCATCATCATCAACGCTCTGATCCCCAGCTGGCATCAATTGTGATGGATGGCTCTCGTCTGGGTGAGGCCCCGTGTTTTGACAAGCTTCTGGGTTTGACCTTTACTCCTGATCTGAAATGGAACACGTACATCAAGTCTGTTGCCAAGGTCGCTGGAAAGATGGTGGGATCCTTCTACCGCTCCAGAAGATATCTCACTACTGATGCAATTCTCTATCTATATAAAAGCCAAGTACGTCCAAGGATGGAATACTGTTGCCATATCTGGGCAGGAGCTGCCAAAAACAGCCTATCATGCCTTGACAGAGTACAAAATAGACTTCGTGGTTTAGTGGGGGATGCCCTTTTCTCTACCCTGCAATCCCTCTCCCACAGAAGAGACGTTGCGAGCCTATCCTTGTTTTATCGTTATTTTCATGGCAGGTGCTCGTCTGAACTCCAATCCCTGGTCCCCCTCGCCAATCTTTCACGAAAAACACCCGTCTAGCTGAATCCACTGTGGAAAATTTCCCCCACTCTATATCTGTGCCTAAATCAAAACGCGGATTTCATGAACAAAGCTTCTTTCCTAGAACTGCACGCCTGTGGAACTCTGTTCCGTCTGCCTGCTTCCCTCCGGACTACAACTTGGATGTCTTCAAGTCTAATGTTAACAAATTCCTAATAAACCGCCCCCCTAATTAAACACTTCATCAAATCTCCTCACTAACGTAATGTACTTGCAATAACCCTTATCCCTGAGTGGCTTCCGGGCCTTGATAAGTGGTGATCACTGTGTAAAAAAAAAAAAAAAAAAAATAGATAAAATGAAAAATTTAACCATTCTAGTTTAGAATAAGTGTTTGAATTTAATTGGAGCCAGAAATAAAATTTAGAATAAGGGCTGAAGAAATCGCTGAAAAACGAATTAGTAAATAAAATGCAGAATGAATTATGGGATGAGGACCACCGGAAGTCGAGAGACTCAACCGAGACATTCCAATCGACACAGTTTGACTGCCAACGCGTGTGTCATTTGTAAATAAACATACACAACCTATGTTGTTTGTTTTATTTGCTGATTTTTAAAGAAAAGTCGGGAATATATTTTTTTATGTAGAGTGCGTTTTTTCTTGAGTTTTTTGTTTTTTTTTTACAATTTTTTTTAATAAACGAACGGGTTTGCATTACTATACACAAAGATTCGAAAAAGTTGTCACCAAAAAAACAAATATATAACAAATAAATGTTATCAAAGGCAATATAAGTTACTTTTCTACCTACCTGGATAATTTATTTTAGTGTTTTTTATTAAATGTAACATTTAGTCGGTTAAAAAAACACAGTGTTTATCGGTGTATTTAGAAAAAATACAAATGGTGACGCACACTCTGTTTATTACGTTAAGTTTCGGACAATGAGTAAAAACTACAAATCTATACAAAATACTGTCAGAAATCCACCAAATATATGTCCGCCTATGTCACGGTAACATATATTCGGTGGGTTTCTGACAGTGTTTTGTATAGTTTATTTTTAGTTTTAACTCATTTTCCCAAACTTAACGTATTCAACAGATAGTCCGCCATCATTTGTCTTTTTCAAATACATCGATAAACACTGTATGTTTTTCGAGCCGATTAAACATTTTACATTAACATACATTTGATTTCATTGATTTGGTTTTGGACACCTTCTTTGTATTTGTGTATAGTAATCCCCGCTGCATCCAAATACTAATTAAAAACTCACATTTTTTAATACAAAAAAAATCAAAAACCTCGATTTAGCGTTACAACATTTTCGCAACGTTCGGCTTCATCCAGTGATTGCTGGTCGAGCCCAAGCCATGATTGACGAAAACTCCCGAGGATCCGGGTCCAATTCTGCAAGAATACCATTTTTTGTTTTTCATTTTCGCTTCTTCTTTTTTCACTTTTTGGAACGGGTTATTGTACCGAGATTATAAGAAACATTAATTTTCTCTTATTTTTCTTTTTTAGATTTTTCCATTACACCAAATTGCGCCTCAGCAACGCGTGACAGGGTACAGCAGGTTTATATATATATATATATATATATATATATATATATATATATATATATATATATATATATATATATATATATAGTTTAATTGCGTTGACACACCAGTTCTCGTCAGACCACCGAATTAAGCAACGTTGAGCCTGGTTAGCACCAGATGGGTGACAATTTGGGAATTCTAGGCGCTGTATGTGCTTTCCGCTTATCTCGGCATTGTTTCCAGTCGTCCTGTACATACACTTCACTTGCCACTGTATTTAACAATGTCGTCTCAGGAGAGGTGTGGTTGGAGATTGCGTACCTCCTGCCACAAACATTTCACACATAGTAGGCTCCCCTGCGTAAGTATCCATAATCTGTCAAAGACTGGAGAAGCCTTATAAATAAATACACACACACACACACACACACACACACACACACACACACACACACACACACACACACACACACACACATATATATGTGTGTGTGTGTGTATACATTAGTGTTGGGACGCTTAATGGGAATCGGAAATATCAAAATTTTATACGTATCAGAATCAATTTCAGAATCGGGAAAATTGTACCTATTTTCCGATGCCAAAAACGATTCTTTTAATTTTCTTTTAATTTATGTTATTTTATTTAAAGCAAAATTTTCCACTGCTGGTAGTAATACTAAAATAATAAATATTTATTGATTCTAAACTACATCATCCCATATAAGTGTGGTTTTAAGTTTTAGAAAATGTCTACAAATTTATCCATGTGTTTTTTACGGAAATTGGTAAAATAACAACTCTAGAGTTTAATATAAAAATATTTATAACAACTCGGAATCGGTAATTATATCGGTATCGTGCGGAATCGGGAATTTAGTGCGGAATCGGGAATTGTATCAGAATTAGGGAAAATCTTGGAATGATCCTATCACTAATATAAAAAAAAATTGTTGAGGGTCGAAATATGGGATCTATGATAATGATTTTATTTATTAGAAGAAAAGAATCTTCTTGCATTGTATTTTGTGTGTCAATAATTTCTTCGTTATTTAATTAATTTTTTTCAGATATCGATACCGATACCGCCAAAAGTTCTGATTTTACCGATTCTCAATTCGAATTCGGATTTATCATCACAACACTAATATATATATATATATATATATATATATATATATATATATATATATATATATATATATATATATACAGCTATATGGTAAGAAGCTGATGATCCCCGTTTTCTATTTACAAAATTTTAGTTAAGGTTTTCTCTTTTCATCCTTTAGTCTTCAATTTTAAAACAGATGGTGTCATTTGTAAATAAACATACACAACCTATGTTGTTTGTTTTATTTGCTGATTTTTAAAGAAAAGTCGGGAATATATTTTTTTATGTAGAGTGCGTTTATATGTAGAGTTTTTATGTAGAGTGCGTTTTAACTTTAGTTACCGCCTTTTTTTTCATCCTTATATAAATGAATTCTCTTTTGTCATTATAAACTTTTTAGAAGTCGGATTATGTAGGTGCTAAGTCTGCGATAGGTTAAAGTTAATATATTTTTCCTTCCAGGAATTTAAACTGCATTCTTTATTTTTATTTTTGAATTATTTTTATACAAAACTTCTTTAGACTACATATATATATATATATATATATATATATATATATATATATATATATATATATATATATATATATATGCACGTCTCATTGAAGAGCAGAGACAACTCATGCTTGTTTCTGTTACAATCCATTTTTTCTTTTTTTTTTTTTAAGGACCAGTTTCTGAAGATTCTGTTCAAGTGTAAAATGATATTTGCCGTATTCGCGAACGTTTTCGACATGCATAGATCATCCTCATACGAGTGATAAAAAAAAAAATGAAATACTGAGTTGATTGGAAAGACGATTAATAATACTTAAAATAGTTAAAGGCATCTAAGCGTACCATCCGTTTCCTATTGAGCCTGATTAATTAATTAATTAATTGATTAATTGTTGTTTTTTCTTATACGGAATAACAAGGCTTCAATAATCGGTAGGCGTAGATCACAGTGCGAGACAGCTAAAATGGAGGTGTTTATTATTATTATGTTTCTAAATTCAGTTTTGGGGGTGTCGTGTGCTGTGATGCACTGATAAATGGAGCTATTTGGGGAAGATAGGTGGCATGTTAATCGACGAGAGATCCTGGTTCGAGTCATGCCAATGTACGTGTTATTTTTGGAGACACATTCTCCTATGAGGCATTTAAAGAAGTACACGGCATTTCTAGTTTGGGGCATACTGTCGGATGTGGGATTTAAAAAAATTAATAATTGACTTGTTTTTAATTTTTTGTAATAAATAATAAATCTTATTTCAGAGTTTTTTTTTCAGGGGTTAAAATATGTTGTGTATGATAGTTTTATTAATAAGAGAAACAAACAAGAGTTGTCTCTGCTATTCAATGAAACGTGCGTAAAGGAGAAAATGTTGCCCAAGTATACTATTATATATATATATATATATATATATATATATATATATATATGGCGATTCCGCGTTTCATTCACTCTATGGCTCTTCAGGCTGAAGAGTCATAGAGTGGATGAAACGCGGAATATTCAGTGTAGCTTAATCGCCATATATATTTTATAAATTACTAACTAGCTCTGCCTACGAATTGAGCACTTTTGAAGTAAATACTTAAAGTTTATGCATAAATTTATACTTTCGTCTATTAATTTTATGTGAGTAAATGAAGTAGTTATATATATATGCATATAAATACATACATATATATACTATTTTTATTTATATAGTCAACTATTGCATAGTCGCTACACTGAACATACTAATGTTTCGGGCAATTGGTTGGCAAGAACCGGAAGTCCTCGCCAGGTGACGTAACAAAGCTTATGTACCAATAAATGCACCTGGTTTGAGAACCAGATGCCTTAGTGACATATAAGTTTTATTACGTTACCTGACGAGGATTTTGGTTTTATATGTTTCTATATAAATAAAAATATTGTATTTTGCTCTTTGGTTATTTATTTAGAACTCTTAATAACCTCTTTTTAATTCATCAGTTTTCCCTCTTGAATACTTTTAACTTGGTATATATATATATATATATATATATATATATATATATATATATATATATATATATATATATGTGTGTGTGTGTGTGTGTGTGTATGCGTGAGAGATGGAGAGGGAGGTGCTTTTAAGTATGTTCAACTTCATTTTTCATACAAAATAAAAGTATCTTTCATCCGGTAAACAACGATCGATTTTTCTTCGTGTGATGAGCACCCTGCCCAACAGACGATCGAACTGCCGACGAAATTGACAGATCTTCGATCTCTGTTATCAGTTTGAATCGAACCAGTGAGCAGGAAACGTACCCACACCTGGCCCCACACCCAAACACCATCTTACTCTCCGCAAGAGACCTTCCCTTCATTTCCCCTATCCCCAGCACTCGCTTGACAAGGATTTATGGAGGGCGGGGTCGCCTTATAACCTGACGCCAAGCGAAACGAATGAAAACCATATTTATCGATGTCTCCGAAGTCGGGCGAAACACTACGTTATTTCCACGTTGCGTTACATTCAGGGATGATTTTCATATTTCAACTGTTAAAGGAATTTTTCACGGGAGACTTAGCAGGAGAAACCTTTGCTTGAGTACTTGTAAACTTGAATATTAAGGTATAGAATTTTCACATGAATTATTTAGGGGATTAGAACTTTCTTATATTAATTTTATTCATCCCAAAATATCATATCGATACTTGAATGTAAGAAATAGAATGTAACAGAATGTGATTTGATGAACTCATTACTCTTTTGCGCCTCTGGCTAACCTTACAAGCAGCAAAATCCCACCCTTCACTGCTGAGGTCTCAAGATGTCGGAATGCCTTCTATTCTAATATTTTCTTCGCTCAGACCGCTACACTTCGAAATTCCCTCTCTATTTCCTGTACTCACATGAAATAGTTTCAATGTAATATAAACAGAAATCGCACTGCTCAAATCCCCGCAGTCTCATGTTAGACACGACCATCAATAGTATATCTTTAAGTTTCGAGTGGCAATATGCTTTGGTTGGCGCGAGAAAGATTTAAAGACAGAATTACTGTTTGGGACTATGCTTACAGTGAACTATGTAGAGAGTGGGCAACGAAATGCCTGTTCACATTACACTTAAACTTATGCATGTTAGTACAGTCAGTCAGAAAATCCTGCACTTCTAGACTTTAAATAATAAAAAGACTAGCAGGAACACCCGACGTTGCCCGAGATCGAATGATGATCAACGCATGTTTCACACTCGCATATCTCTATTGTTATCAAAAATTTTCAATCAAATCGATTGATTGTCTCCTCTAGTTAGGGACCCATCATGGTGCACCGGGAAGAAGATTCATTCGTCTCCTCACAATGACCTAGTCAACAACACATTGTAGTCTACATTGCACTGTAGAGAACCTACTGTTGATTTTATAAAATTATTTTTTTATAATGGGTTTAATTAAAGTTTAATTGTGCTCTAAGCAGAAACAGTCATTACGAACGCGCCACTTTCATATCAAAGAACCGACTGTGTACTTTATACGCTGGGCCTTTTGCTTGTGTTATAATAAAACTCCCCAAATGCACCTGTGATGTTACGCTGTGTTAGGTGTTAACTTTGGTTAAAATTCTCCTGTTTCTTCTTTCCCTGGATTATTTCGATTACCGATACTTATTGAAGACATTCTGATACAAAACCTATCTTAGAACACTACTAAGTACATAAAGTACCTTCGGGTGAAATTTTATAAAAATCGACCCAATCGTTTTCGAGTCCATAGGGAACGAACTCATATACGCTCACATAGTCTAAGTTAATTAAAAAAAAAAAAAAACGGACTCATATACTTTTCTTTCTGCATGATATATGTATATATATATACTTTTTTTCAAAAAGGAATCAACATTCCAAAGGTTATGTCATTTGCATATTACATTAAAGAAAAACTGTTTTAATAATTAGCTCTAAATTTTTAATGGAAATTAATAATAGAATTCTTTTCAGTATTCTATTTAGAAATATCATCATCATCATCTTCATTATCATCATCATCAAGTGGTGTCCTGCCTAGTACAGGCATTGGCGACTCTCTACTATCCAACTCTCTTAAGGGATTCATGAATTCATTGTTGCTCACCATTTTTTATGTTCACCAGGTATTTAGACTGTCAACGGATGTTTCTCGCTATCGTCCTGTGCTTTTTCTACCCACCATCTTTCCCATCAAATTAATCCGTTCTATTCCGCTTCCAAGGCCTAAAATCTGTTGTTAAGTGCCACTGAGAAACTCTCTATAAGTGCTCTATCAGTGTTTAACAGTTTGAAATTATAATTTCGTTGATATTTTGTTTTTTTAAAGAGTTTTCAACTTTCAAGTTGAATGCGCACACAACAGGGATACGGTCACTATCACAGTCTGCTCTTGGCATATATTTTGCTGATTTGATTGCATTTCGGAAGTGAGAGTGGATCAAGATGTAATCGATCTGGTTGCACTGTCTATATCCACTTTGCGCATCCATGTTCTCTTTCTCACACCATGTATTTGTTGCAGTATATTCATTCCACCCGTTGTTCTCCCCTTTTGTTAATTTCACCGAATCCATGTGAGCCAACAATTTTTGCAGTTCTATTTCCTCCAAGTCTGGCATTAGAATCGCCCATTATAATTTTGACATCAGATGATTTTTCAGTTGCTTCAGAGTTTCCTTCAGTTTTTTATAGAACGTTTCTATGTCTTCATCATTATGACTTGATGTTTGAGCATATATCTGTAGGATGTTGGTGTCAAAAGGTTTGGAACTGAGAATGACTGCCATGATTCGGTCTGATATTGGCCAGTAGCCTTTAAGTGTTTTCATAATGTTGGGTGAGATTATTATGTCGATGCCTCTTTGATGTTCCTATTTACAATGTCTCCCCACGGGACAGAGTTAGACACCAGGGTCATTTTTTTAATGTGGAGAAAAGGAACAAAAATAAACATTGTCTCAATCGTGAAGGATTCCTCCTCCACTGACAGAGAACAAGAAATTGAAGTGCAGCATCTGAAGAACAGATGGTATTTATTTGCTCCCCCACTGAGCAAATTAGGCACAAGGCCGTTTTTAATGTGAGGCAAAAACCAGCTCCCCTAAAAGTAGGCAAAAAGGGGGCACTCTGGTTACCAAAAATAATAATTGTCCCAGTATAGAGGGTTTTTATTTAAATGCTGCCCACATCAGCATTATGTGGCACAAGGCCGGAAAGTGGGAACCCCGCAGGCTCCCCTAAAGGAGGGGCACTCCTGCAATTTTAAAAATTGCCTGAGTAACCCCGTCGGCATTCCCCGGTCGGGGCGCCTCAGGCAGCAAGCAATAAACTTGCCCCACCGGAAAGCCCGGTGGCAAGGCCTGGGAGGGTGGACCTCCTAGGTATTACCCAGGCGGTTCCCAGTATAGAGGGTTTCCCCTCCATTGACTGGTACAAATTATCTTAAGTGCAGCATCTGAAGAACAGATGCTACACTTTGATCTTGACCGAAAAGGCCAAGCACCACCAGAATCGAGCATTTTATAACGATCTGATGTAAAATCTGTCCTTTCGATCTCATCTCTGCAAATCCTAAGATGTCAATCTCAATTCTCTTCATTTCGCTTTTAACATTGTCAAATTTGCCAATCTGGTGCTATTTACGTTTCATGTTGCTATTTACGTTCCATGTTGCTATCTTCTTGGGTTTATTATTTGCTGGTTGTCGTAGAGCAGTTTGATGACGATCAAGTGCCACCTGTCTATCCTGGTAATCCTTATCGAGCAAGGTGTTCTGATTCAGAACTGTATTCATGCTGTTTCTCGAATAAAGAGTTTGATGCATTGCAGACAGTAGGTTGCAGTTTCTTTCTGTCCAAGTAGTAGCGATACTGGGCGAGTGTCCTGACCATTTGTACCCAGAGGTATCTTCTGTTCAGCACAACGAGATACAAAACCATAAACAGAATTATTTCTGTTTGTTTTAGTAATTCATCAGGCATCTGTTTTCCATGACCTGATCGGGAGGGGGTGTGGCAAGAGGGTGCTACAGAGTAGCAGAGGAAAGGAGACACCTTACTTTTCCTTTGACAATAGTGATATCCCATAATATTTGTTTAATTGAACTAAATTAAATCAAATTAAATAACCTAGAAGATAAGTAAGGTTAATGACAATATAAATGTAATGATATATACTCTTTATCACCTTATATATATATATATATATATATATATATATACATACATACATATATATATATATATATATATATATATATATATATATATATATATTGTAATTGTTGTTATCGATTTTTTCTGCGTTTATAAATACCCAAACATTAAAAATATGTTCAAACTTGATCACGCAACGCCCAATGAACAATCGATGAAAGCTTGATCTTTTTGAAATTATTATTTTTTTTTAAAATCATAAATACCCTTTACTTTGTTGTTCATTTCTTAAAAGAAAAGAATCCAATAACAAATTGAACACAATAAAAAATGATCTTGTTCCGTCAGCCATGGATAGAGTGCCTAAGTCATTCGAAATTGTACTTTTCAGTCGCCCACATTGAAAATTGAACCTTCAGGAGAATATCACTTTTACAATTAATTTTTTCATTTACTCTAACCACGGCTCCTTTCGAACCATTCTAGTACAATCCTCATCGCAAAAATTCAGAAACGGGTTGATATGCCTTCAAACACAATCAAACACCAGAATTACATTACTTGCACTTATATCTTCTGTCAAGTATACCATATCTATGTATGCTGCCCCCTTCACTCTAAGCTGGTTGAACTAGTTTCCTCTGGAGGTGGAAGTTTCATGGAAATTTCAAGTTCACGAGATGTCCTTTGTCGCAGATATATCCCGGTTAAAGCAGACTACGAAGTAAGATTTTTGCAGTTCTTGCAGGAAGGTATCGATGTCCTACATACAGCGCCTGGTATTCTCAAATAATCACCCACCTTGTACTGATCAAGCTCAACGTTGCTTAACTTCTGTGATTCAACGAGAATCAGTGTCAACGTTCTGTCTAGGTAATTTCTATTAATATTAGTGCCATTCATAAGTTTTGTAGCAAATACGCGCCCTCTGATCGTCGTCTATAAAATAGACATACGGTAGCTTATCCAATTGTATATTGCAGATGGAAATTGACTTGACTCTGAACTTTTCACATTACAGCCGCGAATTTTATTAAACATTTTGTATACATGTACTATTCCCACCCCCATCTTTGTTACAGACGTTGGTGTAATGTCTCAATTAGTCTCTTGAAAAATAAGACTCGCATGTAGGCATATGAAAAGTCTAGAAGATTCCTTTATTAAACCACTAAGCTTCCATAAGCAAGTGGAATTAGATGTGTGCATCCAATATCGACATCTCCGCTATCATTCTTGTTTACTTGTTACCCCACGGAGGCAAAGTTAGATACAAGGTCGGTTTTTAATGTGGGGGGGGGGGAAAATCCAGCTCCCTAGAAAGGGATACTCTGGATAGGAACGCAAATAAAATTTGCCCCAGTCATGGGAGATTTCTCCTCCACTGACCAAGAACAGAAAAAAGTTGGAGTGTGGTATCACAACAGGTACTGCACTTTGCTCCTAGCCAAAAGGCCAAGTTAAATCATTGGGCCTTTGTTCTTGTCTATTTCGGAAGTCGAATTATATGCTGATGTACTCAATGGCTTCTTATGTAAAAAACAACTGTGTTAGTGCTTTGCTGTGTAATAAAATATCACTCAAGACTTAAGTGTTGCATATATACTCCACACTCAAGCATTGCATATCTATCTATCTATCTATCTATCTATCTATCTATCTATCTATCTATCTATAAAAATGAACGTGTCTGTGTACATTTCCCTACGCAATAGCTCTGTCAATGTTTAGTCTACAGACTCGAAATTTGATAGACAGGGTACTGAGATTTACGAAAATCTACGCGATCGGGTTTTAGCCAGAAATTTGGCTGTTAAGGGGTCAAAGTTCAACGATTTGACCTTTGAGAACTCTACCAAACTCCTCCGCCAATTTTGGGTCTAAACACTTGAAATTTTAGATATAGATTCCTTGGACATGAATCTAACTTAATAACTTGATTTGAGTCCAAAACAATAAATGTTAAGAGGTCATGATAGGGGTCAAAGTTAAAAAATTGATCGTTTTGTTCGCTTGTTCTTTTTTTGCTCAGCATACACCTCCAAATACCCGGGCAACGCCGGACACCCATGCTAGTATATCTATAAAAGTGAACGTGTCTGCGTGTCTGTGTGTGTACATTTCCTTACACAATATCTCTGTCAATTTTAAGTCTACTGACGCGAAATTTGATATACAGGGTACTGTAATCCATTTTCGGCCAGACATTTAGCTGTTAAGGGGTACAAATTTCAACGATTTGACGTTTGAGAACTCTACCAAACTTCTCTGACTATTTAAGGCTTAAACACTGGAAATTTTAGATATATAAGTTCCTTGGACATGGATCTAACTAAATAACTTGATTTGAGTCCAAAACAATAAATTTTAAGGGGTCATAATAGGGGTCAAAGTTTTAAAAAAATTTGACCTCTGCGGTCTCTACCAAATTACTCAGACAATTTCTGGCCTAAACATTTGAAATTTTACATAAAGGGTAATTAGAGATGGGGCAAGCTTTTTAATCGGTTTGGGTCGAAAATTTGAGCTACCAATATATAAATGTATGTATATATGTTTGCATCTGCTTTAAACATTCGACAGAGGCGACGGATTTTCACAAGATCAGTATCGTTTTTAAGCTCGACCTTTCAGACGACAAATACCGAAAAATTGGCTAAAAACATTAATTTCTTCACCTTCAAGTTGGCACTTTCCTACAGAGGAAGGGGTCGCTTTTTTGCCGATATTTTCGAAAGTCTCTCCCTCTTTTCGATTTTCAAGCCTTAATTTAAACCTACGCCACTTCCAGTTTGTCTGTGGTCGTAACAGCAAAGACGTCACGTTTTTTCCCATTCTTTTCCTCCTTCGCGGTACGGGTTCGCGCCTCCCTTCCTACTACCACTTTTTTTTTGCTCAACATACACCTCCAAACACCCGGCTACGCTGGGCTGAAATGCTAATATATCTATAAAATTTGGCTGTTAAGGGGTCAAAATTAAACAATTTGACCTTTGAAAACTCTACTAAACTCCTCCGCTACTTTTAGGTCTAAACACTTGAAATTTTAGATGTAGGTTACTTGGACATAGATCAAACTTTTAATTTGATTTGAGCCTTAAACAATAAATGCTTAAGGGTCGAAATTGGGGTCAAAATTAAAAAAAAATTAACCTCTGTGGTATCTACAAAATTACTGAGCCAATTTTTGGTCTAAAGATCTGAAATTTTACATAAAGTCTATTCAGAAATAGGGCGAGCTTTTACATTTGCACAATTTTCTTATTTCAAGTCAAACTAGGCCCGAAAGCTACTAGAAACAGCTCGCAATATCAAAAAAGCATTTAGCCCAGGAACCACTACTGGACGTACAGTACAATGGTGGTTTAAGAAATTTAATAGCGGTGACGGGAGTCTTGAAGATGATGAGTACTGTGGTCGGCCATCAGATGTATGCATGTATGGTGCACGCATATGTAGTGTATGCATTTATGGTGGACGCATGTATTGTGTATGCATATATGGTGTACGCATGTATGGTGTATGCATGTATTGTGTATACATGTATTGTGTATGCATGTATGGTGTACGCATGTATGGTGTATGCATGTATTGTGTATGCATGTATGGTGTATGAATGTATCATGTACGGATGTATGGTCTATGCATGTATGGTGTATGCATGTCTAGTGTACGCATGTATGGTGCATGCATCTATGGTGTTCGCATGTATGGTGTATACATGTATGGTGTATGCATTATGGTGTACGCATGTAGGGTGTATGTACGGTGTATGCATATATGGTGCATATATGTATGGTGGACGCATGTATGTTGTATACATGTATAGTGTACACATATATGTATGCATGTATGGTGTATGCATGTATACCGTCTGCATGTATGCTGTATGCATGTATGGTGTACGCACGTATGGTGTATGTATGTATGGTGTACGCATGTGTGATGTACGCATGTATGGTGTACACATGTATGGTATATTCATGTATGGTGTATACATGTATGCATGTGCGGAGTATGCATGTATGGTGTGGGCATGTATGGTTCATGCATGTATGGTGTACATATGTATGGTATATGCATGTATGGTGTACGCATGTATGGTTTACACATGTATGGTGTATGCATGTATGGTGTATGCATGTATGGTATATGCATGTCTGGTGTGCGCATGTATGGTGTACACATGTATGGTGTATGCATGTATGGTTTATGCATATATGGTGTACGCATGTATGGTGTATTTAATGCCGAATCTGGTGATTTTGAAGAAAATTATTTTAATAGAATATATTCGTTTTTTGCAAGTCAGTTTCTATTTAACCCATAGTTGGGACCCTAACAGGTATTACCACTACGGATCAGAGTGGACTTGGGAGCAATGCCAATTAAAGTGTGGCTCCACACTTCCAAAGCCCGCAAGCTGGGGCCTCCCCGTCGGATATAGTTTAAGGTCATATCCAGGACTGCATGTATGGTGTATGCATGTAGGATGTACACATGTATGGTGTATGCATGTATGGTGTACGCATGTCTGGTGTACGCATGTATGGTGTACACATATCTTAACTGTAGTTTTTGAACGTATATACCGTTCATTGGACAAAACAGGGGAGGGCAGAGCGGTGGCGCTTGATATATCTAAGGCTTTTGACAGGGTATAACTTGATTTGAGCTAAGGAAAATTAGATCATATGGAATCACTGGAAGAATTCATAATGTAATTAAATCCTTCTTAAGTAATAGAAAAATCAAAGTTGTCCTCGACGGTCCTACATCTAAACAGTATGACATAAATGCGGGAGTACCTCAGGGGTCTATCCTTGGACCTCTATTATTCCTGATATTCATAAATGACCTCCCTGATAAAATTGTTTCGGAGATGGGTATATTTGCCGATTACACCACTCCCTACAACAGATATGAAGGGAAAACAAATGAACACATATCCAAGGAAATGGCAGAAAAACTAGAGGATGACCTCCAATCTGTAGTGGAATGGGGGAAAAATGGTTGGTCACATTCAATGCTGCTTAGACTAAGCTTGTTTCCTTCAATAACTACAAGAAACCTTCTCTACCAATAATAGCAATGGCCAAGAACACATTGCTTGGAAGTAGTTCTTTTAAACTCCTCGGCCTAACGTTTACAGGGAATATGAACTGGAATAGATACATTGAGAGCATTGCCAAGGCTGTTGCAAGGAAGGTTGGCTCCCTCTACCGTGCTAGAAAACTACTTACGCCTGAAAGTATCCTATACCTCTATAAGGCCACCATTCCCCCATGTATGGAGTACTGTTGTCACATCTGGGCTGGTGCATCTACTGCTTGTCTCTCGCTCCTGGACAGGGTTCAAAAGAGAGTCGACAACCTGATAGGTCCTGAACTGTCATCTAGGCTTCAGCCTCTGCCCCATCGACCTGATGCTGCATCCCTCTGCCTGTTCTACAAATACTTTAATGGTGAATACTCTGACGAACTGCAAACATTTGTACCTCCCCGACGTATCTACCCCCGACAAACCCGACGAGCTACTAAGTCTCATCCCTGTACACTAGAGATCCCTAGGTGCAAGAAAGCCTTTTACTCCAATAGTTTCTTCCCCAGAACTGCGGGTCTTTGGAACTCCATTCCGGGATTCTGCTTTTCCAACTGCAATGATATGCAGAAGTTCAAGTGTAATGTGAACAAACACCTTTCTACTCATCTCCCTTCATAATGACCCCGCTAATTAAGTCCCTAATAGTAGCCCCCTGCTTACAAGTGGCACTGTGCTTTGTTTGGGGTTAAAATTGAATTAAAAAAAACAAACATGTATGGTGTATGCATGTATGGTGTATGCATGTATAGTGTATACATGTATGGTGTATGCATGTATGGTGTATGTATTTATGTATGTATGTATGTATGTATGTATGATGTATGCATGTGCAGTGTACGCATGTATGGTGTACGCATATATGGTGTATGCATGTATGATGTACGCATGTATGGTGTACGCATGTGTGGTGTATGCATGTATGGTGTATGCATATATACTGTGCGCATATATACTGTACGCATGTATGGTGTATGAATGCATAGTGTACACATGTATGGTGTATGCATGTATGCTGTACGCATGTATAGTGTACACATTTATGGTGTACACATGCATGGTGTATGCATGTTTGGGGTACGTCTGTATGGTGTATGCATGTATGGTGTGCACATGTATGATGTATGCATGGATGGTTTGCGCATGTATGGTGTATGCATGTATGGTGTACGTATGTATGGTGTATGCATGTATGGTGTATGCATGTATGGTGTGCACATGTATGATGTAGTATCTATGCTGTACACATGTATGGTGTATGCATGTATGGTGTATGCTTTATGTCGTACACGTGTATGCCATACGCATGCATGGGGTACGCATATATGGTGTATGCATGTATGCCGTACGCATGTATGCCATATGCATGTATAGTGTACGCATGTATGGGTATAATGATTTAAACCTCTTACTCCCGTTCTTATTTCGTCTATGTATATTCTTTCTTCTCATGTTTTTATCTGTTGAAGATACTAATGTAAGTTATCCACATTTTATATACTAGATAACATTCAAAATGGCTGCCCAACAAATTTTAGATATTATTCAACGCTGATCAAGAACTTACTTACTTTTTGGATCTTTGTTTTTAGTTCTTTTTATTTTTATCCGGACATAAAAACACACATACGCACAGACAACTGTTTTTTATATGATAAATTTTATATGAACACCACTCCGTGGTAATAATGAAAACTTTGATTTCTAGATATAAAAATGTGTGGGGAAAAAGATGAATTAAACATATATGGTTTTAAATTTCAAATCTGAATATTCATTTTATAACGATATTTCTAAAACAGTGACATCACATTTCTGATAACATCGTCACGTGACATGCCTGCTTGCACTTGAAGAGATTTACAAACTGTATATTTTAACATCCTAACGGACTACTATCCAGATATATTACATGTTCAAGAGGAAAAATAAATGGTTAAAAAGCCTCTCTTGAGGCGAATGTTTTCTTACATATCTTTACAGGTGAATAAATATTTATCCATCTTTGAAAGTAAATACATTTTCATTGTGAAGGAAAACACATAAGTCGTTTTGGCTTTCTTAAATTTCATAATTTAATATGTGAATGAACTATTATGGTGTACAAATATATAGTGTACGCATTTTATGGTGAACGCATGTACGGTGTACGCATATACGGTGTACGCATGTATGGTATACAAATATACGGTGTACGCATATACGGTGTGTATGTATCCATGCAAGATGACTGTCTACTCACTACAAGAAAGTATACAGCGCAGCTATAGCTTGTGTTGCGCCATTTATCAGCAGCTAGGTGTGAGTATGTGCGTGCATCGCCGAATTGCTGTGAATAATGAAGCTCTAACAAAATGGCGCTGAGTGACTTTTACCTTTCATTATGGTGACGCGGGTTCAAACAAAAAAACAATCTCCTGTCATGAATGTCCCTCCGGCGTTTAAAATAAATTACTGCGGAATTTTGTTTTATTCTCTTTTAGTGTGTGTTTGTCTAGTGGTTGGAATGCATTCTTCTAAAATCCCTTCAACAAAGAAAACAACAAAAATAAAAAAGAGAAAAGTAAGATATTTTAGCAATAAAAATATAATTTAAACTGCATATATATATATATATATATATATATATATATATATATATATATATATATGAATTACCAATAGAATCTGGAAGATCAACCGGCTCGCCGTTTCGTCTACTGTTTCATGGGCTTTTTCAAGAATAATCGGTCCATGACGTCATCGACCATTTTTATACATTCACTATAAAAAACCTACAAATTATCGAGCAATTTAATTTTCCTTCTCCACTTTTAATTAGTATCGCCGAATTTTTATCCTATTATATATATATATATATATATATATATATATATATATATATATATATATATATTCGTTATGTATGCTACTAGGAGTATGAAATATGATGTAAAATTTATGGCTGGTCTAATACAAAGCCTTCACCACTATACACACATTATCTGTGCGAATTTCAG
Organism: Euprymna scolopes; assembly: GCF_053919585.1. Taxonomy (NCBI): domain Eukaryota; kingdom Metazoa; phylum Mollusca; class Cephalopoda; order Sepiida; family Sepiolidae; genus Euprymna; species Euprymna scolopes. The sequence continues at coordinate 77,388,403 of NC_136515.1, forward strand.
ACAGCCTAGTTGCTTGAACGTCGGAGTTCGATAGAAGAGTCTACTATATATATATATATATATATATATATATATATATATATATATATATATATATATATATATATATACAGGGTGACCCCCCAAAAAACAGAGAGCAGTCAATTGTTTTTCTGAGCATTTTACAGTCAACGGAAAAAAGGCCAAAGACCCTAGTGTTTTGATGTGATGTTTTGAATATAATAAACTAGTTATGACCAAAGTTTAATTTTATTAGGACAAAACACTAAGAAACGGGGCCTAATTCGAGTTGGAGACCGTTTTTTGGGGGGTTACCCTGTGTATATATATATATATATATATATATATATATATATATATATATATATATGTGTGTATATGCATATATAATAAACATGACATACTATATACACTTGTGAGCAAAAAGAAAAAAAAATGGGCCAAACAAATTTTATACATTTTATTGCACTAAAAGCTATATTGAATAAAGAACAATTGAACAAGGAACATTAAACGAGAGTAATAACAAAGAACAAGACATTAACGTTAATAAATGTTCCGGATGGAATCGTATTCTCTTTTGGTTTCTTTAAAAAAATCAATTCTTTAAGACATGCTCTCAACCAAAGTGGAACACTGAAGAGATGCTATTCCATTCGCTGTGCACAGCTTCCCAGAGCTTGTTATTATTCTCAAAAGTTATTTGCACGAGATCTTATGGACTAAGTATTCTCGATTAGATTTAAATCGGGGCTTTGACCTGGCCAAAATATCACATCAATTGAATTATCAGAAAACCATTTTTTGCGACTTTAGCAATGTGTGCAGGAGCATTATCATGTTGGTAAATAATGTTCTGAGATATTCCCAGCTTCTGGATACTTAGTAATAGTCCTGTTTCTAATATTCGAATGTATTTCTTTGCATTGAATGATTTCTCACATCTAATAAGTTCTCCAACTTCTGCTGCAGTAAAAGTTCCCCATACCATTATCTCTCCATTTTCGTGTTTAACTACCATGTTTATGCCACATATCGAAAGTATTTCTCCAGTTCTTCGATGGCACCGTCTGGGAGCATCAATAACAAGACAAAATCTTGATTCATCTGACCAGAAAACATTCCAGAACCAGTCTGTATCTTTCTTGCCATAATACGAGAAAAATCTCTTTCTATCATTGATGTTCTTCTTAGATAAAAATGGCTTCTTTGCACACCTTTTTGAAGAAAATTCCATTTCTTTTATTGCTTAAATATTGTATATCTAGAAAGAGAATTTCCAGCCCCTGTTTTGAATTTTTTGCTATGGTCAACATAAGTTTTCTTTCGATCCTTCAAAACAGTTAATTTAAGCCTGTGGTCGTCCTTCAAAATGAATGCTCTAGGGCGACCAGATTCAGATTTCCTTTTTACCAAGCATTCGACTTCGAACATTTGACCAATTCGCTTCACAACAGAAAGAGATGTTTTGACATTTTCTTTTCTTAAAATATCAAAAATCTGCTTGTAAGTCATTTTGAACGGATTTAATCCTGCAATTCGTTTTTTTTATATCCTTACCATTTTTAGGATTAATTTTTTCACTAATTATTATATGCTATGATAATAATGATATGCAAAATAGAAATTTTCAGTTAAAATTAACGAAAATTCATGAAAAAATATTGAAAAATCGATTTCTTTCTTCTTTCACTCTTGGCCCATTTTTTGCTCATGGGTGTATATATGTATATGTATATATAATATAGTATATAAATTCGAAAATTTTAAAAACTGAATAATGCTGACTAGTTGTTTATTAAATGAAAGATTAAAAATAAATTTTTGTAAATTTTAGGGGTAAAAAAAAAGGTTTTGTATATTATTCTCATTTTTCTGTTTTCCTTAAGAGTAGAATTGATGGTAATTTAAAGAGAAAATAGTTCAATTTTGTTGACGATCGACTCAAAGTTTAATTTGGTTGATTTACGTCATATGATTTGCGCGAAAACTGAATAAAAGTTAGCAATATACTTGGAAAATATTAATTGGTAAGATAAAATTAAGAAGAAATTACAAAACCGTAAAATGTTGTAAAATAATTTTTTATTAAATTGCAAATTAAAAACTATTTGACTTAATTTCGTCATTTATTAATCTATTTGTTACGAAGACAATTATATTCTAATGCATTCACAAAAAAGAGGATGCGACGAAAATTATTGAAATGGTTATTTGCATTCGGTGGAACGAATGAAAAACAATATTTTAATTTGGTGCTGTGACCAGGATAGACATCAACACGGTTGTTTACATCCTCACGTTTTCAACTTTACAACTAAATTTCAATTCTTATTCTAAAAAGTTAAAATTTTCAATCAAACACTAAACGTAAAACAATATTGACACCGTATCATCCAAAACAACGTCGAACAATTCAGTTAGTGATTGCAGCGATTTCTTGTCTAGTATGTAGACAGAAACGCACTTGATACAAAATATGACGTCTTAACATAGACTTAATTTTTGTCAGCAACGCATTAAAAATAAGTATACTTACCTAAATGTGGTAATATATTTCCTTGAATATATTTAATTAAATTGTGGCTGAAAATACTCTGAAAAATATAATGAATATTAATTTAATATATACCAATTTAAATATAATGAACATTAATTTAAAAATATAATAGTTTAAACACACACACACACACACACACATATATATATATATATGATGAAAATTAAAATAATGAAAAAATATTCCAACATTATAAAGAAATAGGGGAAAAAACAAAAACAAAATTATTTATCTGTTTCTCAACGTTTCGTCTTTATTTCAAGACTTCCTCGTATGTATACCGCTTATGGCATAGAATGAGCAAATTTCTCTTTAAAATTTACTCATGAAACCTTTAACGCTATATTACCTTGAATGCTAGCGGCGTTTTTTGTTCGAAAAATAAACATCCATATGACATTAATTATACGTACAAATGTACATGTATTTTATTTTTTTCTAATCAATCATCTCGAGAAAGTTTTGAAATAAAAACGAAACGTTGATAGTAAGTGACCTTGTTTTTTTATCTTTTCATTTCTCCGTGTGGATATATATATATATATATATATATATATATATATACACACACACACACACACACACACATATATATATATATATATATATATATATATATATATATATATATATATATATATATAAGTGAACGTGTCTCTGTGTGTGTATGTGTGTGTGTGTGTGTGTACATTTCCCTACGCAATAACTCTGTCAATTTTAAGTCTACGGACTAGAAACTTGATATACAGGGTACTTAAAACAGCATCCGGCATGAACGCTACATATTTTGATTGTCTTTGTATTAATAATAAAAAAATGAAATAATACGTAAATTTCATTGCAGTTTTGAATTTATTAATACAAAGAAAAACCTATATATAACTTTTTATTATTCACTTATCGAAGGCATAACTGTATATCTTTTATTATTATGTGACCGATTAGATAAACAATAATTAATTACAAAGAAATATTTGGTGTTTTTACAGTGTACGCACCGTGTTACATTTCAGATAGGATTTCAAAATTAAATTACATTTTCATTGTATCTTTCTTTTTTATTAAACGCCCAGCCAATGAATTAAAAATAAATAAATGAATAAATAAATAATCAGACCCCCTTTATTTTCACCGAAAAAATACTAAAAACATTACCAAAAATAAAAAAATAAAAAATCGATTTAGCGTTTCAACATTTGAACAACGCTCGGCTGAAACCGATGATTGCCGGTCTCGCCCGATCAATGCTTGACGGGATTTCCCGAGAATCCGGGTCTTATTATGCAAGAGTACCAAAAATTCTTACGTTTCGAATGCTGCGTTTTTCTTTCTTTTTTCTTTTTTTTTGTTTTGTTCAGACGTTACATGACATTTACGAAACATACCTATATATATATTTTATTCATTTATCGATTAGATGAACAATTATTGATACCAAACAAAAACTGCCAAATTTTTCCGAACGCATGCGTTTTTACTATTTATAGTTTTTCTGATAGAACTTTCTTACACAAGACATTATGCCAACACAAAGTACAGGTTTATTTCTAAAACTAAATAAATAAACAATATCTAATCATATAAAATGTCTCATATATTTTATTCGGACTATTATTCTCATCTTCCCGAAAAATTGAGTTATAGAAAAACATTTAACAAATATCTTAGTGACCCCTGTTTATTTTTTAAACATTTTAAAATCTTATTTAAAATATTTTAAATAACATGAGATATTTTAAATTTAGCATAAAAATACATTCTCTCGGTTATCTTCGAGATTTACTTTGCTTACAGTAGAATAAGTAATTTCCATGAATATGATTTTCATAACAAAAGCGAAAACAAAACATGTATTCACGTTCGAATCCTCGTCTGATGAAAATCCGCCAAAATAGCCAGATTGTCGTCTGCCACTTATTTTAATCAAAACCGCTACAAGACTATTTCAACACTTGAAAGGTCGACACGAAAGCAATCAGTCAAACATAAATAGAAGTTTTCTTTCTCATTATTTTTAAACGAAATTAAATAAAATTTGACGTTGCTCTAAAAATGAAATTTTATTTATAAAGTTTAATTCATCCCCGTCCCAGCATCGACACAAGTGCCAATCGACATTACTTTCTCTTTAAATTAATACATCTGTTTCCTTGAGATAAGGTTCTTTTTTCCAACTAATATTCTTAATTTTCATAGCTTCTTCCTTTTTCTTGAAATAATTTCTCTTTTTTCATTAACCTGTAAGGCGAAAGTGCAAAATAGTTGACAAGCCCCTTCCCCATGTTAAGAATGGCTTTCTAAATAATAAGGTTATTATTTCAGCATGGTTCGTACACTGCACAAGTACCAAAAATTCTGTCAAGACGGGCGTTTAGGTGGCAAAATAATCTCGAACTCTATCAAATAAAAGGAACCAAACTCCCTAATCACCGTTATGTTACTATGACAACAATATATAAACAATGACATCGGTATTTCAGAAGTTAAGTTGAGTTTTAAGTAAGCATACCTTGTTTAAAAAATAATCAATATGAAAAGAACTAAAAGAAAACAATAAACAATTTTTAAATTTTAAACAATATAAATCTTTTTATTTTTATTTGAAACAATATAAATCTTTTTTTCTTTTTATTTTAATCAATATAAATCTTTTTTATTATTTTAAACGATATAAACAACTTTTTGTATTTTTAATTTTTAATTTTAACCAATTTAACTAGAAGTTTGGTGCTTAAGTATTCTTGGTACTGCGCTATTTTAAAATATTTTTTTCAGGTTAAATTTAAGTATCACGATATCTTTGTTTTTATCAAATTATAAGGCGGAAACAGGGAATACTTACAAAACACTCCCCACCCCACGTGTTAAGAATGGTTTTCGAAACAAGAACGTTATTGCAGCATGGCACATAAAATACATAAATACCGAAATTTTTATTATTTTTAACGGTAAATTTTCACTTGGTTTCCACCTGAACATTTCCTTTTAAAATGACGACTTTCACTAGTTTTCTGGTATGTTGAAAACGAATATTTTTATTTTCCGCAATTAAGTAGTTTTTCGAATATCAAACAGTATAATTCTTATGCTAAAAGTGGTGGCATTGTTGTGAAAGAGAATACACGTGAAAATTAATAAATTTCAAAATAAGTGAAAGAGAATAGACGATAAAATTATTAATTAAGTTCCAATACGCATGCTTAATATTAATTTGTATATCGTTTATAACTACTCACGTGATTTAATAATAATCACGAGATTCAATTTTGAATTAAAAGTAAAGCTTTTTACATTGTGTACAGTTATATAAAAACGTTTTATTTATATTGTTTAAACTTAAACTTAAAGGTTTTCATAGTTTCAAATGATAAAAAAGTTCTATTTTTAAATTGCTTTTAAAAAAGTTTTCATAGTTTATAACTATGAAAAGTTCTATTTATGTTGTTTAAATTTTTTTTTTACATATCTGACAATTTAATATTTTTACTTATAATCATATTGTTTATCATTAAAAAAGTATTCATTGTTTAAAATTAAAAAAATGTTTACTTTGTTTTCATGATAACATTACTGATCAATTATAATCTTTTGCAAGAGTTGCTTGGGTTAGAGCATTCTTATCAATCCTTTGATTGCGTTATTGATGAAGATCAAGCAGTAGAATTTCTTGTAGAATTCTAAATGAACTACAGCCGCCTGGAATGCGACATCATAACCTGATATTGAAGGAAGGAGTCCCAGTTATATTATTAAGAAATATTGATCCACCTAAATTGTGCAATGGCACACTGTTAGCAAAAAAATATTTGAAAACTAATGTCCTGGAAGCCATTATAATAACTGGAGATTTTAAGGATGAAACTGTTAATTCATCGGATTTCTTCTGAGATGCCATTTCAGTTCAAACGTGTACAATTCCCAACAAAAATTAGTTTTGCCATGGCTATAAATAAAGCTCAAGGACAAAGCCTAAAAGTTGTTGGACTTAATCTTCAGACACCTTGCTTTTCTCGTGGCCAGTTGTATGTTGGTTGCTCACGCATTGGAAGTCCTGAAAACCTCTACATTTACACACCTGTTAGAAGTCACACCAAAAATGTTGTTTACGTCGAGGCTCTTCAAAATTAGAGGTTCATTTTCCAGTTTTCATATATGCCCTGGATGAAACAGAATTTTAATTATTTACTTTTAATTATTTCATTTACTGAATAGATTACTAATGCCATCTTTATATATGTAGTACATTAAATAGTAAAAACAAAGAGATTTAACAGTTTTCAGATAAGCACTAAAATATAAAATAATTGCAATTCTTACATCATATTTCGAAAGAAGGACGAGGATTAAGCTATAAAAACGCACTATTACTCCGTCAACATGGAGTGTGTGGAAAAAGAAGCCATTATGAATTTATGTTTTGTTTAATCTATTTTATTATAATGTATGGGAACACATATTAAAATATATGATATACAACCTGGCAACACCGGGTACTTCAGCTAGTTTTAAATAAATAGAAAAAAAGACTCACCTTTTTTTCTGTTGTTCGTGACTTTAAATCTTTTATTCAAGCTAAAAAGTTCAACATTAACAAAAAACTTTGGCCTTGTGCTTTAGTTTTTTGTTCATATTGAACTTTTCAGCCTGAATAAAAGATTTAATATCTCAAAGTGTAGTATCTGTTCTGATGCTACACTTAAGTTAATTTTCCCTTGGTCAATGGAGGGGAAACCTTCTATACTGAGACAATTATTATTTTTTTAGTTTCAACCAAAGTGCCGCCTTGCACTTCTTTTTGGGAACTGATTTTTCCCCACGTAAAGAACGACCTTGTGTCACATTTTCCTTGCGTGAGGAAACATAAATACCAATTGAAAAAAGGGCTTTTAATATGAATATCAATACAAAAATACCGAAATTTATAGTATATATATATATATATATATATATATATATATATATATATATATATATATACCATACAATCTGGATATGAAATTCAATATATATATATATATATATATATATATATATATATATATGTATATATATGTGTGTATATATATATATATATATATATGTATATATATGTGTATATATATATATATATATATATATATATATATATATATATATATATATATTTCAAAATAATACATAATTACTATACAATTTGGATATGAAATTCAATATCCTTTTCATTTTGAACCAATATATAATTTCCCTTACTCTATTATTTAAATTTTTTTAAAAAAACTTTTATGATTTTCTATGTTTATTGTATTTAGCAAATTAGGTTAAAACCATTATAATATTTGCTAATATTTTGTCCTCTGAGAAAATGGTAAACATCGAAAACCTATCGTTGAGGAGATGTGCTTATTGAATTGTATCCTTTGTCTTGCATTCAATAAAAATTCTCGATTTGACATTTAATCATTTCACGTCATAACATTTAAATTACTAAATTATGATTTATTTGCTCTATCTGGCATATTGAGCAATTTGTACTTAGCTGGGATTAGGTTTATAAAATATTACAACCAATAATATTTTGTAAGACCAATAATCACTGGATTTCCATACCAGTAGATCTACTGCATTACGTTATTCTGAAGCGTGTGTGTATGTGTATATATATATATATATATATATATATATATATATATATATATATGTGTGTGTGTGTGTGTGTGTGTGTGTGTGTGTGTGTGTGTGTGTGTGATGAAAGCTGCAAAGAAATGGTATTAATAACAACACAGACACCGCCTGCTGTTACTGCCTCGAGTATTTCTTATGATATAGTGTTGTAATGAAAGCGAATCAGACGAAGACACTCTGAATTGGCCAAATAACGTATACGATGCATACAGTCATAAAGAGAAAAGAAAGCAGAACGAAGTATATATTAAACGAGAACAAAAAAAAAGGAGAGAAAAGCGTTTCATAATAACATTAGCATTTCAGCCCGGCGTTGCCCGGGTGTTTGAAGGTGTATGTTGAGGAAAAAAAAGCGGTTAATTTTTTAAACTTTGACCCCTATTATAACCCCTTAACTTTTGTTGTTTTTGACTCAAATCAAGTTATTAAGTTTGATCCATGTCCAAGGAACCTATATATGCAAAATATTCCGACACAAAATTGGGAGAGAAGTTTGGTAGAGGTCTCTAAGGACAAATCATTGAACTTTGACCAGTTAACAGCCAAATTTCTGGCCGAAAACAGATTACAAAGATTTTCCCCAAATCTCAGTACCCTGTATATCAGATTTCGAGTCTGTAGACTGAAAATTGACAGAGTTAATGCGTAGGAAAATGTACACATACACACACAGAGACACGTTCACTTTTATATATATATAATAGATTGGTAATGATTGTAGCAATACTTAATGGAAACAAAATGAACATTACGGTTCTTCGGATATGGCCATTCTATGTGTGACTATTTGTTAAATGATAGACTTTTGCGCCCTTCTCTTTATTATTTATTTATTTTTTCATTTTACTACTCCGACCACAATTCCGTGTCACCCCTAATTTCCGGTGCATGTCGCCCCTAATTTCCGGTGCATTCCCTCTAGATTGATACCTGTCAAACCTAACCTTTCGTGATCCTGCCAACTCGCTGATGGGAAATGAAAATATGCTTCATAACGTTCTATTTCTAAAACTACCTATATAGCAATTAAGCTGGGATTCCCAATGCTACATATTCTGCTTAGCACTTGAAAGGCCAAATAAAATTCGCTTAAAACCATAAGCAGTTCTCTGGTTAATGGCTTTAAAATATTCACAATAAGATCTTATCCTTATTTTAAAACTAGGTTAGTGTTTTAAAACAGATCAAGAAACTAAACAGAGCACACACAAAGGAACAGGTCAACCAGAGGCCAAATAGGCCTTTGTCCGATAAGTGCATGCTCATTGGCTGATAGGAAGGGCGCGGTGGATACTAGTAAGCTGATTGGCTAACTAAAATCTCAATAGAAGAGGAGCATATAAAAACGATAAACAACCACAGAATTCGTGCATAAGCCTGAAGAGCCCTAGAGTGGATGAAACGCGGAATATTCAGTGTAGCTTAATCGCCATATATATTTTATAAATTACTATGTATATATATTGATATATATATATTGATATATATATATTGATATATATATAAATTTATAAATTTATGTTTTTAAATTTTATGAGTTGAAAAAGTTAATCTTCAAATATAGAATTTTTTATTGTTTGAAAACAAAGAATACAATTGAATAAATCTATTTCCTTAACCCATGATTTTTCGATGCTAATTCATCTCCTCAAAGCAAAAATATTAGTAAATGTTTTTATTGGTTTGCACCTAATCTGCTAAAAGCAACAAACATAGAAAATTAAAGTTTTTAAAGTTTTTAAAACATTTTAGATACATTGAATAATGGAATTGGATATTGCGGCAGAAAAATGATATTGTACTTTAAATACAAACATTTTGTAAGGCCGAAAATCACTGGATTTGAAAACCAGTAGATATATTTCATTTCATTATTCTGATATATATATATATATATATATATATATATATATATATATATATATATATATATATAAGCCTGACGAATCATATAGTTGGATGAAACGCAGAATATTCCGTGTAGCTTAATCGCCATATATATTTTATAAATTACTAACTAGCTCTACCTACGTATTGAGCACTTTTGAAGTAAATACTTAAAGTTTACGCATAAATCTATACTTTCGTATAGTAAATTTATGTGAATAAATGAAATAGTTATATATATATATATATATATATAATAACATTTACTCACATAAATTTAATATACGAAAGTATAGATTTATGCGTAAACTTTAAGTATTTAATTTGTTTATCTATTTGTTTGTTTTATAGGCGATTTCATAAGAAAAATAGATCTTCAAGGTGAAGACGCTAGTTAACCGCATACTCAACACAAATCTACAGATATATATATATATATATATATATATATATATATATATATATATATATATATATATATATATATATAGTAATTTATAAAATATATATGGCGATTAAGCTACACTGAACATTCTGCGTTTCATCCACTGACGAATCCTATAGTGGATGAAACGCAGAATGTTCAGTGTAGCTTAATCGCCATATATATTTTATAAATTACTATATATATATATATATATATATATATATATATATATATATATATATATATATATATATAAGAAACTTTTAGTGTCTGTGAGTTCGTTATCTATGTAGTCGAAAACGACTGGCTCGATTTTTATGAAATGTCACGCTAAGATACATTATGTGCCTGGTAATGTTCTTAGATAGGTTTTGTGTCGAAATTTTTCGACAAATATCGATGATCAATAATCGAAATAATTAAGATCAACATACGGTATCTATTTCTTGATATGACTGGAACGCATGCGAAATCAATGTTTCTGCTTAAAACAGAATTTCACAATGATACTTTACTTTTTCATTTTAAATTTAAAATCAAGCAATTATCACCGCACAAGCAGTAATGCCAGGCATATAAAATCAACAGTAGGTTCTTTGATATGACAAGGGCGCGTTTGAAATAAATGTTTTTTTAGAGGACTATTAAACCATTGTTGCTAACTTTTGCATTTTAAACCTTAATTAAACCTATTATATACAAAAATAAGTTGTATGTTCAGTAGTATGTTCTCTACAGTGCAATGTAGACTACAATGTATGGTGGATAAGGTTATTGCTAAGAAGCAGGTCAGGCTCTAAGCCGATTCAAAGCTATATCGGGTCTTCCTTTTGGTATACACACACATTATATATATATATATATATATATATATATATGTATATATATATATATATATATATATATAAGAACAAGTAGTTAATAAAACATGTTAAAAAACTTTGAAAATGAGTTAAAAACATATTTAAATTTTAAAAGGAAGCACAAAATAAGTGGATAGTCCTTAATCTGCGGAGTTTCGAAGAAATACTTTCCTTCTCATTAGAGGGTAGGATTTAGCAAAATGCGAGATCGGATTTTGCTTGCAAAAGTATTTGATGAAACTATAAGTCATAGATCTTACTTGATAACAAAGGAGAGGTAATATGGCGAAGAAAAAATGATTTCACGTGAATATCAAATAACGGTAAAATCCAAAATTCAAAATCCAAAATAATTGGTTAAGTTTCCATTTCCACAAGTAAAATCCAATGGAATCGCGTAATTGGAAGATGGTCCAAAGTAATCCAAAAGGCAGAAATCCGTGGAATAATTCACAACGGTAGAAAAAGTATTTACATCGACTGTCAAGGCTGGGCTAATATTGGGAGAATGAGTAAAGAAGAAGAAGAAGAAGAAGAAGAAGAAAAACAAAATTGAATAAAGATTGAGTTAATATTAGAATAGAAAGGCCAATGTCAAAATGACCCAGACAAGATGACGTTGAAAAGGCGCCAAAATTTAAAGCAGAAAAGCTTTCAACTGAAATATACAAGTTATTACTTAAGAATAGAATTATCAGCAGAAGTTATTAAAGGAAGCAAATGAATTAATGATAAGTTAGATGCATACACATGTATATACATACATAAATACATACATACATACATACATATATATGAATACATACACTTACACATATACATACATATATATATACACAACAAACACACCCACGTATACACACACATATATATATATATATATACATACAGATAAGTAAATAGATGAGTAAATAATTTAATAAAGAGTTAAAAAAAAATTAGGGGAGAAGATGGCCGGTATCTACAATTCCGGAATAAGGCAAATAAGTATGTAAGTAAATGCACATGGTAAAATATAAGTAAACATACATGCAGAATATATATATATATATATATATATATATATATATATATATATATATATACTAGCACCCCCACCCTACGTTGTCTGATCGGAAATTACAGTTAAATATAGTATTTTAATTTAAGTATTTCAATATAATGCAAATTTCGTATTTTAATAGTCATATTGATTATTATATTGTACCTAATATATACTGCAGATTAAAAAATAAATTAACCGACTTAAACGTATAAATGTTTATTTAAGCATGCGGAAAGTATATACATTATTTCGAATTACGCCTGCCAAGTTCAAATTTATACCTTTTGTCTCAATAGCAGATTGTTTCGGTTAAAAGCCAAATCGAATTTATTCCATTGGTCCGAATAACCCATATATCAAGTTTCAAGTCTCTATACCAAAAATGGACAGAGTTTTGGTAGAGAATGTATCGTCATGATATGTTTTGTTACATAGCTCAACCCAAATGCTTTTGTTGTAATATTTCTGATGATTAATGGGGTTATGATCCCTGAAAGTTTGGAGATTCTATTTATAAACGCTGCTGATAGGAGCTGATAAATCAAATTGAACCACATTCTGCAATCAACCAATCAGAAACCAGAATTTCTCCATAAAAATTAAAGCTTTTGGCATTCCAGCACATAATTCTTTCGGGTTAACACGAGAAAGATCTTTTGCTCTTTCGCTGCAAAATTATAAAGTCCAACACCTCTAGAGAAAAAGCTATCCCCTGAAAATTCTTCATGTCCAGGACTTGCACAGAATAGCTACCCATCGGAAAGTTTTCTGAAGTTAAACATGGCTTCCAATTCAAGAGCTTCAATACGGAACATGCACTCACAAGTTTTCGTACTAAGTAAGCTATATACGTCTTAATAATCATAACAACTGCAGGAGCATGAAGAAACGCAAAACACGTGTGCCATTTCGTGGGTAGCCTGTCGTAGATCGGTGATAGAAATAGCAACGATTTCACCTCAAACCAAATTTGGCCCTGTGCCACGTTTATAGCGACTTCGCCAACTCAACACACTCACACACGTCACGAGTAGTGAACTAACGGGCAGGAATAAATAAAGTGCAACATAATAATAGCAGCGCATATTTCCAACAACACACATCAATCATTCATTCAGTCAGCTTTTCTTCAAAACCTACATGATCGTCAAAGTAAGGTCGTTGATCATTTAGCATCTATATTGGCTATATTGGCGTACAATGTGTATTAGTATAACGTACAGTATATAGTACGTGGAGTTCATATAGCATGTTTAGCTGTGTTTCTAAGTGTGCGTGTGGGGATCGCATATGTTACAGGCGCAGTGGCTGTTGCTTTTAATTATAACGTATATTAAGTTTTGTTATGTTAACGAGAACATCTTTGACAAAAATTAATTTGAGACATTCTTGTTGTCAATATATAAAACTAGATGTCCGTGTCCCGGTGTTGCCCGGTGAATAAGATTAAAGGAAGAAAATCAATGAAAATACGGAATTGTTAATTTGTAACGAATAGGTAGCTCATGATTGTAGTATAAGAATGTATGCAATTCAATATGTGTTTGTTTTGCGAAATTACATTTGCTACCTATGCTGTTTATGACTCGTGTTGAAATCATTAAACACACACACACACACACACACACACACACACACACACATATATATATATATATATATATATATAATAACATTCTGGTATATTTAAAATACCATAAATATCTAATAATCTCCTGGCTAATCATCGCTCTCTCTCTCACTCCCAAATTCATACCTCTATGCAAAACCCCTTGATATGCTTATTGATAAAATAGCATCTATATTTTGTTGACTAGTACCCCCTTCTTATCCGATGAGAAGCATTAGGCTTCGAAATGCCAGGCATAAAAAGATTTCATAACCTCTATATACTATATTGTATTCCCTTGTTTCAAATAGATCAATAAATATATAACCGTCATCATCAACATCAACCAGGGTTTTATCACTCAATGATGAACCCCTCCCTGGACTTTAGTAACCTAACTCTGCTTCGAGCTATTCGCTGCCATGTGGGACCCATGTGCTTTATCAGGTCGTCCCTCCATCTTGTTCTTGGTCTTCCCTTTGGCCTCTTATGTTCACAAGGTCCACTCTTCCCATCCAAACACACACACACACACACACACACACACACACACACACACACACACACACACACACATATATATATAATGAAAATGAGGCAATGCGTTATTTTGAAAAAGAAAAATATGAATAAATGCATTTAATTTCAACTGAAAAAG
>NC_136515.1:77408112-77535612 GCF_053919585.1 Euprymna scolopes
AAACTTAGAATTCCACAATCAACCTAACAATTTCCAACGGAAACTGCACAAAATCGTAAGAAACATAAACAATTCTAATAAAATCTTTGTAAAAGCAGATAACACTAGAAACTTTTATAAACTAGATAAACAAGAATATAACAAACTAATCACAGAAAACATTACAAAAAACTACAAAATGCTAGATACAAACAGATGCGACTACATAGATATAATAAATACTGAAAGTAAACAAATTACCGATAAATTAAAAATTAGCGATAAAGTTGGCAAATTGAAACATAGAGAGGCATACTTTCTGCTTTAAGACCACAAATGGGACTTTAATAATAATCCCAACACCCGCTTGATAAACCCAACTAAACCAGAAATAGGTAGAATTAGCAAAACTATACTTTCTAGAGTAAAAAAATAAATTAAACAAGACGTAAAATTAAACCAGTGGGCAAATACTGCCAAAGCAATCACCTGGTTTAAAAATATAGAAAACAAAGATAAATGTATGTTCATACAGTTCAACATCATAGACTTCTATCCCTCGATATCCGAAGAACTTTTTAACATTGCCCTAGAATTTGTCCGAGGCATACACTGATATATCCTCGGAAGAAATCAACATCATTAAAAAATGCAGAAAATCAGTTCTAATAAATAATAATAACCAATAGATAAAAACTAAAATGAAAAATTCCTTTGATTTGGCGATGGGTGCCAGGGATTCTTCAGAGGCATCAGATCTTGTGGGATTATTCATTCTATATACCCTCACAAGCATATTTGATAATACGGATATCGGCCTATATAGAGATGACGGACTAGCTATAATAAAAGACGCCAACAAAGTCAAGGGAGATAACTTTAAAAAAATCATACACAAGGAAATGAAAAAATTAGGCCTAAAAGCAGACGTATCAGCTAACATAAAAATAACAAACTTCCTGGACGTAACGTTAAACTTAGATAAAAACACATATGAACCATACATAAAAGATAACGCTACTCCAATTTACGTAAACCTTAAGTCCAATCACTCACCATCAATTATAAAACAGATTCCTAACTCGATCGTAAGTAGACCCAGTAATAACTTAAGCGATGAAAATGCATTTAACAGGTCAACCAATATCTATGAAACAGCCCTAAATATAGTGGATACAAAAATATCGATAGCAAATATTAGCAAAAGAACACCAATAACTATAATAAAATTTAAAATAGAAGAAAAAGAACTATAATTTGGTATACAGTCCCATACAATCAAATGTTAAAAACAAAACTTGGCAAGAAATTTCTGGATCTTATTGAAAAACACTTTCCCGCAACCAACCCCTTACACAAAATCTTCAATAAAAATACCTTAAAGTTATCCTACAGCTGTTGCGAAAATTTAGAGATGATAATTAAAGCACATAATAGCAAAATATTAAATAAAAACAATGTAAACAACAACAAAATAAACAATAAAAAAGTAGACACCATGACAAAAATAAAACTAACACTAGCAGAAGTAATAATAATAATAATAATAATAATAATAATAATAATAATAATAATAATAATAATAATAATAATAATAATAATAAACCAACCCCGGACAAGAACAACCATACTAGAAATAAAAATACTAATAACGAACAGGATAAATGCAACTGTAGACACCGCACACTTTGCCCACTTCAAAATAAATGTCTAACCAAAAGCATAGTTTACCAGGCCACAATATTTGCGAAAGAAAAACCGAATAACAAGAAATATTATATAGGTATGACTTCCTTAGATTTCAAAACTCTATGTTATGACCACAACAATAAAAAACACCGTATGAAAACAACGCTAGCAGATAAATACTGGGAACTCAAGGAAAGCGGACATTCGCCGGTAGTCGAATGGAAAATAATAAGACAAGCTACCACGTGTAGAGACCTAGACGACCCATGTAGATTATGCCTTCATGAAAAATTTGCTATACTGTACTTTAAAGAACCCAAATATCTATTAAATTGTAGAAGAGAAATAGCGAACAACTGTGTTCTCAAGATAAAATTTACTCTAGGATAGCGATACAAAATAATTTTAAAACTAACAAAAACAATAGAAAATAAACAAATAAATAAATTAAATAAACATGAATATATATAAATGATCATATATATATATGCATATATGTATGTACATATATATATATATTTATATATAAACTAACATAAAAACTAAAAAGAAACCTAACCTAGATTTAAAACAAGTCAAGAAACTAGATATCCAGGCTAAATAGAGCACACACACAGGAACAGGTCAACCAGAGGTCAAATAGCCCTTTGTTCGATAAGTGCATGTTCATTGGCTGATAGGAAGGACGCGGTGGATACGAGAAAGCTGATTGGCTAACTAAAATCTCAATAGAAAGTGCGTATATGAAAACGAGAGACAACTACAAAATTCGCGCATAAGCCTGAAAAGTCCTAGAGTGGATGAAACACGGAATATTCAGTGTAACTTAATTGCCATATATTTCATAACTTACTATATATATATATATATATATATATATATATATGTATTAAAAATTATAATAGAAATTATAATACAAATTATATATATACACACAAACACACACACACATATATATATTAAAAATTATAATAAAAATTATACACATACAAACACATATATATAAACACAAACAACTTTTGTTTACTGATTTTGGTTTGAACTTTGTAATTAATGTTCTTGTTTGTGATTTCACTTATTCTCGGAGACGATAAATGCTAGATCATAGCTTCGATGAGTTGATTGTCGATAATCGAGTTTCGATCTGGGCTTGAGACATTTGCTTGCCTAAACAAAGTGACACAACTAAACAGTATGTAAGTTCATGATTTTGTATATATATATATATATATATATATATATATATATATATGATTAGTTTTTTTGGAAAAAGAATTCCAGCAGAGTGCTCAATTAAAAGGAAAATCCAAATTTTAAGAGCGTACTTATATTTTGTGTACAGAAAGTTGTTAGTTGAGACAGGTCATTGGTACCGTCGGTTTCAAGCCCGATAATAAGGCCCGTTTAAGGTATCCTTATCGAGCTCTCTTCAGCCAAGACGAATATTGGCTGAAGAGAGCTCGATAAGGATACCTTAAACGGGCCTTATTATCGGGCTTGAAACCGACGGTACCAATGACCTGTCTCAACTAACAACTTTCTGTACACAAAATATATATATATATATATATATATATATATATATATACACAAAGTGACTCCTAAAAAACGGGCCCAACTCTAATTAGGCCCTGTTTCTTAGTGTTTTGTCCGAATGAAATTAAACTTTGGTCATAACTAGTTTATTATATTCAACACATCACATCAAAACACTAGGGTCTTTGGCCTTTTTTCTCCATTTTACAGCATGTGTTCTAGATGGCCTCCATTTAGCTTTTGTTTTGTTTTTTGATCACCCTGTATACTCGGTGTTGCTCGATATTAAACGTAACGTTACATTCCTTTAAAAATGAAAGAAAAAAGGAAAGAAACCGAGACATGTGCATGCGAGTACTGTGTTTTTTTTTTTATTCAATTTTATAAGTAAAAAATACTCGGGCTGTGATCGAAACCAAAACCAGTGAGTAAAGTACGACAACCATTAGGCCAGCTTGCCAAGATCTTTAAGAAGTGTTTTCAAATCTCATATTTTTAGCAGAAGGAAGCTGTCATGTGAACAATTCGCGCATGCTCATTTGTGAAACTGTTCACATACAGATCAAAATCCGATAACCGCAAGTAATAATTTTTCAAGTTTGACCCCTTAGCAACAACGGATGAAAAAAGATTAAATTCTTTTCTACCTTTGTGAATACCCTATATACCAAATTTTAAGTCAGTAAATTAAAAATTCGGTTGGTATATTTGTTGGGAGTTGTCCTAACTCATTCTCTCTCTCTCTCTCTCTCTCTCTTTCTCTCTCTCTCTCACACACACACACACACACACACACACACACACACATATATATATATATATATATATATATATATATATCCCTATCTAGCAAATGTCTTTCCCTGCAGAATGATGGCTGTTAGTATATTTATTGGATAATCCAGATGCCCGGGCATAAAGTCCAATGAAAGTCACTCAAAATCTGAATGCAGGTGCTTTCCGGAATGACATTAAAGAAGTCAAAATTGGGGACGTAGAATCCACGGAGATTAGGTTAGCGAGATTGATCGACATTTTCCAGACAATGATGGGATGTTGAAATCATCTGGTTCAATAAAATAGATGTGCAAACAACGGAGAGAGAGAGAGAGAGAGAGAGAGAGAGAGAGAGAGAGAGAGACTACGACGGACGAACTAAGCGACACACACCAACCCCGCCACGCGCACTGTCACTAATGTCAAAACTGTCTATTTTGAATGAACAACATAGTTTATAACCAGCTGAGTATTTTTATTATTGCTGCCAAGTGTATATATAGAGACAATGACAAGGGTTGATTTTTTTTGGAAATTATATAGACTGAAAAACACTTTTGACGACCGGCCTTAGCTAATATACAACCTTTCAGTGATTGCATTCGTTAGCGTTTACTATTTTCTAACATCTGATATCTTATCTAAATATCTTCTCCAAATATGAGATTAGAACGTCAATCGCATAAAATGAAGTGACAGTTTCAAAAGATTAAATCTCTGCGCAAGCATATATCATCCAAGATCGGATAAGCAGATAGTCTTATAGTTACTTATTTGGATTAAAAGCTAGCGCAGGCGGAATTTTCTCTGCTAGCCTTTCAATCACCGGCCCGAAGAATGTTGTGAATAAATTCTCCTCCATTTTAGTCTCCGGCCTTCTAATGGTAAGGCGTATCTGCTGTTTGACTTTTTTTTTTATTATTCTGACACTATGGACTGTTAACTGTATGTTATATATTGATAGAGGTAAATCTACTATTAGCTGTAAGCCAGTGTTTATTGTTGAGGGCTATCTTGGTAAACAGGATATGCTTTAGACAAAGGGTTGTGAAAGCGATCCAAATCGATACTGCTGAGAGTGTGTTATCCGAAATATAGCAACACAAATAGTGAACGGCTTTTTATTTATCTCCCACACCTAAGACGTCTAGTTTTCATCCTAAGCGATACTAATTCCCACTATAATCAATGCTGGCATTTAGGAGATTGAAAATTGCATTGTAATGATGACTGAACTTATGCATCTTTGGCATGAACGTTACATCTCTGTTGCAGATATTGACGGTGTGAGATATTAAGAAAGCAAACCCTGTCGTAGACGTGCGCTGTAAGCAGAGATGCGTCATTGCATACCTGGCAAAATGCATTGAGAATGTTGGTGACCATGTAGAAACATATTGTGGAGCATCAAAGATCGCTCGTTTTTGTGGTACCACTTTCGTTCTCGTAGCTCTTACACTTTTTAGTACAACGGATAGGGAGCTTTATTTTTGAAACGACCTCCGTATATATTGAGGAGTGATATGTATATATATATATATATATATATATATATATATATATATATATATAAAAGTGTTTCCTTTTCAGATTAAATGTTTTTAATATGTTTTTAACTCATTTCAATTATATTAAATATATCCAATTTTATTAACTGTTTGCTCATATATATATGTGTGTGTGTGTGTGCGTGTGTGTGTACATATATATATATGTGTGTGTGTGTGTGACACTATCGTTTCCCGGGGACTGTTACTTGATTGAAGAACGTCCTGGGAACGCAACCAGCTCTCCGGATATTAGAACATGACAAGTATGGAGTTGTGGATTTAAGTATTGTCCCGGTGGAAATGATTTGAAAAGTGCTGGCCAATTCTCTTCTTGACTCGCTTAATTCTTGTTAATTGTCTGTCCAGTGCATGTTTATGATGACTGTGCTGTCAAAATAAAAAAAAAGGATGACCATAAGTTTCTGGCTGAGTTTGCTCTATCTGGCCTTCTTGGGTCTGGGAGAGCCAATATTCTTTCACTGGGAACTCTGTCTCTTCGTCTCAGGTTCCTACCAGTAGATCCAGCTTCTATCACAGGTCACATGAGATTTAAAATCTGCGGGATCTGAATTTATCAGATCGACCATCTTCTTGCTGTCGTGATTGTTTCTTGCTTTCTGATCTTCTCTGAGCACCCGTTTGGAAAAAAAATTCCGCATCTTCAGTTCTTCATGAATAATTGTGTGTACAGTTCCAACACTGACATCAAACGGTGCACTTATAGTCTCTAGAGACACCCGATGCTCCTAATCCATTAAATTCTTTATTTGGCCATTTAACTCTGGTTTCCTGACTTCTTTACTCCTCCCAAACCCCTCATCATCCCTTACAGCCTCCTGCTTTAACTGATACTAGATTCATGCAAGATGATCCAAAAGACATCTGAATCATTCCATACGTTACTGTGGCATTTTTTTCCAAATTTAAAACATAATTTTATTGCATATCGTTCTTTTGAAGTGCTCTCACGTCCAAACTGCATTTTTGATATCCACTAGCTGTTACACCCAGGCTTTAGTAGGGTGTATTCAAAATCCTGCTGTAACTGTTCATTTGAACCCGAAATCATAAAATATTAGTCAATCATCACAGAAGATGCATAGAAATAACACACTGAATTTACAGGAGTGCACGACAGTTTTTAATACCTGTACAAAAAATAAATCTTGAAACTTATTGAAGGCACCTTTGTATATATTCCTCTATACAGAATAATCTCTTAGATCAATGAAGGAACCAACACGACTGTTGGAATACATATTCTAGGCAACACTTCGTAGCATGGGAGCATTCTTCGGTGAAATCCAAAAATTCAGTACACAAAGTTAAGACACAGGTTTAGCTAAATATGGAACAGAAATCACTAAGCATGAAACAAAATACGAAACACGTCTTGTTTTATCATGAGACAATAATAAAATAATGTTTTATTTTTACATTTCTATGTAAATGTTTTCATATTAAAAATATATTCATATTTTATTTCGAAAACGTCATTTAAACTTTCGTAGTTTATAAATTAGTAAATAGACATGATAAGTTTTTTCTTGGCCTGCATATAAAAAAGTAATCTATTTTCCCGGGCAACGCCGGGATACAAGCAGCTAGTTTATCAATAAAAGTTAAATAAAACCAATAAATCATTTTTGGCTAAGTCGTTTTGATATTTTAAAACAATCGGCCGTATCGTTAAACATTGACTTTAACTGCTATACATACTGTGCACCTTAAAATAGATTAAAAACAAGAAAAATAATCAATTATAAAAACAGGTTTATCCACATATGAATTGTTTTGTATCCGTCCAAAAGTAAGGCTGCCTAGTTTTTTTTTTAAAACTAAAACACTAAAACGTAGAAGAGCTACAAAGACGGGAGTGGTATCATTAAAACGAGCAACCTTTTAAGCTCTAGAATTTATTTTTCTACATAGTCATCATCATTACTGACGTACACTTGCAAATCTCTTTTGATGCCTCAGTTGTAAAAGTTCGACTCGCTCTTTGTTACGCACATATATGTTGCCATCGAGAATTAGACGAACCCGTCGCCTTACTGCACGGAGATCAACTGCATCGGCTTCGTAAACGTACAATAGGCGCCGATGAATGTTGATCGGTTCAATTTTGTCTCAATAGAGGAATTCAGTGACGCACCTCTGCTTCTGACGCACGTCCATGATAGGGTTGCTTTCTTTGAGTCTCACAGTGCTAATAATTTGCAACAGAGAGATGAAACTTCAAGGTCATTAATGAATAAGTTCAACAACCATAACAATGCCATTTACATTCCTCTCTGATCCATTCGGGCGGAATAAAAAATAAGAGGCATCACTTTTAGGATATATGGGTAAGTGCCTTTTTGAACTGATATGTGTTTACACAGATCGCACACACGCACACAATTTCAATTATGCACCGGTTATCTGCCTTTGTGGTTTCCGTTTAATCCGACAGGCGGCGTTTTTCCTACTTCCTGTTTCGCTTTTCTCTCTCTCTCTCTCTCTCTCTCTCTCTTTTTCCATTCGAGCCGCTGACGGGAACACATGTTTTTTTTTCTAATCGAGCTACTTGTGGGCCCGTGCCGACTCTTGCTGCCGAATGCAGGGTATGTCAGCGGCCAGGGAATTATCGCACTCTTCAGCATATCCAGGTACACTTTGATGTTGACATTTAAGCCGACTTCGAAGATGTGAGGTGACATGATGTGGCCATCATTTGAAACCACTTCAAAGACCATAACCTTGAACGGAAACTCAGAGAGCATGAGTTGTATAGTGGCACATCTCCAATTTCGCCCGTTGAACATTGTTTCACTTTCAGACATGAAAGAAAGCTGCTATTTCTCTTGTATTTCTATTTGTACGTAACTGTCCAAATAGTCGATGGTCTGCGAAATAAAAAAGAAGAAAATCGAACCGGTTTTCTTCAAACGGAAATGGAATCATGTCTTTATTACGGCGACAATTTTATCGTTCCATCATGTAGATGCGATACGTTATCTGTGAATGTTAAACAGAGGAGTGTTGAACTGTTAGGTAGATTGCTGTTAGCCTCGCAATTGGAAGCTGGGAATGTTTCGTAGAATTTACCAATTCGTAGTCTTGGACAATGTAGTGTTTTGTTGTGTTAATTAATATAAAAATATTTACTTACCATATATGGAATGATCCTGATGATCTTATCTTGAGCTGCAATGATAAAAATGGTTTCGTTCGATAATTAAAATGCAATAACACACATGACACGTAAATGAATGGTAACATTTAATACTAATACGATTAAACTTCTCTCTTTCAACAATTACAAGAAACCTCTCCAACCACTGATATCCATGACAAATAACAGTCTACATGAAAATTCTTACTTCAAACTCCTTGGTTTAGATTAAAGTGTAGTATCTGCGCGGTGATCTTGAAGTAATCTGCCACTTGACCCCACCAGGACAAGTTTAAGGCATTTTTTTCACGTTTTTCACTTTTTCATTATTTTTTCATTTGATTGTTGTTGTTTAAATGTTTTTTTTGTGTGCTTCTTCTCTTCCTTACTCTCAGGGATGAGATGATCTAATCTCGCCACAATTGCGAAGCAGCACTCTGACCTGCCTAGCCCAGCTATAGGAAATATGAAACGAAACAAATACTTTGAGGACATTGCGAAAGCTATTGCAAGGCAGGTTGGCTCCTTCTATCCTACTAGAAAACTACTCACACCCGAGAGTACCCTGTACAGCTACAAGGCAACTATTTGCCCGTGCATGAAGTATTGTTACCACATCTGGGATAGTGCATTTATCACTAGTCCCTCCCTCTTTAATAGGGTAAAAAAAGAGTTTTCAATCTAATAAGTCCCACTTTGTAAACGAAGCTCCGACCTCTGTCTCATCGCTGTAATCTTGCATCCAAGTGCTTGTTTTAAAAGTATTTTAATGGAATATGTTCTGGTGAACTCATTGCACTTGTACCCCTTCGACGTACATATTCCCGACAAACCCGCTTAGCAACGAAATCACACTCCTTCACTGTCGAGGTCCCTAAATGTCAGAGAGCTTTCTACTCTAATAATTTTTTCCTTCGAACAGCTAGACTTTGAAATTTCCTTCTGTAATTTACTGTTCTGCACTGATATGCAAAAGTTTAAATGTAATGTACACTAACACCTTGTTAATCCTTCTTAATGATCCCAATTAGTAGCTCCTTACGTCCAAGTGGCAATATGCCTTGTTTGGGCTGAAGGTAAGTGAAAAAACATGAAAACGAAGAAAGGATGGAAAGAATGGTAAGATGTTTAATATGAGGTTGAGAATTGAGTGGAAGAGAAATAAAGATACAGCACAATATATATATATATATATATATATATATATATATATATATATATATATATTGGATACTAGAAAGCTGATTGGCTAACTAAAATCTCAATAGGAGAGGAGCATATAAAAACGATAAACAACCACAGAATTCGCGCATAAGCCTGGGGAGTCCTAGAGTGGATGAAACGCCGAATATTCAGTGTAGCTTAATCGCCATGTATATTTTATAAATTACTATATATATATATATATATATATATATACATATATATATATATATATATATATATATATATATTTAGATCTTGGAGGTGGGCTCCTTCACTGTTGAGCCCTTTCAAACGCCGGATTCTTATCAGTAAAAATGGAGAAGATAAATTTCAATACTTCGTGGAATAAATATACTCAGCACAAAAAAAATCCAAGAATACCTAATTGTCTTGACGAAAATTGAAGAACTATTAAGACAAATAAAATGCAAGGTTTATTTCTTTTATATAAATCCTCAAATTTTAAAAGCAATGATTATTTTAGCTGCAAAAATTGTGAAATGGCACCACGTTTCAAGCAACTTGAACATTTCGAACGTTATAAATCAAATCACGTTGCACAATAAAGAAGCACAAGCAAAAAATAACTAGAAAACCCAGCTAAAGAAATTAACAACTCCAAATTTATACAAACTTAAAAAAACAAAAATATCATAAATGATTCAAACAAAAAATTAAAAAAACTATTAAAAATCAATTTCGTTAATAAAATCGATTCAGATAGCACCATTATAATGGACCGGCTTAAAATAAGCAATAGACTGCGCAAAAAAGAAGCGTGCATACTTCTTAAGGATCATAAATCTGACATTGTGAATAAACCTTCCACTAGATTCATAAACGCCTGCAGACCAAAAATTGGTAAAATAAATCCAAAAATAATAAATATAATAATAATGTAAAGACTACTTATAAACTGAAGGTATGTGTTAACACGGCCGAAACAACCATACAATTCTATATAGGAAACTACTACGCGTCAATCACCAAATAACTTTTAGATGATGCAATGGAATTTGCTACACTTTCTCGGACATATCTGAGAATAAAATCGAAATTTTCATAAAATTCAGAATGATTGTATTGTTAAGCATTTACGAAGTGTGGACCTAAAAGATCGGGTCAGCCAATTTGAGATTTCTATGGGCTCGCCTACATTTTACATAAGCTTACCAAAGGCATTGAAGGCGAAAATACCGGACTCATATTTATAAAAGATTCCACGATGTGAAAACATGAAGATAGTAATTGCATTGACTGGGCTTGGGTCTGTGGATCATATTGATGGACCCAGGTTTCATCCTGTGTAATCAGTCTTTAAAAAAACTTTGACTCATCTTTTTGGCACATCTCCAAATTCATCCTCGAGCACTCGGCGCGTTCTCGCTTCTGGAATCGTGTGAGCAACCTGGGAATCCATCTGGCAGACACCTTATGGATATGCAAATTGTCAGGAATGATAGTTTCCATAGACCCTGTACTAATCTTGACATCTTGGACTATTTGGTGAATAGTAATGCGCCGATCTTCCAAAATGGCAGCCTCAACTTGACGGACAGATGCCTCATCAATGGCAGAAGAGGTGCGACCAGGTCTGGGGGCTGTTTCCACAAACTTCCAGCCATGTTTGAATTCACGATGCCAGCGTTTTACAAGGTCATATGATGGGGCATTATCACCATAAGTTTCTTTCATTTCATCAAAAGTCTCCTGTCGTGTGCATCCTTTCAAATACAAAAACCAGATCACTATTCAACATTCAATAGGCTCCATTTCACACCTGACTCAGGTCAAACACTTGTAAAACAGAAATCACAATTAGTTCAGAGCTGTAATTTGCCACATAACCCGTAGAGATAAAATTCATTGCACATGCAAAATTTCAGCTAGATCAGATAACTAGAAGTGGGCCAGGGGCATTACTTATTGCACGCCCCTCGTATCGATTCATTAAATTGAAACGTCACTTTTACCTCGGCATGACTTTATCTGGTTTCAGTCGGCATAATGGAATGTCTTTCTTTAAATTATCTCTGTATATACACTAGACACAATGCTTCAATCAAACAACATTAACCTATCAATATGTAATTGTTTTCATATGTCCGTGTACAGAAAGCTAAATAACTAATACACTTGTGCAATACACTTGCGCAATGCACTTTTGCAGTACACTTGCGTAATGCACTTGTGCAATACACTTGTGTAGTAAACTGGCGCAATACATTTGTACGGGTGATTCATAGATTCTATTTTTTCTCAATAACAATTAGGTTTTGACAAAAATAATCTCGTTTTTCAACATGAAGTCGAACGTCAAAAAACGACAATATTTTTGCACCAACCTACTAGTTACCATTTTAACAAAAACAAAGCAACGAAAGTAAACAATTAAAAACCGTTTTTGGTAGCGGTAAATGGACAGACATTTGTTCAATTCCGATACCGATTCCGATACCGATTTCGATACCTAAAAATGTTCTGATTTTTTCGATTTCTGATTCCAGTTCCGCTTCAACGTCGCAACACTAGTTGATATGCCTTAAAATAAAGACCAATATCAGGATCAATTGTTCATTAATAATAGAAATTATGTTTCTGTACTAATTAACACAGAAAAGTATTGATATTTTATAAAATCATCAAACTGCAAACGATCGATCTAATTAACTGACAATAGATAATAGGTTCAAACATAAAACAACATAGGCAACAATTTATATGAAACCCTAACCCTTACCCCAACCCTAACCCTTACCCAAACCCTAAGCCTAACCCTTACCCAAACCCTAACCCTAACCCTTACCCTAACCCTTACCCTAACCCTAACCCTTACCCCAACCCTAACACTTACCCTAACCCTAACCCTTACCCCAACCCTAACCCTAACACATACCCTAACCCTAACCCTTACCCTAACCCTAACCCTAAGCCTAACACTTACCCTAAGCCTAACCCTAACCCTAACCCTAACCCTTACCCTAATCCTAACCCTAACCCTTACCCCAACCCTAACACTTACCCTAAGCCTAACCCTTACCCTAACCCTAACCCTAACACATACCCTAACCCTAATCCTTACCCTAACCCTAACCCTAAGCCTAACACTTACCCTAAGCTGAACCCTTACCCTAACCCTAACCCTAAGCCTAACCCTTACCCTAACCCTAACCCTAACCCTAACCCTAACTCAACGATGTATAGGCAAACAAACACATGAATTATTTACAAATGGAATTGTTCTGAAATTAATAACTTTAAACAATGCACAGGCTTAGTACATTTTGTTAATAACAGACCAGATTACATCGAGGATACGTCGTCAACAATCAATCGATACAGATTTTGCTTCCTTGAACTGAGGCAAAGTTTTGTGAAATTCTAGAAAGGGTCGCTTACTCAGGCTTCAGTTTTGTTCATTCAGAAGTGTTTAGTTTATTGATAATTGCTTGAATGATCCTAATAAAATGCCCGGGAATATTTTGTAGGCATTTCCTCTCATTCGTTGGATTTTCAATTTATTCTGGAGAGTAGAAATTGGAACATTGCTTTACTTTCGATTGCCTTGCAACTTTCTCTTCTTCTACGTTATCTTTTAATTCTCTTATTCCTTAAGCGATGTTCAAGACAAAGGGGGAAGCATTGTTGTTTTCTGAATCGTTGACTAATTTTTGAGTAAGAAGTAGTACATTTTGTTTTAGCCCCTGAGATCAAGTGGCTTCATGCCTTGTCTGGTACGGTTTTCATAAAAAGAAATACACTGGCCATGAATCCAACATTCACACGTCTAACCAATTAAGAAATAGTTAAGTGACAAAAAACAAGAACATAAATTAACTCAATCAGCTTTTAAACTGAAAGAAGAAGAAGAAGAAGAAGAAGAAGAAGAAGAAAAAGACAAAGAAGCAGAAGAATAAAAAAATAAGGAGAAGCAGAAGAAGAAGAAAAAGAAGGAGAAGAAGAAAAAGAAGGAGGAGGAAGAGGAGGAGGAAAATAGAGAAAGAATGAGTAGCAGGAACATAATTGGGGGAGGAATAGTAGGAGTATGATGAAAAAAGAAAAAAACAAAGAAAACAGTCACCAGAAGGATATACGCTGGTTTTGTAATAGTTTTGTGTGTCTAATCGAAACAGGTGCTTGTAATCAACTGTTAAGACGTATTTCTGTATGAGTGACTGCCCGACTGTTCACTAATATATCTCTAATTGTTCTGAGTCATCCTAAATGCGCCGGGGTACAGTGGTAAATGTGCCGCTTTGCATGCAGCTGACTCGGGTTTCAAATCCCAAGTCGGTATGTATTCTACAGAAAAGCACAAACGAAGCCGAAACAAATCTGATTCATTATTAATTGCTGGCTGCAAGTTGTGTGTACAGTGTGTCGGAATGTGGAATATATATATATATATATATATATATATATATATATATATATATATATATATATATATATATATAATAAAAATTATATATATATAAAATAAAAATTATATATATATATAAAATAAAAATTATATATATATATATATATAAAATAAAAATTATATATATATATATATATAAAATAAAAATTATATATATATATATATAAAATAAAAATTATATATATATATAAAATAAAAATTATATATATATAATAAAAATTATATATATATATAAAATAAAAATTATATATATAAATATATAAAATAAAAATTATATATATATATATATAAAATAAAAATTATATATATATATATAAAATAACAATTATATATATATATATATAATAAAAATTATATATATATATATATAAAATAAAAATTATATATATATATAAAATAAAAATTATATCTATATATATAAAATAAAAATTATATATATATAATAAAAATTGTATATATATATATATATATATATATATATATATATAAAATAAAAATTATATATATATATAATTTTTATTTTCTTATCAAGTTTAAATTCATACCTTTATTTTAATTTTTTCCAGAAACATCTGCCTTACTTTAATGCTAGGTTTATTTATGGTGTCTTTTACATTTAATAAACACCCTTCACAATATTTGCTGACGAGGAAACTTTGTTTATTAAAAAACTATATGTAATAATTATTGTCCGTAACTTGATGTCTAC
This sequence comes from Euprymna scolopes, assembly GCF_053919585.1. Classification (NCBI taxonomy): domain Eukaryota; kingdom Metazoa; phylum Mollusca; class Cephalopoda; order Sepiida; family Sepiolidae; genus Euprymna; species Euprymna scolopes. The sequence goes on from NC_136515.1 coordinate 77,423,139, forward strand.
CACAATAAAAAACAGTTTTCCGAAACGATCGTACAAATAATTGATTTTGTTGTTGTTCCTTCTTATGAAACGGATTTTTGATTTAATTATAATTTGATTTTTAAATTTTAAATTATCAATCACATTACTAAATATTATATATATATATATATATATATATACATATATATATATATATATATATATATATATATATATATATATATATATATAAGTGATAGGCGATTACAATATTTTCCTGATTCCTTACTAAATTCCCGATTTCGGTACAATTACCGATTCCGATTTTGATTCTTTATAAATCTCTAAAGATTTAACTATAAAACAAGATTACAGTAAAAACATGTTAAATGTGTATATGTTTTATCAAACATAAAGGCACACTTGTGGATTTGTGATTTGTGGACTTTGGTTTTACAGGTAGTTAAAAACTAATAAATATTTATTCCTTTATTATTACTACCAGCAAAAGAAAGAGCTTGCTTTAAAGAAAAACAAAAAGAAAAACAAAAAAAAGGTAAATAAAGGAATCGTTTTTGGCATCTAAAAATAAGTACACATTTTTTCCGATTTCACCAAAAGTTCCGTTTTTCCCTATTTTCGATTCCAATTCTCAGTTCATATATATATATATATATATATATATATATATATATATATATATATATATATATATATATATATATATATATTTGTGTCTGGACAATTAATCGGAATCGGAATCGAGAATCTGAAAAATCGGAGCTTTTTGGGGTATCGGAATCGGAAATATTTGAACCTATATTCCGATGCCAAAACCGATTCCTTAAATTATCTTTTTAATTTGATTTTGGTTTAAGAAACATCGTACACTGCTTGTAATAATAATAAGATAATAACTATTTATTGATTTAAACTTCCAGTAACATTCAAATCACTTGATCACCCCGTCACAAGTGTGTGTTTTACGTTTGAGAAAATCTAGGCGCATTTAAGATGTGTTTTCACAGTAATCGGGACCAAATAACAATTTGGCAGTTAAATATTTAGATATCGATAAAGAATCAGAATAAGAATATCGATAAAGAATCAGAATAAAGAATCAGAATTGGGATCAGTAATTGTATCGGAATCGGGAATTTAGTACTGAATCGGGGAAAAAACTGTTTCTGTACACATCTCATTAGTGTGACTAGACAAACAAGTGATTCAAGCCGGAATTGAAATCCAACCGTCTCGCTTACAACCTGCGCCTCTACCCCTGCGCTATGATACAACACCCGCCCAATATAAGAAAAATCGAGATGTCAACAAACGTACACATCTTTTAAGGAAGCCTGAGAGCTGTTTAAAATTCTGAATGCCTGAAACTTACTGGCGCGCTGTCGATTTCTTTATGAGAACTCTGCCATTAAGTCGTTGCAACATCTTTATGAAAACCATAAAGTAATTGCAACATCGTTACTATCGGTTACAAATCTAAACAATGGAATTGTTCATCTTTACTGGACTTCAGTCCTGTTCATATCTGGCTTCCTGGCAATTCAGAGTAATGCCCTCTATTTTTATTCCACCTTAATGGATCAGAGGAGTTTGCAAATAACATTGTTATGATGAATGAAATTCTGCATTCATTACCTAAAAGTTTAATCTCTCTGTTGCACATATTGACGATGCAAGACTCCAAGCAACAACCCCCTGTGATGGACGTGCGTCAGAAGCAGAGATGCGTTATTGAATTTTTTCTTGGATTAAAAATTGAACCGATCAACATTAAGCGTTTGCAATTGATGTCAACATGAGTTCATCAATGGCAGCAAGTATTTAATTACAAAGTGCGCTCATAACGCCCATGCACAGCCACCACCCCATGGCAAAAGTGCATTGAGAATGGTGGTGACTATGTAGAAAATAAATTTTGGAGCACAAACATTATTGGTTGAAACGGTATCACTTCTGTCTTCGTAGTTTTTCAACTTTTTTTTTTGGAAGAAAAACATTAAGGGCATTATCTAGGCTGTTGCAAAGATTGTGGGCTTCCTCTACCGTGCTAGAAAATACTGACGCATGAGATTATCCTATATATTTACAAAGTTACTGATAAAAACTTGGAATTGGAATACAGAATGAATACTCATGTCGGACTAATTAATTCACAGAAAATCGTACGCGTGCCTTCACACCTCTGTAGTTCTGCACAAAACATACTGCTTCGTCAGTCGTAATAAATTCCGAACTAAAGAAATAGCGATGATGAGGGACAGTGAGGGAGACAAAAGTGAGAAACAGTGAGGCAGACAAATATACGTATGTAAATACGAGGTGCCTTCAATAAATTTCCAGACTTTTTTGTACAGGCATTTCACATTGTCGTAGCGTCTTAAAAATTACGTATGTTATTGCTATACATCTTGTGAGATGACTGATCAATTTTTATGATTTCAGATTCAAATGAACAGCTACAGCAGGAATTGGAATACACCATACTAAAGCCTAATCGTCTCAGCTGGTGAATTTAAAAAAATGCAATCTGGACGTGAGGACACTTTAGAAGATCAATATGCAATTAAATTCTGTTTTAAACTTGGGAAAAATGCCACAAAAACGTATGGAATGCGTCAGACTTCCTTTGAACTCTCTTGCATGAATCGAGCATCAGTTTTTGTGGGGCATAACAACTTCAAGGGAGGCAAGGGGTCTGTGAAATATGATGAGAGGTGTGGGAGAAGTAAGGAAGACAAAATACCAGAGTTTATAGGCTAAATGAAGACTTTCATTGATAACTACCGTGGAATGTCAATAGAGACAATAAGTTCACAGTTTAGTGTCAGTGTGGGAACTTTACACACAATTATTCGCGAAGAACTGAAGACGCGGAATGTTTGCGCGAAGTTTTCTCCAAGAGTGCAGTCAACAACTCAATCCTTGTAACAGACTTTTGACCAATATTAATTAAGTTTTTCACATTCCCGATAGTCCAGACGTTGCTTCCTGTGACTTTTGTTTATTCACTAAACTCAAGGAGAAATCTTTGATAATGTCCTTATGAGACAACTGAGGAGATGAAAGAGGCTGGGATGAGGGTTATTGGCAGGCTCACACAAGAGAACTTCCATGGGGGTTTTCCATAAGTTGTTGGAACAGTTCAAGTGCATTGCAGCCGGAGGAGATTACTTCGAAGGGGACTAGAGTTTTATGTGTGTACTATAAACAAAAGTGCCTATACAAAAAAGTCTGGAAACTTATTGAAGGCACCTAGTACGTATATATATATATATATATATATATATATATATATATATATATATATATATATATATATATATAGGCAATAGGGTGGTAGGTAGGTTAAAATGGAAAGACGGCTCTATTATGTTCAGTTAGCCAAAAATCATTTTATTTATTTTGCTATAGCAGTATTTTTTAACACTCTTTTTCGCCTCAAACAAGCCGTACTCCCACTTGGACGTAAGAGGCTACTATTTCAGTTGGATTGTAGGGAGTTGAGCAGCAAGATATCTGTTCACACTACACTTAACTACTGCACGTCAGTACTGTCAGGGAATCAGAAAAAAAAACAGGTGGAATTCCAAAGTCTGGCAGATACTATTAGAACTATTAGAGTAGAAACTTTTCCTACATCTGAGAAATTAAACAGTGAAGGTGTTCGCTTTAGCAACTTATCCCTTTTTTTCATTTTTCTTAAACTTTTTCTTCCAGGGGATGGGACATCAAACCAGATGTCTGACATTTACCCCTATTTTAGTGAGTCCAACCAAGAGATCTTTTCAGGATTCTAGCCGTCCCTTTCAGTGCAATCGTTTGTATTTCACTTGCACTTGGTTCACCGGGTATGCTTGCTATGTACTTTTTAAAGTTCTTTTTCATAAGCCCAGTTGCTCCTATGATGACTGGTATAATTGAAACGTCTTTTAATTTCCAATTTCGTTTCATATCATACATAAGTCCTTGATACTTTGTTATCTTTTCCCTCTCAACTCTGTTAAGCCCTGTATCATTGGGTACACTGACCTCTATTACGGTCGCTTTTTTGTTTGCTCTGTCCCAAATCACTATATCTGGTTTAACAGCTGCGTTTTCAAGATATGTAGCAGTAGGGATTATTATTATCGGATTGATTGGAAGTATGTACATCGAAGTGGCACAAGTGCTATTTTATCAGAACACATTCCGTTAAAGTACTTGTAAAGCAGGAACAGGGATGCGACTTTGCGACGGTAGGATACGGGTTGCAGCTTGCGGGAACAGAGTTGAGACTCTTTTTGGACCCTGCTTAAGGGGCAATTTGCGATGGACAAACGTGCTCAGATGTGGCAACAATACTCTATGCATGACGAAGGGTGGTTTTCTTGCGATGCAGGATACTCTCAGATACTCTCAGATACTCTCAGATGCCTTGTATCGCGTACTCTACGATAAGTGTCAAGTGGGTTGCAGTAACGTGAGTTCGAAGGTTAAGTGCGGTCGATTACAACTTGTTTGCCTATTAATTTTTTTTTTTTTACTAAAACATGACCATTTCTGAATGCCCAAAAGCCACTCGAGGATAAGTATTAATAAGTTTAGCAGGTTGACGGTTAGTTAACTCCGTGATAAATAAAATGTTTTAAATTGAGCTTAATGATATCAGGTTGACAAGAAAGTTCTTGCGGTTTGTAACTTTTAAATTCAAATGAACATATCTCAGCTGAAAAAAAAAAATATTGATCGAAATAAGCACCATCAGAATCACCGCATTTTGACAACACAAAACATGTGTATTTATGCCAGTAACGTAAAAATCTTGCGTTCTGGTGGCGATGAAGTCCCTTAAGGTGTTTTTAATTTCGCTTAGGTTTTAGAAGCATTTCTCACGCAGAAAGTTGTCCAGATGCTTGAAAAGGTTGTAGTCGGTAGGTGAGAGTCTGGAGAGTATGGCAACAAGGGATCACCACACTCTTCAGCATATCCAGGCACACTTAAGTGTTGACATTCAAGCCGACTTCGAAGATGTGAAGTGGCATGATGTGGCCCTTACTTGAAACCACACCAAAGACCAAAACTGTAGCCGGAAACTTTGTTTTCATCACCCTGGGTACGTTTCTGGTATTAGGATTTGCATTTCGAAGGTGCTGGCAATGGTCCTGTTCTCATAACTTGGATCTGTAGAGAGCATGGGTTGTACAGCGACGCATCTCTGACATCGCTAGTTGAACACTGTGTCACTTTCAGACATGATAGAAAGCTCCTATCGCTCTTGGAATTTGTACACAACTGGCCAACTGTTAGATGATCTGCAACAAACAAAAAGAACGCTGATTTTTATCAAAGGGAAATGGAATCATGTCGCCTTTTCTAGTGCGACAATTCTATCGTTTCACCCAGTATGTGATATTGAGTTCGAGAAATCAAATTTTTTTTGTGTGTCATCATTTTTGAAAAAAATTGTAAAATATCTGTTCCGGTCACAATTGACTTCATGAAAATTAACTTTAAAAGCATTGCAATTAGAAGTCACTTCTCTCACAAACACAGCAAGTTGTGCAGCGTCCCTTGAGTCTGTGCATCAATACAAAAAATATTGCAATTCACGACATTATTTGAATTGTAGTATCTGCTGACATTTTTTCAATGCGCAGCGTGAACGCCATCGGAAATGGCTTATACTTTCAAATAAAGACGTTTTTCTCTGGACAAACAATATTCAAAATTGCTAAAATTAGCATCTGTAAATGGTTTCATCTTTTTTTCAGCGATCTGTTTCGATACCTCATAGTTGTCAATTGTATTTTCCTCTAATCAAAATTGCTCTTCATATTTATACTCTACCGCTTAACATCATCTTTTTATTGCGGTAGGGCAAGTGGCAATAGTAAACGATCGATGTATGTAGGAGAAATACAATAGAAAGTCGACTGAGACAATATTGTTCCTTTGAATCTGTCCTCGTCTAAGTCTGTTGCCGGTTTGCCCGTCAAAACAGATCGATGTGTTGAATAGTATTCTGGGCAACGTCAGAATTGTTGCTGGTGGTGCACACACGCATATGGTGCTGGATGCACACACGCAAATATTGTGGAAATCTTCAAACCAACAAATGTCATCAAAATTAAAAGAAGTGTGCAGAAGCTTTGAAATCAACATTCTTCAACTGACAAGTTTTGAAAACAGTCATATTAAAATTTGGCCTTGGACGAATTTCATAAGGGCCAGTGAAATGTAGTATTTATTTATTTTTTTAATTTTTTAAGCAGAGATAGGGATAATAAGGTTTACTGCTTTTTTTTTTTGTGGTGATAGTATTGAAATTCGGCTCGGTGGATCCGAGAAAGATAATAGCCGGCCTTTTGTTGGATTCAAAAACCTCGTTACATGTTAAAGAGTCATTTGTAATCAGGCTCGAGAGCCACACACAAAATGCCCCCGGGGCCGAATTCGATCTGTGGGCTGTAGGTTGCAGACTCTTGTACTGTTTTTCAGTTTTGAGGCAATTATTCCTATTCTGTCCATCCACGGTTGTTTGTTAACCTCTTCTAAAGTCTTATTGTAATTTTCACTAAAAAATGTTCTTTGCATAACGTAATTAAGCGAGATCCCTGAGTGGCTTCCGAGCCTTGATAAGTGGTGACCACAGTGTAAAAAAAAAGATCTTTTATGATTACGGCTATGACAAGAAAATATTTTTTTCATTATTTGGACTCTCGAGTATATATCAGTTAATATCTTATATGTTTTTAGATAGAGTGATGTGGTTCTCGATTAACTGTGTCGGAATAAACTCGAGAGTCAAAACAATGATAAGAATATGCTGTTGTCATAGTCCTATTTATTATTTTCGCATCACATGTAGCCTTCAAGAGTTGCATTTCGTTTGTGTTTCGTGATTATGTACTCATAGCTTGTCAAGAGAACACCGCACAACAAAGCTCGCATAAATAAATATATTTTTGTTTTTAATTTTCATTCAGACTAGCATCAGATAGAACCCTGACTAACTGGCGAGGGTAAGATAAAACACAGGTAAATTGATACAAAGTAAACACTGTTATGCACGTGGATTCTAAACTATTGCCGTAAAAAAAAAAAAAAAAAACTGGCAGAAATGACTAAAGTTCCCATTGCTTGCGAACAAGGAGAAATGCGTGGAATTTTTTCGTTGTTATATTTTATTGGATATTATTATTATTATTATTATTATTATTATTATTATTATTATTATTATTATTATTATTATTGTTATTATTATTGTTATTATTATTGTCATTATTATTATTATTATTATTATTATTATTGTTAGTATTATTATTTTCATTATTATTATCATTATTATTATTATTATTGTTATTGTTATTATTATTATGATTATTATTATCATTATCATCATCATTATAATTATTATTATTATTGTTATTATTATTATCATTATTATCATTATCACTATCATTATTATTATCATTATTATTATTGTTATTATTATTATTATCATTATCATTATTATCATCATTATCATTATTATTATTATTGTTATTATTATCATTATTATTATTATTGTTATTATTATTGTTATTATTATTATTGTTATTATTATTATTAGTATTATCATTATCATTATCATTATTATTAATGTTATTATTATTGTTATTATTATTGTTATTAATATTATTAGTATTTGTAATAGTATTATTGCTGCTATTATTATTATTATTGTTATTGTTATTATCATTATCATTATCATTATTATTATAATTGGTATTATTAATATTATTGCTGCTATTATTATTCTTATTGTTATTTTATTATTATTATCATTATCATTATCATTATTATTATTATTATTATTATTGCTGCTATTATTATTTTTATTATTGTTATTGTTATTATTATTATTATTATTATTATTATTATTATTATTATTATTATTATTATTATTATTAATTAATTAATCCCTAGGAGTTCTCATGCAGGTCAGACAGAAAGATTACACTCTATCAACCCCCGCTGGTGTTCCCTGGAGTCTGGATGAAAAGAGATCTCCCCAGATTTCCAGTACTCTCCACCTTTATCGATAATTTTTCTCGTGAATTTGCATCATCGCAACAACCGTTGCCATTGATTTCTCACTGCCAATGACTATTGGTCTTAACTGAAATTTGGGTGGCAATAAGCCTCCTCAAGTTCTCAGTACCTTCAGACTCATCCAGTGGTGACTGTCTCTCATCGGTCTTTTCGTACTCCTCGAATATTTTGTCGTGACAGTTGATTTTTTATTACGATTTTGCAGTTAGAGTTTTCTTGATTCTATGTTGCGTTCGTCTGTTTTATTTTTGCTACAGTTTTTAGGACTTGCTAGTGTTTGTAGCCTATGTTTATTATTATTATTATTATTGTTGTCATTGTTGTTGTTGTTATTGTTGTTATTGTTGTTTATTATTATTATTATTATTTTTATTATTATTATAATTATTGTTATTGTTGTTGTTATTGTTGTTGTTGTTGTTGTTATTTATTGTTGTTGTTATTATTGTTGTTGTTCTTATTGCTGTTTTTATTGTTGTTGTTATTATTATTATTATTGTTATTATTATTATTATTATTGTTAGTATTCTTCTTCTTATTAATATTGTTGTAGTTGTTATTGCTGTCTTCTTCTTCTTATTATTTTTATTATTGTTATTGTTGCTATTGTTGTGGTATTATTTTTGTAGTTATTATTATTGTTGTTGTTATTATTATTATTATTTTATTATTAATATTATTATTGTTATTATTATTATTGTTATTATTAATATTTTTATTAATATTATTGTTCTTGTTGTTGTTGTCATTGCTGTTTTTCTTATTATTATCATTATTATTATTGTTGTTGTTATTGTTGTTGTTATTATTGTTGTTGTTATTATTATTGTTGTTATCATTATTATTATTAATATCATTATTATTATTATCATCATCATTATTATTATTATTATTATCGTTATTATTATTATCATTATTATTATTATCATTCTTCTTCTTATTTTTATTATTATCATTATTATTATCATTCTTCTTATTTTTATTATTATCATAATAATAATAATAATAATATTAATAATAATAATAATAATAATAATAATAATAATTATTATTATTATTATTATTATTATTATTATTATTATTATTATTATTATTGTTATTACGCTTTGATAATAACCGTACTTTCCCCAGAATCGGAGTAACAATAAGTCGTCCCACATTTTAACTAATAACTATTGCAAATGACTTTTGTTATCACAAGAGTCGCTTTGATTTCTTGTTGAGAAACAAAACTGGTTTTCTGTGGAAATTTGCGTGGCAATACGCCTCGCAGTGATCGGATTACTCTCAGTTCTCTTCCAGTGGAGGTTTGCTTAAGGTTCTACCCACTCCCCCCTGTCATTCAAGCCTACATCGACTCTTCAAAATTATTTTGTCTGGTATTAGTCGAGACTGATGCCAGTTTTAGGAAATCAATGTATAACCTATTTAGCAGTTTCAGTTCCTTTGGTTTCATATGTTGTTCCCTCCATGTTTTTATATAGCTAGCAAGTGTTTATAGTTTATATTGGTTAGTTGCCGCACTTGAGGAATTTCTAAATGTTTCCAGTTGTTTTCTGCATAGCTGTGTGTTGTAGAGTTTGAGTTCTATCTTTGGTTCTAATAATTTTTACTGTCCCATGACATAAATATCACCGGAATTTACAGTGAATTGTTGAAAACGATACATCAATACATATATAAATGAGTGAAATTGTCTCTGTGTGTGTACATTTCCCTACCAAACTACTACAATTTTAAGTCTACAGACTCAAGATTTGACATAATGGGTATTGAGATTTAGAAGAATCTTTTTAATCGGTTTTTGGCCCAAAATTTGGCTGTCAAGGGGACAAAATTCAGTGTGTGTGGCCGGGTACAGCTAGTTTATCTATCTATCTATCTATCTATCTATCTATCTATCTATCTATCTATATATATATATATATCTCTCTCTCTCTCTCTCTCTCTCTCTATATATATATATATATATATATATATACTAGTAAAAGTACCCGTCGTTGACTGGGTTCAAAAACAGCTTACAGAAAATGGACTCTTATTTATGAAAGTACTAGCGGGGGTACCCGGCGTTGCCCGGGTGTTTGGAGGTGTGTGTGTGGTGGGGGGATAGATTAAAACAATGCTGTTAAAAAAAAACAAAACGTTGGCCGGTTGTTTGGAGATGTAAAAGAAAAAAATTGTTTTAGTATAAAGGTAGGCTTGAACCCCGAACGTTTGACGCGGAGGTGGAAAGGAAATGAAAAAAAAAAACCTGCGACCTAACCACCTCGACCACGGGAACAGATGAATTGATAAGTGTGTTAAGTTGACGTTTATAAATCGAAATTAGCAGGTGCGACAACGTCAAGTTGCGAAAGCCAGTTTCTGTTTTCCCCGCTACGCGGCGATCAAACAATAAAAAAAACACGAAAAACTAACGTAAGGCGAACGAACGATGAAAACAGAAAACGAACCCAGGAAAAATGGCTTAAATAAGCCTCTTTTGATATTAAAATTTAAAAAACTCGGTGGGTACCCGCGTGTCTTTGGATGTCGCTAAGAATAAGCGAAGTAAAAAAAAAAAAAAAAAAAGCAGAAAAACGAACGTTACGTGACAAATGGCTTAAATAACACTGGTTACATATTTAAATTTAAAAAATCGAAAAAAAAACACCCATCTCACACCACGATTCGAACCCAAAACGTTCAGGTAATGAACAAAGGCCTAAACCAACTGAGCTAACGCGACGTACACGCGATTTGTTCGGTTTTTTAACTATTTAAAGTAAATAAGGTCACGACGTCATCTGACGCATGCGTAGAATCGGTAATTGTCACGAGAGGACCGTTTTTGTTGACCTACCCCTGTCGAAAATTGTGGATTTCGGGGTGAAAAGGTTAACGTTTTTGGCCAATTTTTCGATATTTTTCGAGCAACGGATAGAGCTTCGAGGTGATACCAGATTTGTGAATTTTCGTCGAATCTGTAGAAAGTTTTTAGCAGACATCCAAACATACACACATACATACATACATTTTCGCTTTTATATATATAGAAGATGATAGGGCATATCAAAACCAAAGCAAAATATGATGAAAGTAAAAATAAAATAGATAAACCCCATAATTTATTATACCATACCTGTTCACACTGAAACACTTATCACAATATTTTGTGGATCTATATTAAAAAAGTCTTTATTAAAGTTTGTGCCTATTTCCATTCTATGGAGGCCAGGCGCGAACGCAGACCCTACAATTTTATTATACCATCCCTATTTAAGTTAAAACATACTTATCAAAGTATTCTTATGTACGTCTATATCAGAAACACTTGTAAACGTTTTTTTTAAATTTTAAAATTTTTTATTTCTATACTTTGTGGACCAGGCGCGAACGCAGACCCCATAATTTTAATGAACCACTGTTCTGCCAGATCAAACATACCCATTCCTGTGTCTCGATACATCTTCTATCATTATATGTAATCAGATTTTTAAAATCGTCAACCATATTGGAGCCTATTCGTGACCAGACACACACACACATACATACACACAGACATTCAGCTTTATATATATATATATATATATATATATATATATATATATATATATATATATATATATATACACGTGTATGTGTCTACTTTCTAGTATGTTACCTATAATTTATTGTTTTTTGACGTGCTTCAATCAATTGGTTTGTTGATCGTAAACCATTGCGGGTCATTTTGTAATAATTTCTCTGTATGGAAATTGATACGCGTTGTGTACTTTATTAAAACGTTCCGACAGGCGGGTATCAGAGCACTCGGCACATTCTGGAAGCCTCCTGGGAATGATTGGTATTTGCGAAAATTGAGTTTCCTTTCACTTTCATATTGGAACGATGCCAGTACGACCCAGCAAATGGTTTCGGATTCCACTTGCTCCCAAATCGACATTTCCTCAACAATAAAACATATTTATACACCTATAATCGTAATAACATCAAACGCGTAATGTTTATAATAAATAGATAAGTACATATATATTTCTTTATTTTTTCATCTATCTCTCCCTCGTTCTCTCCCTCGCCGTCTCCCCCCGCCCTCCCCCGCCCTTTCTCTCTCTCTCTCTTTATATATATATATATATATATATATATATATATATATTATTATTATTATTAGAATTTTTTATTTTTTCCTTGTACACATTTTTATGAATTTTTTCATGGATTTCTGCCTTTGGATTATTATGGACCATCTTCTTCCAATTACGCGATTTTTGGATTTTACTTGTGCAAATGGAAATGCAATTAACTTTCTTGAAGTTATATATTTGGATTTTACCGTCACTGGATTATTTATCTTCCACCAGACTATCCATTCATGTATAATAACCTTTTTCTTCACCATATTCCTTCTGCTTCACTTTTTTGTTTTCAAGTAAGATCTTTGACTTACTTGTTGTTTCATCAAATACTTTTGTATGCAAAATCCGATCCCGCATTTTGCTAATTCCTACCCTCTGATGAGAAGGAAAGTATTTCTTCGAAACTCCGCGGATTAAGGACTATCCACTTATCAAGTGTTTCATTTTCAGATTAAATATATTTTTAACTCATTTCAAAGTGTTTTTTAACATGTTTTATTAACTGTTTGCTCTTATATATATATATATATATACTAACAGACCGCTTAGTGTTACTCGATCGTAAAATACGCTTAAATATATTTTAAGTAGATTTTTTATTCACTATTATTGAGGCAATCGTTTATTGACCATTATATTGTACCTAATATATAATAATGATTTCACAAGTTAAAAAAATATAACTTAATTGCCATAAACTAGAATCGAAACAAAAAGATATAGCTCTCAAGCCATATTAGTCATCGTCTGAGCTAAGTTCACATGTCTATAAAATTTAAAAAATAACGTTGTTAAAGGTATAAATGTATATTTGTGCATGCGTAGAAGTAATAAGTTTTTACGACGTTTCGCTGCTAAATTTAAGTCTTTTTTTTTTCAATTTGGACCACTTTAGCAGCTATTTACACCGGCTAAATACCAAAATGATTTTGTTACATACGCCCAAATTCCTTATATATATATATATATATATATATATATATATATATATATATATATATATATATATATATATATTATAAAGCTGAAAGTCTCTGTGTGTATGTGCGTGTGCGTGTGTGTGTGTGTGTGTGTGGGTGTGTGTGTGTGTGTGTGTGTGTGTCTGGTCACGAATAGGCTCCTATATGGTTGACTTTTTTAAAAAACTGATTACATATAATGATAGATGTATCGGGACACAGGAATGGGTATGTTTGATCTGGCAGAACAGTGGTTCATTAAAATTGTGGGGTCTGCGTTCGCGCCTGGTCCACAAAGTATGAAAATAAAAAAATTAAAAATTAAAAAAAAAATGTTTACAAGTGTTTCGGATATATATGTACATAAGAATACTTTGATAAGCATATTTTAGCTTAAATAGGGATGGTATAATAAAATTGTAGGGTCTGCGTTCGCGCCTGATCTACATAGAATGGAAATAGGCACAAACTTTAATAAAGACTTTTCATATCTATCTGTGTAAGTATACTTTGATAATTATGTTTCTGTTTTAAAAAATATGGTATAATAAAATTATGGGGTGTTCGTTCGCACCTGACTTACTTAGAATGGAAATATGTCACAAAGTTTAACAAGGTTTTTTTAATATAGATCGACAGAATATTGTGATAAGTGTTTCAGTGTGAACAGGTATGGTATAATAAATTATGGGGTTTATCTATTTTATTTTTACTTTCATCATATTTTGCTTTGGTTTTGATATCCCCAAATTCGAAGCTATCTCTTTACAACTCTTCCTTTTCATAACCTATCATACTTTCATAAATCAGAGTCCATTTTCTGTAGGCTGTTTTTGAACCCAGTCAACGACGCGTACTTTTATTAGTATATATATATATATATATATATATATATATATATATATATATATATAAAAAGTTTCAAGTCTGTACACCAAAACTTTAAAGACTAGTTTGGTAAAGACTGTTCCACAGACAGACAGCGTAACTTCATATATATATATATATATATATATATATATATATATATATATATATATATATAGGCGTGTGTGTGTGTGTGTGTGTGTGCGTGTGCGTGTGTCTGTGTATCTGTGGAAATATGCTTTATTTATTTTATATTTCCTTTTTTACATATACCAATGCTTATTTAAGAAGCTCAATGTAATTACAGAGCATATAATGAATAATTGACAAAAGTCTATATTCCAAATTTTTTGATGCTAACCAGCTTAAAATTTATTCCTTTAATTCAGTTGACATTTACAATTCTTGAAAGTACCTTTTGTGTAACACTAAACCATTCACATAATTATTAGATTCAATTAGTGAATCTGTTTTGTCCTTAACTCATCAGAAGTCATGATTGGACATGATTTAAAATATTTTTAATTATGTCCAAGCGCATTTATATTTCCTTTCGGTGGATTGATTGTTGACATTTTTTTCTGATTGTAAGATGACCAGCATCATGCAATTTTGAATATAGACTTTTGTCATTTATTCATTATATATATATAATATATATATTTATGTTTATATATATATATACATATATATATGTGTATATATATGTATATATATACATATATATACATATATATACACATATATATAGTAATTTATAAATTACTAACTAGCTCTACCTACGTATTGAGCACTTTTGAAGTAAATACTTAAAGTTTACGCATAAATCTATACTTTCGTATATTAATTTTATGTGAGTAAATGAAGTAGTTATATATGCATACATACATACATACATACATATATATATATATATATATATATATATTGTGTATCAATTTATGTATTTATAATGAACTAGCCTGGGTGCCTGGCGTTACCCGGGTGTTTGAAGGTGTGTGTTGAACAAAAAAAGTAGTAGTAGGCAGGCTAGAACCTGTACCGAAAAGGAGGAAAAGAACATGAAAAAAAGTGATGTCTTTGCTGTTGCGCTCATCGCTAAACCGGAAGTGACGAAGGTTTAAATTAAGGCTAGTCAATCGAAAAGAGGGATAACTGTCGAAAAACGCGACCCCTTCCTGTAGAAAAGTGCCCAGTTGGGGGTGAAGGAATTATTGTTTTTAGCCAATTTTTCGATATTTGGCCTCCGAAGGGTCGAGCTTAAAACGATACCGATCTGGTGAAAATCCGTCACCTCTGTCCAAAGTTTAAAGCAGCCATACAAACATACATACATGCATACATACACACATACATACATACATTCATATATTTAAACAGACATATATATTATAGATACTATATTTATGCATGTTTCGTCTTATTAAGACATATGAATCTGACTATATCTTCGGCATAATCACGTTGACACATTAGTTCTTTTCAGATCATCGAAGTTAAGTAATGCTTGGCCTAGCTGGTACCATATGGCTTTCCATTTGGGACTAGGAAGACGCTGTATGTAGATGGAAAGTAAGTCCAGTCCCTTTTGTCAATGTATGTATTTGTGGCGGGGTGGCGGGCGTACATATTATGAACCATATTTATCTACCTATTTATCTATCTTTCCCTTTCTCTCTCTCTCTCTTATATATATATATATATATATATATATATATATATATATATATATATATATATATATATATATATATCAGAGCAAACAGTTAATAAAATATGTTAAAAAACACTTTGAAATGAGTTAAAAACATATTTAATCTGAAAAGGAAACACTTGATAAGTGGATAGTCCTTACTCCGCGGAGTTTCGAAGAAATACTTTCCTTCTCATCAGAGGGTAGGAATTAGCAAAATGCGGGATCGGATTTTACATGCAGAAGTATTTGATGAAACAACAAGTAAGTAAAAGATCTTACTTGAAAACAAAAAAAGTGAAGCAGAGGGAATATGGTAAAGAAAAAGGTGATTACACATGAATGGATAGTCTGGTGGAAGATAAAAAATCTAGTGACGGTAAAATCCAAATGTAAAACTTCAAGAAAGTTAAAAGAATTTCCATTTGTACAAGTAAAATCCAAAGACATCCCGTAATTGAAAGAAGATGGTCCATAATAATCCAAAGGCAGAAATCCATGGAATAATTCACAAAAATGTGTACAAGGAAAAAAGAAAAGATTCCAATAATATTAGGAAAAGAAAAATAAGATATGCTTTTCACTCTACTTCCGATCCCGCAAATAAGCTCTATTTCCTATTTGCTTTTATCGAGCTTTTTCATCTGGCTGAGATAATTTTATAAATATTAATTCTTTAATATTTATAATATACTTTAATTTTACCATCTTGGATCATTTTGGTAAATTTAATTGTAATTTTATATATATATATATATATATATATATATATATATATATCATCGAAAAAATAGATTATGGGTTTTAAAAAGAAATCTTTAAATTTTTACTTATTTTTGGCGACGAATAGTGCATCTAGCTTTTTCTTTTTTTGTGTTTGAATTGTCGCCGAAGCAAAACGAGAGAAAGAGAGAGTGAAGAAAAAGAAGACTGAGAACGAGAGAGTTGCGTGAGACGTTCGGTGTGAAAGCTGCTTAGCAGGTCCTCCAGTCAGCGCACTTCGTGACCTCGTTTGGTTTTGGGGGTTTTTAGCACCAAAAAGGTTAAGAAAGAAGGAAAAATGAAAGGCAAGCGAAGTATGGAGGAGGGAGAAAGAAAGGTGGAAGAAGGAAAATAAGAACATTTTTTTTTCATAAAAAAAAACACTTCTGAAAAACCATCATGACGAACAAACGTTAAACCCTGTTACGGGTTATCGTTGAGAATGAGCGTCAGCCGTGGACGAGCACGGACACTTCTCGAGTTAAAATTAAACAGGAAACTAATTTACAATTGACTAATAATTTAAACAATTGACTAATAATTTAAACAATGGACTAATAATTTGAACAGAATATTCTGAAACAAAAGAAAGAATGACTTACTGACTTTATAAATTAACAACCGAGTTGTGGACATGCGTCGCGAAACCAAAAAAACAGAGAAAGGAACCCTAAAACGACGGACTACCAAGAAACCCCACATGGGAAAAAGAATATGAATCAAGTCCTCCCTCTTTCTAAATCTTGATGAGCCGTTCCATATAAGTTAACAAATTTACCGAATTTTCATTATTAATGATTACTATATTGTCCAATTTCTACTGTACACTCCTTAACCCTTATCCTCGAGTGGTCTCTTGGTCTTGATAATGTGTAAAAAGAAATCAATCTCTCATGCGTCGTATCGGCGACTTGTTTATTTTGACATCTTTTAAATTGTTTTTCATTGATGTATTATCCATTGGCAATTCTGGACACTAGCATAAGACCCCACATCCCGTCCTCATGATCTGTTTTTTGTTTTTGTTTTTTAATTAATTTCGTTTTCACACCCCTCTCTTTATCCTATTAGTTTCTTTGTAATAAAATTGATTTACAATTTAAGATCGCGTTGCCTCCGTTTTCTCTCACTGTGTACTGTTTTATTTTATTTCACTGGTCTGAGAAAGGTGTTCCCCTCCCCTCTTGTTCGATATACCGCATGCATTCAAACCCGAGAACCAAAAATTTATTTTCCTTTTTTTTCTTTGTGTTACGTAATCCTCCTTCGTCATTCCCAGCGGAGGGGCATTCGTAACATAATATATATATATATATAATTACTTTTTACTATAATTAAATACCTACAGACACTAGTGTTTCATCCTTTCGGGAATCTTCAGTGCAGGGTGTTACGATTAATACCAGTCGAACGATTTGAACCCAGCAACACGAGAATCTCTGGCTGGATTAGCGAAAATCTAACCATTCGGCTACCATTAACCGCGTGAAACGACGTTGACTTTAAACATCTTAATTTTTAAATGTTCATTTTGGTCAGAAAGTTATAAAATATATATGGCGATTAAGCTACACTGAATATTCCGCGTTTCATCCACGCTTCAGGCTTATTTTATAACTTACTAACTAGCTCTACCTACGTATTGAGAACTTTTGAAGTAAATATTTAAAGTTTACGCATAAATTTATACTTTCGTATATTAATTTTATGTGAGTAAATTAAGTAGTTATATATATATATATATATATATATATATATATATATATATATACGTGTGTGTGTGTGTGTGTGTGTGTGTGTATGTTTATGTGTGTATATATATGATGAAATTCTTCAAACGTAATGGAACTAAAAATTAAAAAAAAATTATTTGTAAGTTCATCAACGTTTCATCTCCATTTCAAAAACCTTTTCAGGATGGTTGATTGGTAATTAAAGTAAATTAAAAGCACAAGTGCGTGGCTTGGAAATATTTCACGTCACATCCGCACCTTCGCATATATTTCCAAGAAATGCATTTGTGTCTAATTTTAAATGAGGACGAAAAGTTAATAAATATACAAATAATTTATGTTTTCTTTTTCTCTTTATTTTATACATATTTGTAATGAATGGTTTATAAATTTGTGCATATATGTTTTACACAGACATCATCACTTATCATGGTTCGGAGGCCATTTGAGGATAAGGGTTAATAGGTATACATTAGTCAATGTGAACTTGTTTACATTGGACTTGAAGACAGTCAGATTGTAGTCAGCTGGAAAACCGGCCAACAGAAGAGAGTTCCACAGGCGTGCATTTCTAAGAAAGAAGCTGCGCTCATGGAATACACATTTAGGTTTAGGCACAGATAAAGAGTGTGGGAAATTATTGATAGGGGTTCTGGCTAGACGAGTGTTTTCGTGAAAGTTTGGCGGGAGGCATAGATTGAAGCTCAGACAAGCACCTGCCATGGAAATAACGATAAAGCAGAGACGGGCTCGCAACGTCTCTTTTGTGTGAAAGAGGTTGCAGGGAAGATATATATATGATTACTTTATATATATATATATATATATATATATATATGACTACTTCATTTAATCACATGAATTAATATACGAAAGTATAAATTTATGTGTAAACTTTAAGTATTTACTTCAACAGTGCTCAATACGTAGGTAGACACACACACACACACACACACACACACACACATATATATATATATATATGTCTCGACTTAATAAGGCAGATAATGTGGCTACATAATGCTATACCTCCAGTCGCTGTATCCGAACGTAAAACACAAGTCATTTTCCATCCAATACGAAATAGAAAATAAATATACGTTTAAGATTCTATACATTCTATACAGTGTTCATACTTCATTGTAAAATAAGTGAACTATCAACATTCCTTTAATTAGGAGCCTACAATCGTCCGACATTAGAAATATCTTAACTAGCAATACTGTACTCCGGGGTAATTGCGCCAACTAGCTAAAAGTGCTCTTTTGGCAACCACGCATATAAAGAACACTTTTTTTTTTAGTTGGTGCAATTACCCCAAAGTACAGTACTAAAATTCGATACTTTACCAATTGCACACAAAGACTAGAATTACTGGAAGCCATATTAATTAAAAAATTACAACGTCTTATTAATTAACCGGTCCTCATTTAATATTGAGACAAATATATTAACTGTATTCAATAACTAACAATAAATAACCTTAATAAATAAAATATACAATAAGAAAAGCAAAATTAAAATAATTTGCTCTACATATCCTGCACCCACATTTATAACCAATTAAAAAAAGAAAAGAAAATAGAACTACTATAAATACACCAAGCAACCACAATCGCTCCTGACGACGATCGGGTGCAGCGATAGAAAGCGCTTGAGAAGAATATGGCTGAACAATAACCGCTTGGCGCCATAACATACAACATGTCAGCTGAAATAAAAAAGACCGCTCGAATTGAAAAGATATCTAACAAAATGTAAAAAAAAAAAGAACTCAATCGTGTTTAATCATTTATTTGTATATATATATATATATATATATATATATATATATATATATATATATATGTGTGTGTGTGTGTGTGTTTAATTGGTAATAAAATTAATAATGGCTATATAAATAAAGATATATATAAGGACCAAATTTGCTCAACATCATACATGAAAAGCTTAAAAAAAAATGAAAAGTCTAGCTAACTGGGTTCGAACCCGGGATACCAGATCTAAATCGAGGTTAGACTGCCACGATTAATTAATATTGTGAAAAACGGGAAATATGGAGTGAGGCAAATAAATTAAAAACGAGAAAAGGTTTTCTTTTTTCAAAAAACCTATGAATTCTAGATTTTCTTTTTTCTTACAAAAAGAAATTTTCAAAAACCTATGAATTCTAGAATTTCAAATTGAAGGATGAGTGAACGAGTCGACACATAACTTAAGGAGTAACACGAACGGTTGTTTATAAGGTGCTCGCAAATGGCCGAACCGTAGATCATTGAAAACATCAGATTTTTAATAATTTTCATATCGAATTTTTGATGAAATATGTTGTTTAACCTTTGCGTTTTCTTTACGTAGTCGAATTATTATGATGATGGAGGAACTTTTTTACGATATCAAGACGTAATATATATACATACATACATATATATATATGTATATATATGTATATATAAACATATATATATATATGTATATATATGTATATATATGTATATATATATTGAGTATACACAAAAGTACACACATGCACAAACAAATAATTATTTTATATAAAATGTTATATTGAGATATAATATTTTCTATATAAAATTTTTTAGTATTTACCTCAACAGTGCTCAATATGTAAGCAGAGCTACGTAGCAAAACATATTGCAATTACGCTACATAGAAACGTCCACGTTTCATTCCCTAAGGAAATCGCTAGGCTAGAATACATGTAATTCGGATCACATTGTGTTTTTATAGATACACGTGATATGTAGTTTAGCTAACCAATCAGAATCATTGTTATTCCCGCCTGCGGTTTTATATATTCATAAGCTATCTAATATTTTCTTCAACAATGCTTATTATGTGAGTAGAGCAAGGTAGTACAAAGCTCAAAGAAGGCGTGCATTCGCCAATAGTCGAGTGGAAAAAAAGACAAGCCAGTACATACGGAAAATGAGATTAACGGTCTAGATTATGTCTAAACGAGAAATTTGAGATTCTAAACTTCAATGACACCCAAAATTTATAAAACTGTAGAAACGAAATAGTAAAACACTGAATACACGTAATAAACTTTACCCTTTTAGTTAATACTCATACTTTTTCTATGAATTGTTATGCATAGAAAAATAAAATTATTTAAAACGTATTCCAAGCAAATACGTGGTATAATAAGAGTAAATATAAATTCGACACATTAAAAAAAGAGTGCGTCACCACAAGAACAGAACAAGAAATAGAAGTACAAGAATCTTGACTGAGTGAAGCCTGGCGATTGACTGTTTAATACGTCTACCCGCGGGTGAGGGAAGTTACAATGAATCTGATTGGTTAACTAGCTCAACTAAGCAGCTCGTAAACACAAGGAAACGCGAAATATCACATGACATGAATGTTCGCTAACTGATTCAGAGTCTTATTTTCCAACTTCAGCTTGCTCTATCCAGGCTTTAGAATGTAGTCTAGAATATTTAAATCATAGATTTGGCAATAATGAGAGATAGGTTCCTACCTCAACAGCGAATATTAGAAAAATTGTTTTCTTTCGTTTTAATTTTGTAAGGCATATTAAGACCAAACAGTAATGAACTCCCGTGGTTGAGCTCACATGTAAATGGGGAAACCTGGATGGGGAGTTAGGCAGCAATACATTGTATCCACATTATATTTGAATGTCGGAATGTTGGTATAGTCAGGGAAGCAATGAGTAGTGATGGAATTATAAGTGCAAGCACCGAGAAGATAAGCTATAATGTTGAATAGTGTAGGTTCATATTGGGAACAATACATAACAGATATAACGATAATGAGAGTGAGAATTCAATTTTCACCCCAAACAAGGCACAGTGCCACTTTGAATAGGGGGTACTGTTGGGGACATAATTTTGCGTGGGCATTATGAAGGGAGATGAGTAGAAAGATGTTTGTTCACATTACACTTGAACTTCTGCATATCAGTACAGTTGGCAAAGTAGTATCCCGGAAGGGAGTTCCAAAGACTTGCAGTTCTTGGGAAGAAACTATTGGAGTAAAAGGCTTTCTTACACCTAGGGATATCTACTGTCAAGGGGTGGGACTTAGTTGCTTGTTAGGTTTGTCGGGGGTAGTTACGTCGAGGAGGTACAAGTGCTTGCAGTTCATCAGAGCATTCACCATTAAAATATTTGTAGAACAGGCAGAGGGATGCAACATTTCGTCGATGGGACAGAGGCTGAAGCCTAGATGACAGCTCAGGACCTATCAGGTTGTCGACTCTCTTTTGAACCCTGTCCAAGAGTGACAGAAAAGCAGCAGATGCACCAGTCCAAATGTGACAACAGTACTCCATACATGGGCGAATGGTAGCCTTATAGACGTACAGGATACGTTTAGGCGTAAGTAATTTCTGGCACGATAGAGAGAGCCCACCTTCTTTGCAGCAGCCTTGGCAATGCTCTTAATGTAGATATTCAAGCTCATGTTCCCTGTAAACGTTAGGTCGAGGAGTTTAAAGGAAGTACTTTCAGGCAGTGTGTTCTTGGCCATTGCTATTGGTGGTAGAAAAGGTTTCTTGTAGCTATTGAAGGAAACAAGCTTAGTCTTGGCAGCATTGAATGTGACCCTCCATATTTGCCCCCATTTCACTACATATACAGTTCTGTTCTGAGATGCTTGGGACTCCATATATATATATACTGACGGTAATAGGGTGATAGATGCACAGTTCTTATATTTGTTATAACACATATAGAGAGGAGGAGAGATATGCTTGGGAGGCTTACACAAAGTTTATATTAAAACGTTTAACACATTACCTTCTAATTTGTGGATTGACCACACGAAGACAAACAGTTAAAAAAAGCGATGGTGATTTTTTATTTCATCGGGCCGGTCGACTGATGATGACGTCAGGAATACACATTTGTTCTACATAGTTTAATCTTTCTACCCTTCGCTTCCAAAGGATCAGCTGACCACTCTGCCAACTGACTGACTCTCCTGATCTCTGCTGACTAGCAGATTCAGCTGTTCTGCCTCAAATACTCCCCTGATCTGACTAACTCTAGCTCCTAAATTGAGAATCCCCCTTTTGACGTCAGAAGTGTGTTTCCAAAACGTGACCAACCCACGTGGCTATACACACGTTTTTCCTAACACACTTTTGACAACAAAGAATTCTCAACTAACCTATTTTTAACCTAACCTATTTTTTAACAATACATTTTTAATTTGTATTGTTCATTGTTTTTAACTGACATTTTAATATTCAGTTTTGTAAAAGAATGAACAATCAATTATTGTTACGATATAAAAAATATCCAACTATTTATATATATATATATATATATATATATATATATATATATATATATATATATAATTTAACAGTAGGCCTTTTAAATATTCCGATTTCTAACATTCTATAACCTTGCTTAAAAGGTTCGAGTCTCGGCTTATCCTAATCTCATTTCCACTTATCTAATGTTCTTATTTACATGAAAAGGAGTAACACGAACGGTTGTTTATAAGGTGCTCGCAAATGGCCGAACCGTAGATCATGTAACATCCCTATCTTTCCCATTTTTCAAAAATGTACGCATTTTTAAATTCTAGTGAATTTTTTCTCTAAGAAAGATCAGACCCCATAAAAAAAACTTCATAACTTCATTAGTCAGCCCTTTTTCATCTTCGGGCATCCAGGGAGCTCTACATTAAAAGAAGTGCGTTTTTGCTGCTAGTCGGATGGCTCACGGAGTATTTACGGTGTGAAGGAGACAACTAAAGTCATTTCATAATGGTACGTTCCGTGGGAGTACTTATAAAACCTGCACAGGGATACAACACAGCAGCGAATTAAAAAAACATTATTAGGTTAGAAAGTTTTACATTTCGACTTGAATATTTTTTGTTGAGATTGGGATGGGGTTGGAGGGGGCTTCGAGTATTTAGTTTAGTTAAAAAGACTGGAAACAGATCGATTCGTACATTTCTCTATGGCAGTTTTTCTCCCCTTTTTCCATAACGTCACTTTATCGTGCTTTTTTAAAACAATTTTTGCGGCATATCTACCATAAAAAATAAATATTCTCTACTCATAAAGCTTTTAAAAGCAAGCTAATATAAGGAGAAATTTTATTCACATAAATCAACATAACCTGTATTCAATATCTGGTATAGAATAACAATAGTAATTGTCAGTTGGACAGTTGTGCCTGGTGTTTTTTAACTACTGCTGCAATATATGGAAAAACGTAAGAATGATACATTCCTAACTTTTCCATAATATTTTAGTCTTTCATGTTTTTTTTTAATGTTGTTTAGTTAAAATCTCAGTTCGCATTGGGGCGATGTTGAGAACTGCGTTTTGATGGCTTTTTTTTTTACTTAAAGGTGATAGTCTTCGACAACTGAAATCTAAATTTGTGTCTAATGAACGGTGCCATCACGATTAAAAAAATTAAATGCCTTTATTAATCAAAACGTAATTTAATGGGTTCTTTTAATTATCTCTGCGGCACGCTAGTCATCATTCCGCTGCTCGAATGAGTCAAGAACCATTGATTTAGTGTATATTTGGAAGTAATTTAACACCCAAACTGTACTCGTACACGGGACGCAGAACCCGTATTTTATGTCAATAGCCAGTACACCATTGACAATCCCAACAAGGGCACAATATACGATCGGTTTCCTGAACACTCGAGGCTAAGTGGTAAGCATTTGCTGGTTATCCTTTTCACGTCTGCCCTTTCCTCCGCTTTTCTACATCTCTGGCCTTTAGATAGACACAAATCTTTGCCGACTTATGGGTCAGCTAATGGATTGTTCCCCGTTGCAGATATCATGTAACTCGGTACATCACGTTGTATTTTATATGACGAAGAGATCGTTGCGTGTATACATATATCTGATTCGCAAATTAAATCGGTCGGATTTTCAAAGTCAGACCAATATAGTATTTGAGTTGACAAATAAATGTTTCGTTTTGAGTAGTTGATTTTCAGCTGCCAAAAAAAAGATCATTATAGTAGTACTAACATTGCCCGATGGTGCTTACATGTTTGGGTTACTTTGGAAACAGTCTTAGCCGGGGATTTCTTGACATTGGATTTGCAGAAAACTGTTGTAACCACAAAGAAACAATCCAGCGACATTGCGTTTCTCAGATGAACAGCTTTTGCTGAGAAACACTGTTCGTTGAAATTCAGTCTGACATTAGTCACGTTGAGGAAGAAAAGAAGGTCTGTCTTTTTATTGTGGTGGAATACGAGTTCTTGCTGTAGATTTCTTACAAGGGGGAATCAAAAACTAGAGCTACGTTAACTGCAAATGATGGTATTTATTTGCTCCCCCACTGAGCAAATTAGGCACAAGGCCGTTTTTAATGTGAGGTAAAAACCAGCTCCCCTAAAAGTAGGCAAAAAGGGGGCACTCTGATTACCAAAAATAATAATTGTCCCAGTATAGAGGGTTTCCCCTCCATTGACTGGTACAAATTATCTTAAGTGCAGCATCTGCCGGAACAGATGGTATTTATTTGCTCCCCCACCGAGCAAATTAGGCACAAGGCCGATTTTTAATGTGAGGAGTGAAGGGAGGGGGAAGGGAAAAAGGGGACCAGCTCCCGAGAGGTAGGAAATGGGAGCTGGTTAAAGGTCAGACATGTGGGGTTGCCCCCACATCTGGTCTTTGCTAGTCATAGCTAGTCATAGCTTGCAGTATCTGCCGGAACAGATGGTATTTATTTGCTCCCCCACCGAGCAAATTAGACACAAGGCCAATTTTTAATGTGAGGAGTGAAGGGAGGGGGGAGGGAAAGGGGGGACCAGCTCCCGAGAGGTGGGAAATGGGAGCTGGTTAAAGGTCAGGCATGTGGGGTTGCCCCCACATCTGGTCTTTGCTAGTCATAGCTAGTCCTAGCTAGTCATAGCTTGCAGTATCTGCCGGAACAGATGGTATTTATTTGCTCCCCCACTGAGCAAATTAGGCACAAGGCCGTTTTTAATGTGAGGTAAAAACCAGCTCCCCTAAAAGTAGGCAAAAAGGGGACACTCTGGTTACCAAAAATAATAATTGTCCCAGTATAGAGGGTTTCCCCTCCATTGACTGGTACAAATTATCTTAAGTGCAGCATCTGCCGGAACAGATGGTATTTATTTGCTCCCCCACCGAGCAAATTAGGCACAAGGCCAATTTTTAATGTGAGGAGTGAAGGGAGGGGGAAGGAAAAAAGGGGACCAGCTCCCGAGAGGTGGGAAATGGGAGCTGGTTAAAGGTCAGGTATGTGGGGTTGCCCCCACATCTGGTCTTTGCTAGTCATAGCTAGTCATAGCTTGCAGTATCTGCCGGAACAGATGGTATTTATTTGCTCCCCCACCGAGCAAATTAGGCACAAGGCCAATTTTTAATGTGAGGAGTGAAGGGAGGGGGAAGGGAAAAGGGGACCAGCTCCCGAGAGGTGGGAAATGGGAGCTTAAAGGTCAGGCATGTGGGGTTGCCCCCACATCTGGTCTTTGCTAGTCATAGCTTGCAGTATCTGCCGGAACAGATGGTATTTATTTGCTCCCCCACCGAGCAAATTAGGCACAAGGCCGATTTTTAATGTGAGGAGTGAAGGGGAAATGGGGACCAACTCCCAGGGGAGTAGGGGAGTAGGATAGTGACAATTGGTATGAAGGGTTGCCCCTACATTTACCAAGGTCTTATATGTGGGGTCACCCCCACATATGGTCTTTGCTAGTCATAGCTTGCAGCATCTGAAGAACAGATGGTATTTATTTGCTCCCCCACCGAGAAAATTAGGCACAAGGCCGATTTTTAATGTGAGGAGTGAAGGGAGGGGGAAGGGAAAAAGGGGACCAGCTCCCGAGAGGTGGGAAATGGGAGCTGGTTAAAGGTCAGGCATGTGGGGTTGCCCCCACATCTGGTCTTTGCTAGTCATAGCTAGTCATAGCTTGCAGTATCTGCCGGAACAGATGGTATTTATTTGCTCCCCCACTGAGCAAATTAGGCACAAGGCCGTTTTTAATGTGAGGTAAAAACCAGTTCCCCTAAAAGGGGTCACTCTGGTTACCAAAAATAATAATTGTCCCAGTATAGAGGGTTTCCCCTCCATTGACTGGTACAAATTATCTTAAGTGCAGTATCTGCCGGAACAGATACTACACTTGGTATTTATTTGCTCCCCCACTGAGCAAATTAGGCACAAGGCCGTTTTAAATGTGAGGTAAAAACCAGCTCCCCTAAAAGGGGTCACTCTGGTTACCAAAAATAATAATTGTCCCAGTATAGAGGGTTTCCCCTCCATTGACTGGTACAAATTATCTTAAGTGCAGTATCTGTCGGAACAGACACCACACTTTGATCTTGTCCCGAAGGCCAAACGTTAACTGCAAATGATGATAGAGTGGAGAGAAACTAACGATGCATCTTCTATGAGAAAAAAGTTGTAGGAAAGAACATTATACCCTACTAAATTATGAAGTCGGTTTTGTACTCTTTCAAGGCAAGAAAACACGTTCTGTTCAGCACCACTCTGTCTTTGAACACATCTGATCTTACACAGAATAAAGAATTAGCATTATCATTGCTGGATTTTAGGCTTTAGCACCAGAATCAACAGAGTCTAAGCCACTTTTGAAATGGTCCTGTACAGTTCAAGGAGGGTTACCCTCCCAAGCTTTACCGCCTTTCTTTGAGGAAAGATTAGTTGATTGTAAAGCGCCCGAGGTGCCCCAGCTGGAGATACAGACAAAGATGCCTGGATAGTTTTGCAGGCCAGAGTACTCCTCCAATTGAGCTCTGGCTCTTCAATCCTACCTTCCGACCCTTGTGTCACATGTTCCTGCCATAATAAATACCCATGGAGTCAGTTGTGCGTTTAAAGATAAATTGTTTGAAATGTGAATGTACTAAACCAATTTACTGACGGTCAGAATCTCGTTATATAAGCATAATTCATAAAGTTATGTTAAAAAAAACAGCAACAAAAAACTGGCCTCCTTTCTGTTTCGAGAGAGAATGAATACTTCTACGAGAATGGCTGCGCGTGTAATTGTGAAGCAAGTGTTGCGCAATATCAAACCACACCTTTCCTAGATCGGCGCTGTCTGATTCCAGAGGCAAGGAGAAATCTAGGACGACTGGAAACAATGCCGTCAAAATAAGCGACAAGCACATAAGCAGAAACACATTCTCAAATGTTCACCCATTTTAGGACTGACCATGCTTAACGATGCTTGATTTCGGTGACCTTACGGAAACCGGTATAGCAATGTGCTTATGCTGTACTGAATTTACGTATGTACGTCTTAAATGTGTAAGTGTAACATTTGACGACCAGTATAGAGGTTACACATGGAAGTCTTCGTCAACTCGTACGTGCAGTTGTGCGTTCTCACTCGTGAGAAATCAAGAATCAAAATGTCTTTATATGTAGATTGTGGTCTGACATTCTATTGCTCGTTGTATTAACAAATGCATTTTATGTTTTGTATTTCAGATTTTTAAATTTGAAAAAAATACATCATTTTTATTCAAGAGCCATATTATAATTATGCGTTTTTTTATAAATTAATATACACACAAACACGCACACACACTAACACACAGACACACACATATCTCTCTCTCTCTCTCTCTCTCTCTCTCTATATATATATATATATATATATATATATATATATATAAGTTCTCCAAGGTCCGAGGCCCTGTCGGTGGGGCATTAGAATACGCCGACTGCCCCCCTGCAGAGGGTAAAAGTCCCTCAATGGGGGTCCTGGATATGACCTTAAACAATATCCAGTGTTGAGACCCCAGCTTGTGGGCTTTGGGGAGTGTTGAGCCACCCTTTAATTACCATTGCTCCCAGGTCTACTCTGACCCGGAGTGGTAGTACCAGTTAGGGTCCCAACTATGGGTTAAATAGGAACCGACGTGAAAACAACAAATATATTCTATTAAAAAATTTTTTCTTCAAAATCTTTAGATTCGGCATTAAATAACCCGAAAAGGGTTGATATGCCGTAAAACAAAAACAACCAACCAACCAAGTTCCAAACATCAACTTTTCTCAGTTGGCCATTTATGGCTTTTCAAAAGCTTACAATTAATATATTGATTCGTTCGCGACTATCAAGTCTTCAAAATTATGTCTTTACTGCATTTTTAGGCCCTTACTCATCAGCTGTTCATCCTATAAAACAAAGTAAAAACACCATTATGAGCAACTATATATATATATATATATATATATATATATATATATATATATAGTGGAAATGGTAATTAATAAAAATTGAAGAAAGTGCTCAATACTGTTGTAGAGCAAATATGCGTTTTATTTTTTATTACCGTATCATTCTGTTTTATTTCCGTATCTTTCATCCCATAATAATGAACATTTCTGTAAAAGTCTGAGGAAGCTACAGACGGCCAAAAAAAAAACGGCCGGGTAGCTGAAACAATAATGTAACTTAACAGAAAAATACGGTAATAAAAATAAAACGTATATATATATATATATATATATATATATATATATATATATATATATATATGTATATATATATGATTACTTTTTAATCACATAATTTAATATACGAAAGTAAAAATTTATGCGTAAACTTTAAGTATTTACTTCAACAGTGCTCAATACGAGCTAGGTAACGCTAGCAGACCGCCGGACGTTGCCCGGTCGTCAAATACGCTTAAATATGATATTTTAATTCATGCAGATTCCGTATATAATATTATAGCGTCAATTCACTGGTGATTATTATATTGTACCTAATACTCAGTGTTGTCTAGTAGTAAAATACGCTTAATTATAATAGTTTAATTCATACAAACTTCGTATTTATTATTTAAGAGCCACTTACCTATTGATTATTATATTGTACCTAGTATATAGTAGTGATTTCAAAAGTTTAAAAAATATGACTCAGGTGCAATCACCTAGAACTGAAAACATCGTTATTCGTTACCATTGCAGGTAAGTCCGTATGCATATAAAATCTTTAAAAAATGAAGTTGTTAAATGTATATATGTATATTTACGGATGCATAGACGCTACATGTTTTTGCGACTAGCACCTGCCACATTCATTTTAAACCATTTTTCCTAGATAGCAGCTACTTTTACCAGCTTAAAACCAAACCGAATGTTTTCCACAGGCCTTAATCACTTATACGTCGAGTCTTAAATCTGTAGACAAAAAATTGATAGATTAGTTTGGTAGAGACCATACTGCACATAGCTAGAAAAGGTCACTTATATATATATATATATATATATATATATATATATATATATATATATATATAGACTAGTAGGCCGCCCGACGTTGCCGAGTGATAAAATATGTTTAAATATATTTTTATCTATACCAGATTCATATTTATTGTTAGAGAAGCAACTCTCAATCTATATTTAACTTTTAACCAATATATAGTAGCGATTTCAAAAGTACACACACACACATACATACACACACACACACACACACACACACATATATATATATATATATATATATATATATATCATCAGTATGCCCTGTATTTCAGAATTCAGGTAATCGCTCATCTCCCTCGCAGTACAGGCCAATAAGTCTCCTGTGCGTCATGAGTAAGTTGCTGGAATCTGTGTTAAATAGAATAATAAACTATCTCAAAAATAACCTTCTTAGTTACACGCAATATGGTTTCCGTTCTGCTAGATCTACAGCAGATGTGCTTACAGTTTTATCTCATAGGATTAGCGAATCTCTCGACGGAGTCAACCTTTTTAGGTCAATTGCTCTTGACATATCAAAGGCCTTTGATAGTGTATGGCATAAAGGTTTACTTCACAAGATATCCAGCTACGATATAGCTGGAAATGGCTTCTCAATTATTAAAGTATTTCTCTGATAGGTTCATAAGAGTAGTGGTTGATGGTCAAAAATCAGAAGCTCTCAGTATTAATGCTGGAGCCCCTCATGGTTCCATCCTAAGTCCAACTCTCTTGCTGGTCTATATTAATGATCTTCACAATCACATCCTTACATCATTCGTAGACATCTATGCTGATGACACTACTATCTATGGTAGCACATCTAAGACCGTAAACGACCAAGTTCTCTCTGATTCTATCTCCTCTGATCTTGAGCAAGTGGTTCAATGGGGAAAGAGGTGGCTTGTTACTTTTAATGCATCTAAAACCAAACTTTTATCTTTACATCATCAACGCTTTGACCCCCATCTGGCATCAATTGAAATGAATGGCTCTCGTCTTGGGGAGGCCTCATGTTTTGACAAGCTTCTAGACTTGACCTTTTCTCCTGATCTTAAATGAAAAATCTACATTAAATCCGTTGCCAAGGCCGCTGGAAAAATGGTAGGATCCTTCTATCGATCCAGTAGATATCTCACTGCTGATGTAATTCTCTATCTATATAAGAGCCAGGTACCTCCATGATGGAGTATTGTTGTCACATTTAGGCAGGAGCTGCTAGAAAGGACTTATCCTGCCTCGATAGAGTTCAAAATAGACTTCGTAGCCTTGTAGGGGATGTCCTTTTCTCTTCCCTGCAACCTCTTTCTCAAAGAAGAGATGTGTCTGCTTTATCGTTATTTTCATTGCAAGTGCTCGGTTGAGCTCCAATCCATGGTCCTCCCTCGCCAAACTTTCACAAGAAACACCTGTCTAGCAGAAAACACTATCACTAATTTCCTCCACTCTTTTTCTGTGCATAAACCAAAGCGTAGATTATATGAGCAAAGTTTCTTTCTTAGAACTGCACGCCTATGGAATTGTCTTCCATTTTTCTGCTTTCCAGCTGACTAAAATATGCTTGTCTTCAAGTTCAACGTAAACAAGTTTTTGATGAGCCGTTCCATATAAGTTAACAAATTTACCGAATTTCCATTACTAACGATTACTATATTGCCCAATTTCTACTGTACGCTCTTTAACCCTTATCCTCATTGGCCTCTTGGCCTTGGTAAGTGGTGATGCCTATGTATATATATATATATATATATATATATATATATATATATATATATATACATGACGTAGGTGCCATCAACTGTTATATAGTTGTGGAACACGAGAAATTATCTTTTATTTATGTCTCTCTATTTCTTTACATTTATATGTGTGCATGTGTGTGTGTGTGTGTGTGTACTTATCTCGATCTATCTATCTATCTATCTATCTAGATCTATCGATCTTGATCTATCTATCTATCTACCTAGATCTGTCTATCTATCAATCTAGATCTATCGATCTTGATCTATCTATCTATCTACCTAGATCTGTCTATCTATCTATCTATCTATCTATCTACTTTGATCTATCTATATATATATATATATATATATATCTTCCGAGATCTATCTATCTATCTATCTATCTATCTATCTATCTATCTATCTATCTACCAAGATCTATCTATCTATCTATCTATCTATCTATCTATCTATCTATCTCTATCTATCTATCAAACTGGCGAAGTAAACAAGAGAGGAGATTTGAATATTTTTTGGTGAAAGTTGTCAAAATATATTATAAAATAAAATGGACAAGTTACACCGGAAGTTTGCAAATAGCTGACCGAGAAGGACGTGTTTATTGTCATGTGTTCAGGTTGGCTTAACATAGAGCCATGTTGGAATTTGGACGTTGAGCCGGACGAACAGTTTAACAGGTTATCCTCCACTCACTTGGGAGGGAGCTGACGTGTCTCTGAATGGAGACCTAGAATTAACCAGCAAAGCAGAGATACTCACTTTCCATTCTTCTGCGATCGAAACATGGAAAGTGAAAAAAACTATATAAAACCAACCATCGTTTTGGAATTGAAATGCATTCGTCCAAAGTTCCAGCTTCTCTCCAAGAACAGATGAATTTCAGGTGGACCAAAAGACCAACGACACAGTTGAAAAGTTTAAATGGTATGTCGGAATACATGTATGTGTTTATGTTGTGTTTGACACACACGTACACGACACATTTAGACGATCACGAAACGTAAATAGACTGCAACACGATAAGGTAATGTTCAGATAGAGAAGACTCAAAATAGACACTAGTAACACGACACACAATCTACGACGTATAAATGAACCACCTCCATAATGTACCACACCTAAAATCGATACCAAAACATATAGTGCATTTCCGGCTTTATTCGTCTCAGTGACGTCCAGACGCATATAAAAAAGTTAAAGATAAAAACATACATATTTAGCATGCGTAGATGAGAACTTTAAGTCGATCCAGACATTCCCAGTTCCATTTTTTTTTTCAATTGTAACCCTAAGCAGTTATTTTACCGGCGAAAGGCTCAATAGAATTCGTACCTCAGGTCCGAATCTCCTATATATTAAGTCTCAAATCTGTAGACCAAGATTGTACAGAACAGGTTTTTAAAAACTGTTCTGCACATAGACAAACAAGATAACCTATATATATATATATATATATATATATATATGATGATTGCAACGTCTTGTCAGACGAGTGCCATTCCCTCAGACATTTAAAATCCATGAGCCCAAATGTCTGAGAGAGTATCTATACAAATATGATGTTACAGAGTCTTAGCTTTGTACGACAGCTAAGTCTCTCTCTCTCTCGGTTCAAAATGTTGAGATCCAGCAACAAACAAGAGCAAGATAGCCAGCAACAAATTAAACTGCAGACCAGATTAATGCGGGTACTGGTCTTCCGCTTTATGGTTTTTTTAAATAAGAGATTTGCTTCTCCTAGAAAGGTTGCCTTCACCACGGCTTACGGGAGCCCTCTCTACCCCAATACACATACACACACACACACACACACACCCACACACACACACAAATATACACGGTGCTAGTTGGCCGTTGACCCAGAAAAAGAGTTCATTCGCCCTTACACACACACACACACACACACACACACACACACACACACATATATATATATATATATATATAATATATATATATATATATATATAATTGATTCTGCATCTTTGAATTTTACTGTCATTGGTAATTTTACCCTTCACCAGACTATACATTCATCTGAAATCACTTTTTTTATTCCCCCTATTCCCTCAGCTTTACTTTTTGTTATCAAGTAATATCTATTATTTACTTGTAGTTTAATTTAATACTTTTGCAAGCAAAATCCGATCCTGCATTTTGCTAACTCCTACCCTTTGATGAGAAGGAAAGTATCTCTTCGAAACTCCGCAGATTAAGGACTATCCCTTTATTTAGTGTTTCTTTTTTAAAATTAAATATGTTTATGTGTACTTTTTTTTCAAAGTGTTTTCTAACATGTTTTATTAACTACTTGTTCTTATATATATATATATATATATATATATATATATATATATATATATATATAAAATATGCATATATGTATATAATATGCATATATGTACATATATATGTGGGTGTGTATGTGTGCGCGTGTGAGTATGCGTGTCTGTGCCTAGATGTGTGTGTGCGTGTGCGTGCGCACGTCTCTGTGTGTGGGTGTGTGTGTAAGTGTGCGTGTGTGTGTCTGAGTGTATGTGATTGCGTGTTGGTTTGTATGCCCACTCAAACAACAATTTATTTTCGCAAAATCGTTATAAATTTATAATGGGATAATAATTACCTTGCATTGATATTGTTCACCCCCCCCGGCCCTCTCAATCAATATTTGACAGAATATTTCAATGAAATAGTAATCGATAATTATTCGTTTGTTTCCGGAATCGAGCCACCAGTGGGGTTACATGAATTATCTTAATTCTAACAATGGACGCTATATTGATATACATGCGCATTATATCCTTCGTATACATATCCGTTAGACATCGTCAATATAATTGGGGCGTCGAATTGAGAATATGCGTCATCTTTTTCTCCCTCTCTTATCAACACAAACCCCGTCTAACACGGGATGAATATTAACAGTAGGGAGGTTGGCATAGAATACAAAAACAAAACAAATTACAACACACACACACACACACACACACACACACACACACACACACAAAAACGAAACTAAGACAATTTCCAATAAACAACAACAGCCCGTGGATATTTGCTTTATTTCTTCTTAACGCTAGCCACGTCTGGAAATACATATTTATTCCTGGTGTTTGGTCTAGTTGTTTTGTAGATAAAAATTGTTGTTTCTATTTTTGGCTTTGCAGAACATGATCGAAATTTACATTTGGTGCATTTTTGATTAGGAAGCCGATTTCTTCACACAGCTTGATCAGGTAGCGCCATCCGTTGAATATTAACACTGAACTAGGAAAGCTTCACATAAATATCATATGGTTATTTTCTTTACCTTAACATTGGCCAAGTCTACTAATACAAAATCACCAGTGACAATAGGAACATACGCATAGAATATGCTGTTTAATAATCAAGTGACATTTATTCTACACTTCATTCGATTAACAGATTCTGTGGGTTAAATTCGACACACTGCTGTCAAAACTCACTATTCCAAATTTGACACTGCTGTCAAAATTAGCGAATATAAAACTCGACACATTGCTATGAAAACTTGCTACTCCTATTCAATCCAACTTTCAATCCAATTCAACTAGATGCCTGAATAATCAGGCTTTTTAAAATTTAAATCGGAAGTATCTCATTTGCATATGAGGTGGCATGATCGCCAACATGTAAAGAGGAGCAATAGCAATTTAGTTCTTTTCTTCATTCTTTCTGTTTGCACCTTGGCGGCGAGAGAACAGGTTTGCACCGATTTTGAAGGCATTAATCACAGAATATAAAATCTGAAAGCCCGTCGTTTCCCGGTCGTACAATTGAATATTGAATATTATATATGACGAAGAATAATTTGTCCGGTGGACTAATTCGGAAAAAAAGTAATAATAATAATAAAATAAATAATAATGATAATGTCGTTCATCAAATCTCATCTGTTTGTTTACA
The DNA here is from genome assembly GCF_053919585.1 of Euprymna scolopes. NCBI lineage: Eukaryota > Metazoa > Mollusca > Cephalopoda > Sepiida > Sepiolidae > Euprymna > Euprymna scolopes. Next base: position 77,459,248 of record NC_136515.1, read on the forward strand.
ATATCACGTGAGCAGATATTTGGGCTTGATGATGAATGCCCTGGAAAAGTCACTTCTGATAAATGTTCAGCTTGAAAATATGCAAACAAAGAAATGATTTGCCGCGATTTTTAAATAGTCCTTTTTTTATCGTAAATTATATTCCTTAATAAGGAAAACATAAAAATAAGATGGTGAGGTAAACCCGGGTTTGCACAGGGTATGTTTCGAGTTGTAATAAAATACTCTACCACTAATCTATATATCCAGATTATAATAGATCTGTTTTTCTCCAGAAGAAATTATTTACTAACATTTTATTACCTCTCTTGCCGGTGTAACGTAAAATATTTCGATGTAAAAATATTCTTTTTTTATCTATAAGAGAGAAAAACTATTTTTAGGATCGGACTTTTCGATTTTCGGTACTTATATGATGAATTTCCATACAAAACATATCTAAGAACACTGGCAGGCATATAAATTTTCAAAAGATAGGCTCAGCCGTTTCGGACCCCATGAGGAAGGGATCCACACACACACACACACACACACACACACACACACACACACACACACACAAAGTGGCTTTTATATATTAGTAGAAATTGAGATAAAGAACTGGAGCTAGGAGATGCATTTAATAAAAAAAAAGCAAGAAATAAGTATTAAACTTTTATAGATATGATTGGTTCAAATAACTTTTAGTTGTTCTCCAGCTCTCTAAAATACTAACCAAGTCCAATGAAACTAGCAGTGGTAATATGGGTACATGCATAACTAATGCACACATACACACATATACACACATACACACATACACACATACATACACATACACACATACTAACATATACAAGGATCGTTCACAAAAGTAAAACCTCTTGTACTTTTAATTCAAACAGTTGAATAGCTACGAAGATGGAAGTAATACCAGTAAACCGACCGACCTTTTTGTTCTTCAGAATTTATTTTTCTATATAGTCACCACCATTCTCAATGCAGTTTTGTAATAAATTCAATGACGCATCTCTGCTGCTGGCGCACGTCATTGAAAAGAGTTAGTTTTATAGAGTCTGCCAGCGCCAATATCTGCAACAGTGAGATGAAGCTTACAGGCTACGAATGGATAATTTTAGCTTTCATAACAAGGTAATTTGCAATCCTCTCAGACCAATTCGGCCAGAAAAAATAGGAGGCATTACTTTTGGGACGTTTCTCGTATTATAATTATAAATTCTTGTATTTTATTTTGTCGTTTACATTTGCATTGCTGGAGGTCCCTCAATTATATGAAGACTGAGTTTTTGGTTGTTTCTTATATGATGTTAAGAATTTCTTCAGTGATCTTCTTCTTGGCGTTTCTGAGACTTGGACTTTCTCAGACTTAGAAAGTGTCCGCACCATCGCAATATTGCGTGTGATTGTTTTTACTTCATGATTATAATGAGGTTTTCTCAGTCGTGGCCTACGTTTTTGCTTTCTTTTTATGTCTATTGCATCAATTATTACTCTACTTCCGTTGTCTGTTTTAGCGATATATTAATGTCGTTAATACTCTTTATCTGTGTCTAATCCTAAACGAAGATTCCATGAACAAAGCTTCTTTCTTAGAACTGCACGCCTGTGGAACTCTCTTTCGATTGCCTGCTTTCCAGCTGACTACAATATGGTTGTCTTCAAGTCCAATGTAAACAAATTCTTGATGAAACGCCCCTCTAAAGCAATCCGATTTACAAAATTTCCACTACTTATGTTTATTACTCTATAATCCCATTTAATAATGTATATCCATTAATCCTTATCCTCGAGTGCCCTCCGGGCCTTGATAAGTGGTGATTCCTACGTAAAAATTAAAACAAAGGCTCCCAACCTTTTCTGAGAGCTTTCTCAGAAATTAGCCTGAAAAAAAAAAAAAAGAATGTATATTGAATAAAAATCTAAACGCAAATTCCATGAATCAAGTTTCTTTTCCGGAACTGCCCGCTTGTAGAACTCTGTTCCTCTAGCTTGCTTTCCAGCTGACTTCAACATAATTGTCTTCAAGTCTAATGTAAACAAATTCTTGCTTAGCAGTCCCCTAAAATAATCACATTGTCACCGATCTCCACCACTAACGGTTACTTCGCTGTTGTCTCCATTAACCTTTATCCTCGAGTGGCCTTCGGGCCTTGATAATTGATGACTACTTTGTAAAAAATGCTTACTCACTGATATTTAATAATCTTTAATCAGTATCATTGGCAGATGAATATTATTTTCGCACATACACATACACACATGCACACATATAAACATACATGCACATATACACGCATACACACATACACGTACTTTCTCACGCACATTTACACACATTTACACATATGTACACACATACATACACATACACACATACTAAGCCCGACGAAATTGTTTATACTAACTGGAAGAAGGGGCAAAAGGCGGTCTACTGACGCCTTAAAACCAGTCACTTCGGCCAGGTGGGACTCGTCAACTTTGGATGATAGCTCACCTAGGAGAAGGTAACTATGGTTCAAAACCTCTGCACCATAACATGATTACTCCATTAGGGAAAAGGCTAAGTGAGTAAATCCCAACAGAAACTCTGGAGACGGACTTTATAGTGTCATCACCGGCAACTCCTGCAGCTCAGTAAGAACCAAACTGTATCGTCTCTCTCTTTCCCTTCGGTCCTCTGGCATTGCAGAGAGGTGATGACTGCTGCATGGTCAAGAGTTATCCTCCCATATCACATTGACCAGTTTATGTAACTTCACTGCTACATCATCGTTTCCTGAGACGAACGATTGCCAACAACAATATGTTCTTTTTGAAACACCTCTGCGTATATATATAAAACAGACTTTGTGTGTGTAATTTCGTTTTATATGGACACCGAAATAGCGGAGCTGATTTTTTTCACTAAATGTACCTTAGGCATCTTGGAGTGTTCCTAAATAGATTTTTATCGGAATGTCTCCGATAAGTATCGCAAATTTACCATAAAAAATCCGATTAAAGAAAGGGGAGTCTGATTTTACTAAAAGTTAACATAATTATACAGCCTATAATCACAAGAGCATTTAAGATTTTTTCTCACCGTGCAAGCACGAGGTCCGCAATAGCTTCTTTTATTAAACTAGAATTGTGTTCGAAATGAACACCTCTGTTTAGAGCAATATTAAACAATAATACTTTGGGCTTGTATTTAAAACTTTAATTCTAGCAATTAAATAAACATTTTTTATAAAATCAACAATATGTTTTCTACAGTGCAATATATACTTAGTGTATTATTATATAGACTACACTAATACGATGCAATTTTATTATGCAGACTACACTAATATCCATCCTGGGCCCAACTCTTTTCCCGATCTACATTAATGACCTTCCAAATCACATCCTTACATCATTCGTAGACATCTATGCTGATGACACTACTATCTATGGTAGCACATCTAAGACTGTAAACGACCAAGTTATCACTGATTCTCTCTCCTCTGATCTTCAGCAAGTGGTACAATGGGGAAAGAGGTGGCTTGTTACTTTTACTGCATCTAAAACCAAACTTTTATCTTCACATCATCAACGCTCTGATCCCCATCTGGCATCAATTGAAATGAATGTGGAGGCATCATGATTTGACAAGCTTCTGGGCTTTACCTTTACTCCTGATCTTAAATGGAACACATACATTAAATCTGTTGCCAAGGCCGCTGGAAAAATGGTGGGATCCTTCTATCGATCCAGTAGATATCTCACTGCTGATGTAATTCTCTATCTATATAAGAACCAGATACGTCCAAGGATGGAGTACTGTTGCCACATCTGGGCAGGACCTGCTAAAAAGGACATCCTGCCTTGATAGAGTTCAAAATAGACTTCGTAGCCTTGTGAGGAATGTCCTTTTCTCTTCCCTGCAACCTGTTTTTCACAGAAGAGATGTTGCCAATTTGTCTCTGCTTTATCGTTATTTTCATAGCAAGTGCTCGGCTGAGCTCCATTCTATGGTCCCCCCTTGCCAAACTTTCACAAGAAACATCCGCCTAGCAGAAAACATTATCACTATTTTCTCCCATTCTTTATCTGTGTATGCATCTAAACGTAGATTCCATGAACAAAGCTTCTTTCTTAGAACTGCACGCCTATGGAATTGTCTTCCGTTTTTCTGCTTTCCAGCTGACTACAATATGGTTGTCTTCAAGTCTAACGTAAACAAGTTTTTGATCAGCCGTTCCATATAAGTAAACAAATTTACCGAATCTCCATTACTAACAATTACTATATTGTCCAATTTCTACTGTACACCCTTTAACCCTTATCCTCGAATGGCCTCTTGGCCTTGATAAGTGGTGATGCCTATGTAAAAAAAAATTCCATGCAATTTTATTATATAGACTACACTAATATCATGCAATTCATTATATAGACAACACTAATACCATTCAATCTTATTATATAGACTACACTAATACCATGCAATTTTATTATATAGACTACACTAATAACATGCAATTTTATTATATAGACTACACTAATACCATGCAATTTTATTATATAGACTACACTAATACCATGCAATTTTATTATATAGACTACACTAATACCATGCAATTTTATTATATAGACTACACTAATACCATGCAATTTTATTATATAGACTACACTAATAACATGCAATTTTATTATATAGACTACACTAATACCATGCAATTTTATTATATAGACTACACTAATACCATGCAATTTTATTATATAGACTACACTAATACCATGCAATTTTATTATATAGACTACACTAATACCATGCAATTTTATTATATAGACTACACTAATACCATGCAATTTTATTATATAGACTACACTAATACCATGCAATTTTATTATATAGACTACACTAATACCATGCAATTTTATTATATAGACTACACTAATACCATGCAATTTTATTATATAGACTACACTAATAACATGCAATTTTATTATATAGACTACACTAATACCATGCAATTTTATTATATAGACTACACTAATACCATGCAATTTTATTATATAGACTACACTAATACCATTCAATTTTATTATATAGACTACACTAATACCATGCAATTTTATTATATAGACTACACTAATACCATGCAATTTTATTACATAACCTACATATTATATAGACTACATTAATACCTAGCAATACAGTATATTATATAGACTAGACTAATAACATGCAATTTATTATATAGACTACACAAATACTATGCAATTCATTATATGGACTACATTAATACCTAGCAATTTTATTACATAACCTACATAAATACCATGCAATTTATTATATAGACTATACTAATACTATGCAATTCTATTATATAGACCACACAAATACTATGCAATTTATTATATAGACTCCACCACAACCATGAAATTCATTATATAGACTATACTAATACGATTCAACAGACATGACAGGAAAACAAATGAACACATATCTAAAGAAATGGCAGAAACACTAGAGAATGACGTCCAATCTGTAGTGGAACGGGGACTAAAATGGATGGTCACATTCAATGCTGCTAGGACTAAACTTTTTTTTCCTTCAATAACTACAAGAAACCTTCTCTACCACCAATAGCAATGGCCAAAGACTCTTTATCTGAAAACTCCTATGCATAACGTTCACAAGAAACATGAGCTGGAACAATTACATTGAGAGCATTGCCAGGACCGCTGCGAAAATGGTAGGTTCTCTCTACCGTGCTAGAAAGCTACTGACCCCTGAAAGTATCCTGTACATCTATAAGGCCACCATTCGCCCGTGTATGGAGTATTGTTGTCATATTAGGGCCGGTGCATCTGCTACTAGTCTCTTGCTCCTAGATAAGGTTCACATCTAATAGGTCCTGAACTATCATCCAAACTTCAGCCTCTGTCCCATCGACGAAATGTAGCATCCCTCTGCCTCTTCTACAAGTACTTTAACGATATATGTTCCGACGAGCTGCAAGCACTTATACCCCTATACGTAAATACCCCCGACAAACCCGACAAGCAGTACAATCCCACCCCTTCACAGTTGAAATCCCTAGATGTAAGAGAGCCTTCTACTCCAGTAGTTTCTTCCCCAGAACCGCTAGACTTTGGAACTCCCTGCCAGGTTCCTGCTTCCCCAACTGTACTGACATGCAGAAGTTCAAGTGTAACGTGAACTGACATCTTGCTGCCGAACTCCCCACATAGTGCCCCTGTAGCCTGTGTCCCTAATAGTAGCCCCCTACATCAAAGTGGCAATATGCCTTGTTTTGGCTGGAAATGTAATTTAAAAAAATGTAATAAAAAAAAGAAAAAAAAACGTATTAAATGTAAAGAAAAAATGAATTTACACTGAAAAACATGTACTTACCGTTAACAGCGCTTTGATTGTAAGGTATTTCTTCTATTTTCCCTAAAGTAAATAACTTGGTAGTCCTTTGTTTTAGCTGTAAATTTCTGCAAAAAAAGAAAAAAAAGAAAAAAACAGAATTAAGAAAACATATTTAAGTTATAAAACAAAATGAAACAAAGAAAAACTGATATTTTGTGCTCCAAAATATAGTTTGCTACATAGTTACCAGTATTCTTAAGTGCAAGTGAATTTCATGACGAATCTCTGATTCTGTCATCAATATCTGCAGCAGACAAATGAACATTTCAGATCCTGAATGCATTAGTTCAGTCAACATAACATTGCCATTTCCAATCCCCTCTAATGCATTCTAGTTGAATAAAAAATAGGAGGCATTACCTTTGGAACTCTTTTGTTCATACGTATAAAAGTTAATAACGTACATACCTACACGTAGTGTAGAAAAAACTGACACATTTTCTATAGATTCAATCGAGAGTTATTCGCCTTGAATCATGAATCATACCTGACCAGAGAACACAATCGTCGAATGCTATAAAAAATAATATTCAAACGTGGCTTTTACTCTTTTGTTACGTAGAGCATGTGAGCGCGTGGGAAAATATCAGCCGCAGCGAGGGATAGCTGGCTAATGAAGAGATTAACAGCAGCAGTAGCCGAAAAAAACGCATATGCTAATTAGGAAGTGTACGCGAGTTGGCGCAACAAGAAAATGGGACAGAAAAAAATGCGCGTCGAAGACAATGGACGCGCAAAGTCGAATACGAGAATGGGCCGGCCGTGACTAGCATGCGGTCGGAAGAAAGAGAAACCCGGTCAGGCTAGATGAACATGTGGCAGCGACAGACATTTTAAATTGTGTCGAGTCGGTGGAATAGCAGTAATAAAAACTTTTGTTTAAAAATAAAAAAATATGCTGACCTGGATTTTTTTTCTTTCCAGTTTTATTTTTATAAATTACTAAATTAAAGTGTAACGTCAACTAACGTTACACATTCAGACCTTAACGTGAAACTAATAGTCTTGCATGGCTGAAGTCTTACTTTTACACGAGTTTTATAACTCTGACACTGCCTTTGCAAGATCTAATTTATACCTGTTGGATGAACGAGACTCACATATTGCTAGCCATCTACGAATGACACTCATGTATTGATCGCAGATTATTTACTATGGTTAATTCCTTAATAATATCGAAGTATGTCGTATCTACTTTTATGATGTCCGTGCATTTCCCTATAAATTGTTTGTTAAGGAAATTCGTGTTTATTTACTTTGTTTTAAAGGATTTATATAAAAAAAACACATTCGTTGGTAACAACACCTGTTATATTTTATGCATCATAATTTATTATGCCCCTTTTAAGTTTGTCTTGAAAACCTTATATATATATATATATATATATATATATATATATATATATATATAGTAATTTATAAAATAATAACAATAGAAAACAAACAAATAAATAAATTAAATAAAATAAACATGAATGTACATAAACGATCACACATATATGTACGAATCCTATAGTTGGATGAAACGCAGAATATTCAGTGTAGCTTAATCGCCATATATATTTTATAAATTACTATATATATATGTATATATGTGTGCATGTGTGTGTGTACACATAGGTATATTCATATATATATAAAAAGGAGGGAAAAGATCTACCTTAAACCACTAACCTAGTTCTAAAGCAGATCCTTTGTTCGATAAAATGCATGCCCATTGGCTGATAGGAGGGGGCGCGGTGGATACTAGAAAGCTGATTGGCTAACTAGAAATCCTCAACATATATAAAAACAAGAAGCAACCAAAAAATTCGCGCATAAGCCTGAAGAATCCTACAGTGGATGAAACGCAGAATATTCAGTGTAGCTTAATCGCCATATATATTTTATAAATTACTAACTAGCTCTACCTACGTATTGAGCACGTTTGAAGTAAATACTTTAAGTTTACGCATAAATCTATACTTTCGTATATTAAATTTGTGTGAGTAAATGAAGTAGTTATATATATATATATATATATACATACATATATATATATATATATATATATATATATATATATATATATAGCACTAGCAAAAGTACCCGTCGTTGACTGGGTTCAAAAACAGCCTACAGAAAATGGACTCTGATTTATTAAAGAATGATAGGTTATGAAAAAGAAGGGTTGTAAAGAGATAGCTTGGAATTTGGGGGTATCAAAACCAACGCAAAATATGATGAAAGTAAAAATAAAATAGATAAACCCCACAATTTATTATACCATACCTGTTCACACTGAAACACTTATCACAATATTCTCTGGATCTATATGAAAAAACCTTCTTAAATTTTGTGACATATTTTCTTACTATGGAGATCAGGCGCGAACGCAGACCCCACAATTTTATTATACCATTTCTATTTAAGTTAAAACATACTTATCAAAGTATTCTTATATACATCTATATCAAAAACACTTTTAAACGTTTTTTTTTCTAATTTTTAAATTTTTTATTTCCATACTTTATAGACGAGGCGCAAACGCAGACCCCGATATTTTCATGACCCACCGTTCTGCCAAATCAATCATACCCATTCCTGTGTCTCGATACATCTTCTATCATTATATGTAATCAGTTTTTTTTTAAATAGTCAACCATATAGGAACCTATTCGTGACCACACACACACACACAAACACACACACACACACACACGCACACACATTCAGCTTTATATTATAATATATATATAATATATATATATATATATATAATTTATTCATACAAACATTAATACATTTAATATACCTTCTGTTTACTCATTGAGCTCTTTTTGGTAGACACATGTTGTTTCATTGGATGTACTTCTAGAAAACTAAACTCTACTGCCATAATATATATATATATATATATATATATATATATATATATATAAAACTACTTAATTTACTCACATAAAATTAGTATACGAAAGTATAAATTTATGCGTAAAACTTTAAGTTTTTACTTCTAAAGTGCTCAATACGTAGGTAGAGCTAGTTAGTAAGTTATAAAATATATATGCTCATTAAGCTACACTGAATATTCCGCGTTTCATCCACTCTAGGACTCTTCAGGGCGCATAAGCCTGAAGAGTCCTAGAGTGGATGAAACGCGGAATATTCAGTGTAGCTTAATCAGCATATATATCTTATAACTTACTATATATATATATATATATATATATATATGTATATTTATATTTATATTTATATATATTTATTATAATAATAATTAAATCCTTACAAGCAACAGATATATATATATATATATATATATATATATATATATATATATATATATATATATATATTTATATACTGTTGATTCAGGACAGATGACACACTGGTGTTTGTAGGTATTTAATAATTATAGTAAATAATTCTGTGTTTATATATATATATATATATATATATATATATATATATATATATATATATACATAAGGCTATATGTTTGTCTGTTTTTTTATCTGTCTGTCTGTCCCCATATTTGCAAACTCTATCTCCCTCGAACTAAAAATTATTGGATGTTTTATAGACCGTTATTTTATGGGGTTTTAATATTTTTAATGGGTCAAAAAAGAAGTCAAAAGTGAATTAATCGTTATTCATTTTTCACATTTATCTTAGTTTAATTTATATAAGCTCGTATGTGTGTCACATTGGTACAGTGGTAACGCCACCATCTTTGAAGGCTGCAGTTTTGCTTTCGGTTTCGATTCTAGCTGATGGCACCAAATACATTTTTTTTTACTTTTGAAATCACGACTATGCATTTGGTACAATAGCATATGAAACAGTCGATAGAGAAATGTAAGCGAGTTTGTTAGTAGGTTAAGTCTATTAATGTCCGTACAAATTGAATGCGTGTACGTTCCATGGTGACAATGTGTCCGAAAAATTTATCTATCATAGGAGGAACGCTTAAGCAGCATAAGTAAAGATACAACCTTGACCACGGCCAGCCACAAGTAACCCCCTAAGATTCGAAATTTTATATACAGGGTATGGAGATTTTGGAAAATCTTTGTAATCGGTTTTCGACCAGAAATTTGGCTGTTAAGGGGTTAAAGTTCAACGATTTGACCTTTGAGAACTCTACCAAACTCCTCCGAAAATTTTGGGTCAAATCACTTGAAATTTTAGATATAGGTTCCTTGGACATGGATCTAACTTAATAACTTGATATTAGCTCCAAACAATAAATGTTAAGGGGTCATAATAGGGGTCAAATTTTTAAAATTTTGACCTCTACGGTTTCTACCAAATTACTCGGACAATTTCAGGGCTAAAAATTTGAAATTTTACATAAAGGGTATTCAGAGATAGGGAAAGCTTTTTAATTGGCTTGGGTCGAAAATTAAAGCTGACGAGAGGTCAAAGTTCAAAAGATTTGACCTTTGCGGTGACATAACGGGTATTCAGATAAGCGGCAAGCATTTTAATAGGTTTTGGGGCGAAAATTTCGGTGCCAAAATTGAAAGAGTTGACCTTTGCCGATTCCAAAATATTTCTCCGCCAATTTTTGGTCTAAAGACTTGAAATTTTAGATGTAGGTAACTTGGACATCGGTAAAACTTCATATTTTGATTTAAGACCAAAATAATTAATGTTAAGGGGTGAAAATTGGCGTCCTATTAAAAAAAATTTACCTCCGCGGTCTCTACGAAATTACTCAGACAATTTGGAGTCTAAATAGTTGAAATCTTACAATAAGTGTATTCACACGTAGGGCAAGTTATGAACAGTACATAGGGCCCGTGCAAAGCTGGGCTGAATTGCTAGTATATATATATATATATATATATATATATATATATATATATATATATATATATATATATATAGTAAGTTATAAAATATATATGGCGATTAAGCTACACTGAATATTCCGCGTTTCATCCACTCTAGAACAGTTCAGGCTTATACGAGTTCTAGAGTGGATGGAACGCGGAATATTCAGTGTAGCTTAATCGCCATATATATTTTATAACATACTAACTATCTCTATCTACGTATTGAGCACTTCTGTATATTAATTTTATGTGAGTAAATGAAGTATATATATATATATATATATATATATATATATATATATATATATATATATATATATATATATGAATTTTTTCACCTAAATAAAAATAGAGGCCCCAGAAAGTGATTGACAATTATATTTAAACCGTCAATAGTCGGGATGCAGTTTAACAATCTAATAGAGCGTTGAGCATTAGCTAACACGTCTTCACAGCATCTCATGTTCTGAGAGTGCAGTGCTATTTACATCGCCTTCCATAAAGTGCCATTATGTTTCTCAACTTGTCCATTTCCTTCAGGATGGTATCTACCTGTTTTAGAAGTGGCAACGCTCTTTTCTAATTAAAAAAAACAAAAAACTTTTCAGTATCCTCCGCAATAAAGCCCGCAGCCTTATCCATGTGTAGCATATCAGGCATACAAAATATTGGAAATGGTTGACATTATAGTTTTGCTTGACATGTCCCGGAAGGGGAAAGCGAAAGAAAAGTTAGATATTTACAGGTATCAATATTTAGTAGTTGGAAATGTATTATTACATTTCATGTTTCCCCGTTTTTAAATACTGGCGGGAATAAGTTACGCTTTTTATTTGTTCTAAAGAGAACGAGAGATTTCTCGCTCTGGTAAAATAGTGTAATGTTATGACCCTTAGGCTCTGATCACAGCGTAGTATCTGTTAACTGTGGCAAGCGGGGTCAATGGTCAAAACATTATTATTATTGTTATTGTATTCTTATTAATTGATTTGAGCGACGGATGGTTGCTGGATCAGTTATTATGATTAGAAGAATAAACAATTAAATTGCGGAAGAAATGATTGACGTGTGAATCGCAAAAGGAATGTGAAAATAGAAAATATATGTAAACATTATTTTGGGGTTTTGTATAAACAAATAACTAGTTGTGGACATTAGGTTGGTCTGATACACGTAATTAGGTGACGTAAGAGAACACGTGATGTAGTTAGTTTTGGAGAGATTCAGAGAGTTGAGGATTGACTACGAGAGCGGACAGACGTCTAGACTGAGGTGGACAGACAGCTAGGAAGGGACTGTAAGCATAAAAATGTAGACAAACTGCAGATCCTGTGAAACCCATTTGAGACAACTGTAATAAATCTATATTATAAAAATATAAAGAGTTGTTTTAATGGTTTCACAAATAAGAACATATGTCTGAATTGGTTGGTGCTGATCGCTTCATGGTTCGTCACGGAGCAGCGGGAAGATACAGAAGAACTCTTCAAGAAAAAAGGTATGAAGCATATATTATTCTTCTTACATATGAACTGTAGAAATATCCCATGTGATAAGTCTCATACAACACGATTCAAGTTACACGTCAATGTCATGTCCTCCTAGCTAAACAACATACATACAATTTATATGTTTATTATCTGTCTGTTAAAAGAACAATATCTTACATCCACTAGATAACACATGACACGTTTTAATATATCATCTCCTCCAATATAAACCAATATACAACAATAGCAGAGTCGTGTAATACCGGAATGGCATAATTGAACGCGCAAATTATGAAGGTTTTGTAAAGTGTGAGTGAGTGCAGAGATACCAGAAAAAAGTATCCGCAGCAACGGCAAAATTTTTCGTTCTTAATTTGTAATTTTTCTTTTTATATCTATCTATCTATCTATCTATATATCTATAAAAGTGAACGTGTCTGTCGTTTTTATCGCCGATATTTTCGAAAGTCATCCCCTCTTTTCGACTGTCTAGCCTTAATTTAAACCTACGTCACTTCCGGTTTGGCGGTGGTCGTAACAGCAAAGACGTCATATTTTTCCCCGTTCTTTTCCTCCTTCGCGGTACGGGTTGGAGCCTGCTTTCCTACTACCACTTTTTTTTTTTCTCAACACACACCTCAAAACACCCGGGCAATGCCGGGCTGAAATGCTAGTAGTCCAGATTTCCCGCATACTGGCCTTATTTTCTATATCCGTCTCTTAACCTCTCTTTTACGTATCCGTCCCCCCCACATCTGTTTCGTTTTGCATCTATGAACTGTCTCACTCTCCCCAACCGCGTCTGTTCTCTCTCGTTATCTTTATATTTGTTTCCCGACTTTCTGTTCATCGGATGATTTTGTTTTCTTTCCTTTTTTTTATATCTCTTTTCATATGTTCTTCAGTAGATTTAACCCTTATCCCTGAGTGGCTTCCGGGCCTTGATAAGTGGTGATAACTGTGTAAAAAAAAAAAAAAAAAAAAAAATTTGAAATAAAATTTAATTTCATGTGATTTTCATGGCTATTGGTATATAAAAGGAACTTTGTCTGTGTGTTTCGGGTGTATGGGTGTGAGTTCGTTCTCTATGGACTCCTAAACGGCTAAGCTTATTAGAAAAAAGCACAAATGTACTTTATATACCTGGCAGTGTTCTTAGATAGGTTTTATATCAGAATATATTCGATAGTATCGATATACCCTGTTCAAAAAAAGAAAACACGATAAAAAAAAAACTTTGACTAAAGTTAACGCCGTATACAGCATAACATCACAGGTGCATTTGAGCAGTTTTATTACAACACGAGCAGAAAGGCCAGACATATAATATCAACAGTAGGTTCTTTGATATGACAGAGTTGCGTTCAAAATGAATCAATTGAACCATGATATTTGACTTTTGCATTTAAACATTTCATGCAAGCTGTTTTATACATTATTTTATAAAACCAACAGTAGGTTCTCTATAGTGCAATGTAGACTACTATGTGTTGTGGACGAATTCACTGTGGGGAGGGATACGCACCGCGATGGATCCCCTACTAGAGCAGGCAGTAATTCAGTTTGATCGATGCCAATAAAAATATGGGAGTGTGAAACATTCGTTGATCATTATTCAATCCCGGGCAACGTCGTATCTCCCTGCTAGTATAGTAATAGAAATAAGATGTACTCACAAAAACACCACGAGAAAAGCATAGCAATTGGGAGTAAAAATAAAAGAACGAAATAAAGAGTAACGTGAAAAAGTATAAGGACAGAGATAAATACACACTTATATAGATATTTAGATAAAACAAACAAACTATATCAAAATTAATATGAAAAAGAAATGAAAGAGAAAAAGTAAGAATACAGGACTCAAAGACAGAGACGGATAAATAGATAGATAGATAGATAGATAGATAGATACAAAGATAGATAGATAGATAGATAGATAGATAGATTGATTGATTGATAGAGAGATATATAGATAGATAGATATATATATATAGAAAGATAGATAGAAAGATAGATAGATAGAAAGAGAGATAGATAGAAAGATAGAAAGATAGATAGATAGAAAGAGAGATAGATAGAAAGAAAGAATGAAAGATAGATAGATAGATAGACAGATAGATAGACAGATAGATAGAAAGATAGACAGACAGATAGATAGATAGATAGATAGACAGAAAGACAGATAGATAGATAGAAAGATAGATAGATAGATAGACAGATAGATAGATAGATAGATAGACAGATAGATAGATAGATAGACATCTAGATATATAGATATATAGATAGATAGATAGACAGCTAGATAGATAGATAAACAGATAGGTAGATAGATAGACAGATAGATAGACAGACAGATAGATAGACAGATAGATAGATAGACAGATAGATAGATAGATAGGCAGATAGATAGATTGATAGATAGACAGATAGACAGACAGATAGATAGATAGATAGATAGAAAGATAGATCGAAAGATAGATAAGATAGATAGATAGAAAGAAAGAAAGAAAGAAAGAAAGAGTGTTAGGGGATCGGTTGAGAGAGAAATACAAGGTGGAACGATAAAAGTTTTGCTATAGAAAAAAACACATTTTTGTTTGATAAAAACCGGGTTTTTTTTTGTGGCAGATCATCTACTAGTTAACCAGTGTACACAAAAGGTCCTAACCTCAATTTCAAATCTCGCGCCTCGCACATGCCAGTTTATTTTGTACTCAAACAAAAAACTACATCATTTAATTCCACACTAGAAAAGACGACATGATTCCATTTCCATTTGATGAAAAAAGTTTTTTTTTTTTTTTGCAGACCATCTAATTGAGCAGTTGTGTACAAATCCCAAAAGCAATAGGAGCCTTCTATCATGTTTGAAAGTGACACAATGTTCAATGAGCGAGACCGGAGATCTATTTTAGAATTTAAGTACTGAAAAAATATCGCATTTTAATATTACCAGCTTCCCAGTTGACTATGACCTGATTATTTTCAAGTCCAACGTAAGTAAATTCGTGTGAAGCCGTCATTAATCATTTTCTATCCAGTTTACCATTAATGACGGTGTCCACTACTTGACCTTTATTCTCGAGTGTCCTCTAGGTCTTAATAAGCGTTGATCCACTTGTTAAAAATGTTTCACCGACATTCTCTATCAATATGACTGGAATAACTATGGAAGAACTATGCTTTGACAATCTTCCTTGACTATCTTTACTCCTGTCTTAAAATGAAAAATTTACATCAAATTTTTTACCCAAATCGTTGGATCTTTCTATATCTCTAAAAAAAATAACATTTCCCTGTATAAAGGCCAAATACGCCAAAAATGGAGTGCTGTTGACATATGTGAAAAGGAGTGGCTCAGCGCGCCCTTTCCTGGCTTGATTCGGTTCAAAATCGACTTCGAAATCTAGAAAGCGAGTACCTTTTTCCTCTTTACAACCTCTTCCATACACAAGGGACGTTATTTTCGTGGCAGGTGCTATTCTGAGCTCCAATCTCTTGTCTTCGCCCTGAAAGCATTCACAACAAACACCGATATAACTACAATCACTGCCAACAATTTTCCTTACTTTCTATTTGTGCCTAAAACTAACTTCAGATTTTATAAACAAAGTTGTTTTTTCCCCCAGGATCGCCCGCCTATCGAACTGTACCGCAGTGCTGCATTCCAGCAGACTACAACATGGTCGTTTTCAAGTTTAATGCAAACAACTTCATGCTGAGCCGCCCTTTTAAATAATCAAATTTCCACTGCGACCGATGATTACAATGTTGTTTCACCGACCGCCTAGGACACATTAACTTTTATCCTCGAATAGCCTTTGAGCCTTGATGAGCGGTGACTCTCTTATAAGAGGAGCACATTAAAAATAATACAAAAGATAAATGCAGAGAAACACTGGCAACTTGAGAATAAGGTATTCCAACTAACAACGAGCACTGGTTTGATTTTTAGCTGAATTTGTGTTCCTTATAAAGGTCCAAATGGCACTCGAGTGTAAGGGTCAAAAAATTTGTCAAGCGGATGGTGATATAACACGGTTAAAACTGGACGGAATTCATTTATTGAAGAGGACAGCTCAGCAAGAATTTGTTAACATGTAACTTGAAAAACCGCCATGTCATAATAAGCAAGAAAGATGTCCCATGGTATTATATTGAACAGGCGAGTAGTTCTTGGAAGTGAATATTGGTAACTGAAGTGCTATTCAGTTTTATGTTCACACACAACGAAAGGAAAATTATCTATAGTGGTTGTAGCTATACGAGATTTTTTTATTATGAATGTTTTACGCTGGTGGAAACACTGGATTGGAGTTCAGTCGAGCACTCAGCCATAAAAATAACGATAAAGTAGAAAAATAATAACATCCCTTCTCCTGTGTGGAAGGATAAAATTGTCGCCCTAGAAAAAAAAAATACATGATACCATTCCCGTTCGATGAAAACTGGTTTTCCTTCTTTGTTGCAGACCATATACTAGTTGACGAGTTGTGTACAAATCAAAAGAGCGATCCTTCTATCATGTCTAAAAGTGACACAATAATCAATGAGTGAGATCGGAGATGTGCCGCTGTTCAACTCATGCTCTGTACCAATCCAAGTTATGACAACACGACCAATAGCAGCTCACTCAAAATACAAGTCCGGACGGTTCAACGCTTGAGGGAACACCTCAACAAAGTCTCCGGCCACATCATGCCACCTCACATCTTCGAGGTCAGCTTGAAAGTCAACACCAAAGTGTATCTGGATGTGTTGAAAAGTGTGGTGATCCCCTGGTGAAATCAGGTGGCCACTGGCAGACCTTATGGGTGGCCGCAGTCCAAAGATCACCTTTCTTTGCTTCAGAAGGAGTGCTACGGCTTTGCACTTTTTTCTCCATGCCCGCCTCCCCCGACCTGAACACGCTGGACTACTTCGTTTTGTCATACGTCAGTAACATCACACATATGACCTCCCACAATACCAAAACCAGCATGATCACAGCCATCCGCCGAGTATTTGCCGAGCTCCTGCCGGCGCTTGTGGAAACGGCATGCTCAGTTCCGGACCCGTATCAAGGTGCTGATTGAAGCTGAAGGCGGCTACACTAAATAGATGTCAGTTCTAATACATAATCAAGTTATCTGAATTGATATTTTCAATAAAAGTTTAAAAAATAAAGCTGTAGTTTTCTTTTAGGGCAACAAATTTACAATTCCAGAAGAGAGAAACTCTAAGCTAAAAAAAAAAAAAAATGAAAAAATAAAAAAATAGGGCACATGTCACTAGATTTCGAAGTAGCTTTTGCACTCTGGTAAGGTAGGAACAGGCATTATGAACGGCACTTTCACAAAAATTAGAACGTATCTGATGTTGAAATAAAAATCAAATATTCATTTTGTATGACGGAAAGTAATATATATAATAAAGTAAATTCACAATAGCGGAGTTACTGTCTTTAAGAGTATATCAGAGAAAATTGACCACATCCTGTCTGCTCATTCCTCGGCTAACATTCACATTTGCGGTGACTTCAATGTCCATAATGTGGAATGGCTAACCCACTCAAATAAGACTGATGATGAGGGGAGGTTGTGTCATGATTTTGCCATTGCCTATGACCGCACTCAGATTGTTCGCGAGCCCACCCGTGTGCCCAATACTACCGATCAGTACGCAAACCTTCTAGACCTTTTTCTATCCACTTCCCCTGAGCTATGCTCATGTTCCGTTCTATCTCCTCTGGGATCCTCTGACCACTGCGTCGTATCAGCTAAGATAAAAATGAAATATAATAAATCTACAGACGTACCTCTCCACCGTACTGTATACCGATACTCTATGGCGGACTGGGATAGCTTCCGTACATTCATATCTGATCTACCTCTCCATTCCATGTTAAAAAAGGATGTGTCCTCTATAGTATCAGACCTGACCGAATGGTTACTTGTAGGCATAGACCAATTCATACCATCCAAAAAATTCCAACAAAAACCTAACAGCCAGCCATGGTTCTTCCCTGAATGTGCTGCTGTCATCGCACACAGAAATCACTTTTTCCGTAGCTACCAAAATGCACTGAAACTAAAGCTGCTTTCAGGACCGCCAGCAACCACTGTAAAAGAGTAATAAAAAATGCAAGAGAGCTATATGCTCAGTCCGTTAAATCCAAAGTAGCTGATCAGCGGCTTGGTTCTCACCAGTTATGACAAATAGCAAACAGGATCCTGAACAGAAACGTGCGTTTTATCCCAACCATTATCAATGGACCAGAGGTCATCTCCACAGCATCTGACAAGGCCAAACTATTTGCCAAAAACTTTGCGGCAAATTCTACCCTGTGCGGTGAAGGCCATCAACTCTCCGTATTCCCTCCTATAACAGACAAGAAATTATGCAACATACAAATATCTGTGCGTGAGGTCGCCAAGCTAATCAAGAACCTTGACTCCAGTAAAGCAACTGGTCCTGGCGGTATTCCAATTATAGTGTTAAAAAATTACAACCAGAACTTTCCCCCATATTACCAAACTGTTTAATCGTTGCCTTAAGGAGAAGTGCTTCCCAACAACCTGGAAAACCTCATCAGTATGCCCTGTATTTAAGAATTCAGGTCATAAGTCATCCCCCTCTCAGTACAGACCAATAAGTCTCCTGTGTGTCGTGAGTAAGTTGTTGGAATCCACAATAAATAGAGAAGTAGTCAACCACCTCAGCAGAAATAACCTTCTTAGCGACACGCAATATGGTTTCCATTCTGTAAGATCTACAGCAAATGTGCTAACGGTTATATCTCATAGGATTAGCGAATCTCTCAACAAAGGCTTCATTTCTAGGGCAATTGCTCTTGACATATCAAAGGCCTTCGATAAGGTTTGGCATAAAGACCTACTACACAAGATTTCCAGCTACGGTATAACTGGAAATGTTTTCTCGATCATTAAATCATTTCTCTCTGATAGGCTCATAAGAGTAGTGGTTGATGGGCAGAAATCAGAGGCACACAGTATTAATGCTGGTGTCCCTCAGGGGTCCATACTGGGCCCAACTCTCTTCCTGATCTACATCAATGATCTCCCAAAACACATACTAAAATCCTTCGTTGACATCTATGCTGATGACACGACCATCTATGGCAACACATCAAAGGCCGTAAATGATGATGTTCTCTCTGATTCTCTCTCCTTTGATCTTGAGCGTGTGGTACAGTGGGGAAATAGGTGACTGATTACTTTTAATGCATCTTAGACCAAGCTCCTATCTCTATATCAAAAACGCTCTGATCCCCATCTGGCATCAATTGAAATGGATGGTTCTCGTCTAGGGGAAGCCCCATGTTTTGATAAGCTTCTGGGTTTGACCTTTATCCCTGATCTTAAATGGAACATATACATCAAGTCTGTGTCCAAGGTCGCTGGGAAAATGGTGGGATTCTTCTACAGCTCCAGAAGATATCTCACTGCTAATGCAATTCTCCATCTATATAAGAGCCAAGTACGTCTAAGGATAGAGTACTGCTGCAACATCTGGGCAGGAGCTGCTAAAAACAGCCTATCCTGCCTTGACAGAGTACAAAATAGACTTCGTGGCTTAGTGGGGGATGCCCTTTTCTCTTCCCTGCAACCTCTTTCCCACAGAAGAGACGTAGCGAGCCTGTCTTTGTTCTATCGTTATTTCCATGGCAAGTGCTCGTCTGAGCTCCATTCTCGGGCCCCCCGTTGCCAATCTTTTTCAAAAAACACCCGACTAGCTGAAACCACCGTCAATTATTTCCCCCACTCTATATCTGTGCATAAATCAAAACGTAGATCCCACGAACAAAACTTCTTTCTTTGAACTGCAAGCCTGTGGAACTCTGTTCCTCCTGCCTGTTTCCTTCCCGACTTCAACCTGGGTGTCTTCAAGTCCAACACAAACAAATTCCTGATGAACCGCGCCCCTAAGTAATGACACCTTATCAATTCTCCAATACTATTGCTACACTATCCCATTGATTACTATACACACAATAACCCTTATCCTCGAGTGGCCATTGGGCCTTGATAAGTGGTGAACTCCATGTAAAAAAATAAATAAATAAAACTTATGTTACACTATCGACTACCGCGAAAAAAGTTGGAGTGATAACCTATAACGTTGCATAACGACAGTTGACAAAAAATAGCAGATACTATACTGCATTTAGCAGAAATATAGAGATAGATGGATAATAGAAAGATAGATAAATAGATGAAGACAGATGAAGAGAGATAGAAAGAGAAATGGATATATATATAGAGAGAGAGAGCGAGAGAGAGAAAGAGAGAGAGAGGAGGGGGAGGAGGAAATGCAACTGTGCCAGATTTATTAGGTTTTAAGAGAAGGTCTAGGTTAACGCTAATTATAGATACGTTATTAAAGAAAGAGTTGGACCACAAAAAACAACAACAAAAAAACAGAGTTGAAATGAGCTTAAATAATAATAAAAAAAAACAAACAAAAAGAATGCAGGGAGGAGGAGATATTAGATGAGGGAGGGAGATTTAAGAATGGCTCGTTGTTTTTTTTCGAAAACTATGAAAAAAATGTTGGTTCGCTGCCAAAAATGTACCCACCTCAAAAGGCACATTGCGCTTGAAAACATGGCATACGGCAGCGTTCCTGTTGGTACTTATGTCGCGGCTGTATACAACCAGACAGACATATTGGTAAACACTAGAATTACAAGTAGCACGTTATGGCTGACAATAATACCAAACTCATTTTGGAACGACTTTTTAAAAACTAACTAGCAAGTGAGTGTGTGTGTGTGGGGGGGGAGACATTGCTGGTCGTAAAATACGTTTAAATATATTTTTGGTGGTGAAGATTTCGTATTTAATCTTACAGAACCAATCTTTTATTTAATATTATATCGTACTTAATATATAGTAATGGTTTCAAAAGGCTTTTTAAAAAAATCACTTCGGTGTCGTCAATTTGAATCGAAACCAAAACAGCTCCAGCGGCGTTCCCTTCTGTTTGAGCTATCGACAGACAAGAAACATTTGAAATTAAACCACGTCTAGCTATGGCTATGACTATGAATGAATTTACGCACCCGTAAAACTAATAGAATTACGTCGGCAAGTTAAAATTAACATTTTGCATTTCAACGTGCCGACATATTTCTACACATTATTAATCCATCCAAACAAAGATTTTACTCGTTATAAACGATCCTTGGTGCATGATTACTATTTCTTGCTAATTTTAGTGATATGTAATCAGTAGTTCAAGCGTTTATCTGTTAAGCACACACACATACATACATACATGATGATTGCAACGTCTTGTCAGACGAGTGCCACTTCCTCAGACATTTAAAATCCATGAGCCCAAATGGCTGAGGGAGTATCTATACAAATATGATGTTACAGAGTCTTAGCTTTGTACGACAGCTAAGTCTCTCTCTCGGTTCAAAATGTTGAGATCCAGCAACAAGCAAGAGCAAGATAGCCAGCAACAAATTAAACTGTAGACCAGCTTAATACGGGTACTGGTCTTCCGCTTTATGGTTTTTTAAAATCAGAGATTTGCTTCTCCTAGAAAGGTTGCCTTCACCCCGGCTTACGGGAGTCCTCTCCACCCCAATACACATATACACACACACAAATATGTGCTAGTTGGCCGTTTACCCAGAAAAAGAGTTCATTCGCCCTTTGGAAGGTCTTGTTTTTAATCCTTCATACATACATACATACATACATACATACATGATGGCAGCAAATTCGTTTTCGAACATTGCCATTACTTGATATAGCACAAAAAAGTATACAGAAACACGAAAACAATTCAGTGATGGGCCGCACGAAGGTGGCTTTTAAGCCCTGCCAAACTCTGGTATTCCTTCGCACGCATTGGGCAGACATGTGCACCACTAGCAGCACGTTCAGGATTTTCTCTTCTATGTATAATCAAATGCCGCTTCAAACCACCTGGTGTTTTGCACGTCCGTCCGCAGTTGACACAGGTTAGCTCTGGCACACAAGACTGCTTTGTGGCCCACTGCGCCGATGAGTAGTCTGGTGCTCATCAGCCCAGCTCTGCTCAAACATAATCTTCCGCACACCTCATACTCCAGACCAATTTGGCGCCCCTGCCCATCCACGTACATACATACATGATGATTTCTGCATCTTTCCAGATGATCGCTGTCACATCGAGTTCTCCCAATCTTGTCGTCCATGCCATCTCAGATGTCTCTGCACTCCCGCCGCAGATTTGAACATCTTGAAGCAGATTTGACATACAAATTTAGCAATTTCCATCGAGTTGACTTCCTCTGGAGGTTGAAGGGTATTCCTATGAACAATCATATGTCTTCTCAAACCAGCAGTAGACTTGCAAACATTGCCGCATATTAAACAGATCGTTTGGTTCGGGCTAATAGGTGTAAATTTGATCTGAACAAGAGTTTTGTGCGACTTAAAGTGGTTGACGTAGCCAGCTTTTGACAAAAGCACTCGTTCACAAGTCTCGCATTTCCAGCTCTGTGTGTCATGGTTAAGACCGCCAATTAAACCTTTGCGAATGCTTCGCTTCAGAGTGCTGTGGGCCTGCTTTCTTTTCTCTAGAACATTACAACTTTCACATACAAGTTTTCGCCACTTCGTCCTTTGCACGTGTCGATGTCGATTTGTAAGACTTTTAAATTATTCTTTGTAGAGTCCCTGAAGCTGTTCCAGGGTTGTGTTGAGGGCGCTTGCCATTTTCCAGCTCCCCATATTTACATACATACATACATACATACATACATACATGCATAATCTTCTGTTTTATTTATAGAGATGAAATACTTTACGATAAGGTTAATGATACAGCACCGTAATGATTTGTAACGATGATTAAATCTGAACAGAATTTAATTATTTAAAAGGATAACTCACAAAGAAATTTTTGTTTTTTACATTGAACGGGTATTCTAGTTTTATTTTTATGAATGATTAAAATATAGTGTAAAGGCTACAGTACATACAATTATTTTGGATGCCGTGACCAGGCCTTTTATCATAAAAGCGTCAATATGAAAAAAACAAAAACAAAAAAAAGTAACTAAGGAAAAATGGAGTCGCAAAATAGGAGCAAAAAACAAACGCAGAAAAGGACTTAATAACGCCATGCTTTTTCCTATGAAATAACGTCGATTTTTATTTATTTATTTCCAGTTTATTTTTACGAATTATTAAAGTAAATAGTAACGGCCACATTAAACTTGGAAACGATCATGTCTTAATTAGTAAGAAGGTCACAGGTATATATATATATATATATATATATATATATATATATATATATATTTATACATAGACATATATATATATATATATATATGTATATGTATATATAAGTGAAACTGTTTGTGTCTGTCTGTGTGTACATTTTCCTACCAAATTACTCTGTCAATTTTCAGTCTACAGACTCGAGAGTTGACATAAAGGGTATTGAGATTTTAGTAAATCTTTTTAATTGGTTTTCGGCCAGAAATTCGGCTGTCAAGTTCAAAATTCAACGATTTGACCTTTGAAAACTCTAAAAAAAACTCCTCCGCCATTTTTGTCTAAACACTTGTAATTTAAATTGTAGGTTCCTTAGACATTGATCAAACTTTTTAATTTGATTTGAGCCCACAACAATACATTTTAAGGAGTCAAACTTGGGGTCGAATTAAAAAAAAACTACCTCTGTTGTCTCTACCAAATTACTCAGCCAATTTTGGATCTTAACATTTAAAATTTTACACAAAGTGTTTTAGACATAGGGCAAGCTTTTTAGTTGGTTGCGGGCCGAAAATTTAGCTGCCAAGATTTGACCTTTGCCGTCTCTAGCAAACAATCTAGACAATTTTGGGTCTAAACATTTGAAAATTTACATAAAGGGTATTCAGACATTTTAATCAGTTTTCGGCCGAAACTTTGGCCACTAAGAGGTAAAAGTTCAAAGAGTCGACCTTTACAGACTCTACCAAACTCCTCCGCCAATTTTGTGTCTAAATACTTGAAATTTTAGATGTAGGTTACCTGGACATGAGTCCAACTTTTTTATGTATATATATATATATATATATATACATATATATATATATGTATATATATATATATGTATATATATGCACATAAAGTTATGAACAGTACATAGAGTCCGAGCAAAGGCCGACTGAACTGCTAGTACATATATAAATATATACATGCATATATTCGGTGTCTCTAAGCATACAACCACGAAATCACTATTACATAATGTCTTTATTGTATTAACCCAAGTAAACGCCTTTTTTGTCGTTTAGTAGAGTCAAGGAGAAGTTTTCTAATAAAATGCCAGCAATTCCCTCTGATTATATATAAACACGACACGAACACATGTCATTTATTTCATGCTGATATGTAATCGCTAAATTATTAACACGCTCACTTAGAAGATGCTGAATACGGACCTGCCTATAAAGTTACATGAACTGCTGCAGAGCAATTTATAGGCACTCTTGTTCCACTAGCTTACAATAACTTTTAGAAATACTTTTTTTCTCGGTCATTTAGCATGTCGGCCTTAACCTTCGTGAATTGATTCGTCGTATGATCTGTTTCTTTCAAAATATTACAAAAAAAAAATGTAACATTTCCCACGTTTACACACGGGACCTGCACGTTGCACGCAGTCTACATCGCAAGAAACATAGGACAAGTTATAACTCGATTCCTTATTTCCGTGTACTTTCCTGAATAAACCGTAATTGTGCTTCTTTCTCTGTGAGCTGTGTCCTCTCAAACGTTGTCTCAAACGTGCTCTCCAACGTCATCGTCAATCTGTTTTTATAGCTTTTTTCTTCGCACCCGACTAGACATTTTCACACGCGCGTCTAAGCGCTGTTACAAAAACGCATTTGTAAGAAGAAAGACATGTAACTTAAACATTTTTTAAAGCCGTCTTAAAAAATCGAAACTGTTCTTGAAATATATATACGTAGAACAGTCGAAAATGCAAATGTAAGCGGTTTTACTATTTGCGTATGACAAATTAAGGCACTGCGAATGGCTCGTGTAGATTGTCTATTCCTGTGATATTTATACACAGTAAATCAAGGCACGACAAATTAAGCACGACAAATTAAGGCACGACAAGTGCTTTGGTTGATGTATTTTTTTTTGTTAAAAGTATTTATAAAAAAATAAACACGTATTTTTTGCAGGCGTAAGGGAAATCGTCCAATGACGGAATACTGTTGCCACATATGGACAGGAGCTGCTAGAAAAGACTTGTTCTGCTTTGATAGGGTTCAAAATAGACTTCGTGGCCTGGTGGGAGATGTCCTTTTCTCTTCGCTGCAACCTCTATCTCACAGAAGAGATGTTGCGAGTTTGTCTCTGCTTTATCGTTATTTTCATGGAAAGTGTTCGACAGAGCTTCAATCTATGGTCCCCCCTCGCCAAACTTTCACAAGAAACACTCGTCTAGCTGAAATCACTATCAATAATTCCCCCACTCTTTATCTGTGTCTAAACCTAAACGTAGATTCCATGAACAAAGCTTATTTCTTAGAACTGCACGCCTATGGAATTGTCTTCCGTTTTCCTGTTTTCCAGCTGTCTATAATATGGTTGTCTTCAAGTCCAACGTGAACAAGTTTCTGATGAGCCGTTCCACTTAAGTTAACAAATTTACCGAACTTCCATTACTATCGATTACTATATTGTCCTTTTGACTACTCTACACTCTTTAACCCTTATCCTTGAGTTGCCTATCGACCTTGAAAAGTGGTGACGCCTATGTAAAAAAAAAAAAACATAAAAAACGTGTTTGCTTATCTTGATTAAGAAAAAATAATATCTGTTTTGTTTTTTTTTTCTTTTTTCCGTACTGTTTTTATAAACGTTTGTAAAAATGAGAAAAGACAGTAAAGGACAAATGAAACAAAAAATTATTTAATTTTCCCAAATCAGGCGAGAAGTCATCACCAGAATAGAACGATACAAATACTTTAACGACCACAGGCACTCACTGTTTGCCCACCAATCAGTAAGACAAAGACTAAAATCTCCCAGTAGCTTCATCAATATAGAGGAAATCGATCCCAGGCAAGCTGCCTCCTATAGGATGGAACAACGGCGAGACTATAACAGCAGGAATAAAAATGAAGCCCTACCAGACCCAAAAGAAACACTCCCCCAGGGTTCAAACCTTGGTAGAAAAAACTGGGTGACTCTAAATAGAGCCAGAGCCAAAGTAGGCAAAACAAAAGACAATCTCCACAAGTGGGGTATAGACACGTCACCTTTATATCCATGTGGAGAGGTACAAACGATGCACCACCTTAGGGAAAACTGCCGATTGGGTCCTCATTGCTCAAACCAAGACCTTAAGGAGGCAAACAGCACCGCCATGCGATGGGTTAATTTCTATTGCGATAAGATATGATGATCATTTTCCCAAATTTCGATCCGTTCGTCTAAAAAAAAACAAAAAAAAAACGACATAACTTGTTTATTTTTATGTTTCTGCGCTACGAAACGTGTCCTGTTAAGAATTGAACATTTTAAGATAAGGATTAGTTACTTGAATTATTTGGATTCTTCAGACTGTTTTATTTTCACAACCTTTCGGCTGATATAACCTACGACCTTCTTCAGATGTATCTTATCGAACTTGAAAATGTTTCTGTCAAACTCGGGAATCTGGATGGTATTTTGAGCAAAAACTTTTATTTACTTCATCGGAGTTGCATGCTCTCGTTCTGTCAGTCATGACTGGGTGGGGGTCCTAAGTAATTCGCAAAAAATTTGGAAAATAATTTTTATGCTTTATTGTCATTTAACCCCAAACAAGGCACAGAACCACTTAGTCGTAAGAGGCTCCTATTTGGGACCAGATTTGCAGGATCACTATTTAGGGAATGGGAAGCGAGATGCGTATTTGCATGACCCTTTAATTTTTTTGTATGTCAGTACAGTCAGGGAAGCAAGGGCCCTGTAGGGAATTCCAAAGTGCAGCATTTCGAGAGAAAAAAAGCTATTCGAATAGAATGTTTTACGGCATCTAGTGATCTTTACAGTGTAGAGTGTAATTTTACTGCTTGTCGGATTTGTCCAGGATATTGTCGTTGAGGGAGTTCGTCACAGCCATTGGCATTGAAATGCTGGTAAAACAGGCACAAGGATGCCACGTTTCGGCGATGGAACAGCGGTTGGAGTTTAGTTGACTAACATTATCTGCAAACAGTTAGCTGTAGAACGAAAATAATCCATTACTAAAAAAACAAAAACAAACAAAAACAACCCAAGACCGTAACACGTTGAAAGCAAAGTTCCACGGTGAGTATTTGCTGGTGGAAGCAGACATGTCACAGATGGTTATATCAATAAAGAAAACGAAAATGTCAATTTGTTGAATAGGTGACAGGGCGACGTCAAAAAATGTCGGACACACACACACACACACACACACACACACACACACACACACACACACACACACACACACACACACACACACACACTAGCGCGCACGTGCGCATTTACAAGAGCCGGGCAATTCCTTTTACAAGTTATTATTCATCCAAACTAAAATTCTTAACTTGTTCCTAAAATTCCATTTTATCAAATTAACATTGCTGGTAAATGTTTAGCTGACAAAACATCTAGACTATGAGACGACGATTATAATTATAATCATTAAGGTTTTCTTGGCATTTTCTCGGACCACGAATCCAACAAACTGACTTTTAAATAAAGAAAAATAAAAGAACTAGTCGAATTTCTGTGGGTGCATCTTCTATACTTACTCATTCATACGCCTTCACTGATGAAGATATATATATATATATATATATATATATATATATATATATATATATATATATATATCAATGTGTCGTCATTTCTTTTACGTCCAGCAGAAATCCCAGAAAAACGGATGATCATTAGATATGGATATATTACCGTGCGAGTGCGATGAAATACGTATTATGTTTGTTCGCGAGAAAGAAAAAAGATCGGACACAGTTTCCTTTACTTTTTTTACTCTGTGTCTTCGACAATCGAGTTCCTATTAAATCAACAATTGGGTTATTCATTCGCATCTCGTAGACATAAGAGAAAAAGATGGCGTCATCCTGTTTATGGATCTAATTACAAGCCGGGAGGCGTTGGTGGAAAAGAGAATACCACACAAAAGTCGGTCATTTAATTAATTTCGTGAGCATTGATTTTTTTCCAACAGACTAAAACAAGCAATGTACTAATATTTATTCTCGCTCTATCTTCACACACACACACACACACACACACACACACACACACACACACACACACACACACATATATATATATATATATATATATATATATAATCATAAAACTTTGCGAACCTTGCTTGTTTTGCTGTTAACTTGCATTTTGTCTTCAACGATCGGGCGATTCTATCTTAAAAAAGATATGACCGGTGAATTTATATATATATATATATATATATATATATATATATATATATATATATATATATATATATATATATATATATATTTATATATATAAACTTCCGTATGAAATACGTTTGAAAGCCAAATTACAATGCAATATTATGAAATACTATGAAAATAAACAGATTTTTACTTGTTTAAAATAAATATTTAGGCACTTTACGCCATCTTAATAAGTTTATACATTTTTCCCTCTCGCCATGATGTTGGATCAAATGATGTTGAATCAAAGAACGAGAAACCAGTTAATAAAGAGTGCCCGTTGTTATTTTAAAATGCCGGAAGAATTCGTTTTTTTTGTCTGTAAATTGCATACAGCACTTATATATTAATTTTAACAATATAATATGTTTATTTTCATAATATTGCGGTGCAGTTTGCGGTGAATTTCATACGTATTTTATTTTCAAATTCGATCAACGTTTCCATCACGGAAACCAAACGGACTTTCATATCGTGTTCGCAGAACGTATTTTCCGGCATTAATATTGCCTAAAATGTGCTCTCTCTCTCTCTGTATATATATATATATATATATATATATATATATATATATATATATATTTATATATATATATATGTATGTGTGTGTCTGTCTGTGTGTCCGTGTGTCCGTGTGTGTGTGCGTGTGTGTGTGTGTGTGTGTGTGTGTGTGTGTGTGTGTGTGTGTGTGGACTCGTAGCAAAATTGAATATTTAAAAACTCAAAACTTTGGTTATATGGGACGAAAAAACATGAGAATTTGCAGGCTTTTTGCCACATCTGGGCAGGAGCTGCTAAAAACAGCCTATCCTGCCTTGACAGAGTACAAAATAGACTTCGTGGCTTAGTGGGCGATGCCCTTTTCTCTACCCTGCAACATCTCTCCCACAGAAGAGACGTTGCGAGCCTATCCTTGTTTTATCGTTATTTCCATGGCAGGTGCTCGTCTGAACTCCAATCTCTGGTCCCCCCTCTCCAATCTTTCACGAAAAACATCCGTCTAGCTGAATCCACTGTGAAAAATTTCCCCCACTCTTTATCTGTGCTAAATCAAAACGCGGATTCCATAAACAAAGCTTCTTTCTTAGAACTGCACGCTTGTGGAACTCTGTTCCGTCTGCCTACTTCCCATCGGACTACAACTTTGATGTCTTCAAGTCCAACGTTAACAAATTCCTAATGAGCCGCCCCCTTAGGTAAACACTTCATCAAATCTCCACACTAACGTAATGTACTTGCAATAACCCTTATCCCTGAGTGGCTTCCGGGCCTTGATAAGTGGTGATCACTGTGTAAAAAAAAAAAAAAGATTATAATACTATACTGTGGCTAAAATTTTATAACAATCCGTAAAAAAAAGTACCTATATTTGCCAACCAATAAAATATTCCCGAATGTGCCTACATTTCTACATGTAGTGCCTTAGAAGGCAGCTTCATTTTAATGCTTCGGTTGTCTCCTCTGTAGCATTTCCAGTCCACTAATATATATATATATATATATATATATATATATATATATATATATATATATATATATATATATAAAGCTGAATGTGTGTGTGTGTGTGTGTGTGTGTGTGTCACGAATAGGCTCCTATATGGTTGACTATTTTAAAAAACCGATTACATGTAATGATAGAGACACAGGAATGGACATGTTTGATCTAGATGAACGGTGGTTCATGAAAATTGTGGGGTCTGCGTTCGCGCCTGGCCTCCATAGAATGGAAATACGCACAAACTTAAATAAAGACTTTTTATATCTATCTGTGTAAGTATACTTTGATAATTATGTTTCAGTTTGAAGAAATATGGTATAATAAAATTATGGGGTGATCGTTCGCGCCTGACCTCCATAGAATGGAAATATGTCACAAAGTTTAACAAGTTTTTTTTTAATACAGATCCACAGAATATTGTGATAAGTTTTTCAGTGTGAACAGGTATGGTATAATAAATTATGGGGTTTATCTATTTTATTTTTACTTTCATCATATTTTGCTTTGGTTTTGATACCCCCAAATTCGGAGCTATCTCTTTACAACACTTCCTTTTCATAACCTATCATACTTTCATAAATCAGAGTTCATTTTCTGTAGGCTGTTTTTGAACCCAGTCAACGACGGGTATTTTTGCTAGTATATATATATATATATATATATATATATGTATGTATATATATATATTTATATATATCCGTATTAGCGTAGCTCAGAGACTAAGGAATGAGGGTAAAGATGTGTAGCTTAATTGCCAAATATATTCTCAAAACTTACTCTACAGACACAGACACACACAGACACACACACAAACACATACAGACACACACAGACACACACACACATATACTCAGTTTTGATCTCGCTACTATATATTAGTTTTGATATGATAATCGATAAAGAATGGTCTTATGCGTAATCTAAATGAATTAATATATATTTATGCGTATCTTACAACCGAGCGATACTGAGCAGCCTACTAGTATATATATATATATATATATATATATATATATATATATATATATATATATATATATATTTAAATAAGGGGGTAGCCACCAACAATGTGTATTTTTTACATTATTTTATTATTCAGTGTCTTGGTTTTTCATTGAGAATTATGTTTAGACCATTTTAATAATGTTTTTAAATCAAACATTATTACAATGATCTAAACATAATTCTCAATGAAAAACCAAGACACTGAATAATAAAATAATGTAAAAAATACACATTGTTGGTGACTACCCCCTTATTTGAATATACATCTTTCTTTCGTCGGAATTTCTTCACGCATTATATATATATATATATATATATATATATATATATATATATATATATATATATATATATATATATATATAGTAATTTATAAAATATATATGGCGATTAAGCTACACTGAATATTCGGCGTTTCATCCACTATAGGATTCGTCAGGCTTATGTGCGAATTCAGTGGTTGTTTCTCGTTTTTATATATGTTGCGGATTTTAGTCAGTGTAGCTTAATCGCCATATATATTTTATAAATTACTAACTAGCTCTACCTACGTATTGAGCACTTTTGAAGTAAATACTTAAAGTTTACGCATAAATCTATACTTTCGTATATTAATTTTATGTGAGTAAATGAAGTAGTTATATATATATATATATATATATATGTGTGTGTGTGTGTGTGTGTGTCTGTCTCTGTCTGTCTGTCAGTCTCTCTCTCTCTCTCTCTCTCTGTCTGTGTCTGTGTGCCTGTGTGCGTGTGTGGTAAGATAAGCTAATTATGGAGTAAATATTAACTGGGCAATGTTAAATATGCAGCCGAACAAGAATGAAACTTCAGCAGAGAAATACAACCAGGTTTACTTAGCCATGTCTCGTTACAAATTTATTTTAACGCAAGGGTTAATAGGGCGTTTTCCAAAAAAAACCCCCAAAAAACCGTGTTTGGAAGCTGTCGCCTGCATGCCCGAAGAACACAAAATATACGCATGCGTCGTTTTTGTGTTACTAAGAGGAGTTGAAGTAAGGGTGTGTGTGAGAAGACGAGGGGGAGGAGGATAAACAAAATTCAGTACAATGGTATCGATCTAGTGCTCGCCCACACAGCTCGTCCTAATGTATTGGTCTGTCTGACCCATTAACGCCATTTGGGGTTAGAGGCAATAACATAAAATGTTACTATTTTATATAATCAGATTTTGGTCATTATTAACTTGTGAAAAGGTTGTTGGTAAAAAAAAAAACTAATTAAAATGATTAAAGAGGTTAATATTATTGTCAGTCGAACATACCGTGTCTATCGGGTAATTCTTTTCTTTTTTTTTTTTGAAGCATCACGCCAGGATGCCTAAAAGTACGCCAGAGCGGCAAATTTCCTTCCGTCATAAAACAACTTTCTAAAATTGAAAAAAAAAAAAGTATCTTCACATTTTTATCTAGCGAATAAACCTTTTAAAAATCCAATGGTTAAATTTCAACAATGGAGCTGGAGTCAATGAACCGCTGAATTAGATCTGATGACCTCAGAGGAAGATTAAGAGAATTGTGTGCAGAACAAGAGACTCCATTAATTTGGTCACATTGAAAAAAAATGGATGAGTTGGGGTTTTTTTTTGGGGGGGATGTTAGATGTAGACTAGATGAAGTGGCAGACAGTTGGCATAATAACACTAAGAAAAATCAAGCAATTTTTTAAAAAGAATAAAATGAACAAAATTCATTTTTACAATGATCTTTATACATATACGTTGTAAATTTTTTTATTTTTTAAAGTATAATAAAGGTGTTATTTCACATATATTTTTATGTTTAATCGCTAGACAAATGTATAAACATTATTCAATTTTATTTATTAGAAAAATAATTCACCGGTACGCCAAACACAATTTTATGAAACCAAGTCAGTTATGTTTAAGAAAAAAAAAACAAAAAAACAACTTCCGCCGAGTTGCATAATTTTGATTTTTTTTTAAATAAAAAACGCTTTTTTTCACATATATTTTTATGCTTATTCGCTAGATAAATGTCTAAACATTCTTTTGAAAACAAACTTTATTCAATTTTATTCTTTAGAAAAAATAATTCAGCGGTTTGCCGCACAGAGATTTATATAAAAAAATTTAGTATTTTTTACAATCGCGAACATTGACTTCAGCTCCATTGTTGGATGTAAAAAAATAATAAACGTGGTTTTTCGTATATAATTTTATACTTATTCGTTAGATAAAAATATAAAAATAGTTTTTTTTTCTGTAGAAAGTTTTATAAAGGAATGAAATTTGGCGCGTGGCGTACTTTTTGACGTGCTGGCGTGCTGGCGTGCTGGCGTGCTGGCATGCCAAAAAAAGAATTACTAGTATCTATCTAGTTGAGGAAAGTAATCGATAACGATTAGCCATTACTGGATCTAAAAAATTATATCTGTAGCTTCAAACATATATTTGAATCTCTACTACTACGTAAAAGTAAAAATAAAAATGGACTGAAAGATTCTTCTGCTTGTGCGGTGATAAGAAGTTTTATCACCGCACGAGCAGAAGAATCCAACCTATATAAAAAAGCAACTGTATATACTTTTATAAGACATGGGCGCGTTCGAAATGAATGTTTCTTTTTAGAGCACAACTGCACCATGGTAATTGACATTTATATGTTTAACTTTAATTCAAGTGATTATGAAGAACTAATTCCATAAAATCAATAGATAGTTATTTGATAGGACAGAAACGCGTTCAAAATGAATGTTTCTGTTAAGAGTAGACTTGAACCATAATACTTGATATTTGCTTTTGAAACTTTAAGTTAAGCGATTATTTACACATAAATTTATAAAATCAGCAGTAAATTGTCTACGGTGCAGTGATTCTGGTGCCAGATCTGATGTAGATCTTTCATTTCAGGCCCAGACTGAAGTCAATCCCAGAAGGTTGTCAAATAAAAGTGCTTCTTCAAGATGAGAGCTGTCCATTTTAAATAAAGGCAATTGGGGGAGGGGATTGAGTGTTGTTGGCGAAAAGATAAAAGTTAGTTTTCAGATGCATTAAAGATAGCCAGCCATTTTTCAGTCTATTGTACAACACGTTCCAGTAACCGAATCGTGTTTATATTTTATTGTTGGGGAAGTGGTATTTTCCATTGGAGAGCCATGAATTTTACAAATGCCTGTTCTAAATATCCGAAAAGCTATATGGTATACAGCTGTTGATCGTTTTTTATTTAAAATGTCGAGTTAAGGTTTAATTTTCACTTCGTTACAGTTGAATGCTTAATAACTATGAATTTTCGGAGAATAAGTTGGTTTATGTAAGTGCTAAATCTGTGAAATGCTGAGCTTAGTTAGTATCGATTAGAAATTTCAACTGCATTCTGTATATATATATATATATATATATATATATATGTATATATATATATATATTACGCTTATGATGTTTTTTGAAGCATGAAGACGCTGTTATTTTTTTATATTTCAAGCGTTCCTACGCTCTTGGTCACAAAAATGTATCGAAATGAAAATGAAAGACGTTAAAAAAAAACTGGAAATTTGTATTTTGGACAGCGTTCATTCCTTACAATGATGTTCGAAAAGTTCACGTGAATCATTTTTCCCGTTTGTGGAAGATGAATGTTGTATTTTTAATTTTTTTATTTGTAAAATTTTTGCAAGATCCAACAAATATTAAGGAAACTAAGAGCCAGAACACTGAGAATAAAACTAACCCTAACCCTAAGAGCCAGAACACTGAAAATAAAACTAAACCTAACCCTAACAGTCAGAACACTGAAAATAAAACTAACCCTAACCCTAACCCTAACCCTAACAGCCAGAACACTGAAAATAAAACTAACCCTAACCCTAACAGCCAGAACACTGAAAATAAAACTAACCCTAACCCCAACCGTAACCCTAACAGCCAGAACACTGAAAATAAAACTCTAAATGTAATGTAGAAACACAAATGAATGTCTCCTGCATGGTAAATACTTTATGTCTGACATTGTATATACGTGTGAAGCCATTGCTAATAGTAGAACTAGCAGGTATATAGCGTCGACTCAATTTAAGGACAGATTATATATATATATATATATATATATGTTTTGTATATATATATATATATATATATATATATATATATATATATAGATAGATAGATAGATAGATAGATAGATAGATAGATATGTGCATGTGTGTATGCGTATACATATATTTTTGCATCTAGACGCGAGGACACTTTTGAAGGAAGATTCTTTTAATCTTGGAAAAAATGAGTAAATGCTTTTGTACCACCTTAAATGAATCGAGCATCATTTTGTGAGTGGCGTAAGAGATTCAAGGAAGACAGGGAGTCTGGGAGGGACGATGAGAGGTGTGGTAGGAGGAAGGAAGTCAAGACACCAGAGTTGATTGGCCGAATAAAGAATTTCATCGATAAGGACCGTGGTGTGTCTATAGAGATAATAAGTGCAGAGTTAGATGTCAGTGTGGAAACTGTACACAAAATTAAGATGCGAAAGATTTGTGAGAAGTTTATCCCAAGGTTGCTCGAGAAGATCAGAAAGAAAGACGTTGTCATGACAGTAGGGAGATGATCGAATTGATCGATTCAGATCCCGTAGTTATTGATGCTCTGGTGACCTGTGATGAAAGCTGGATCTAATACTGACCCAGAGCGGTTGTCGTTATGAGACAATCGAGCAGATGAAAGAGACTGTGACGAGGATCATTGCCAGGCTCACACAAGTAGACCTCCATAGAGTCATTCGGAAGCTGTTAGGACGGTACAACAACGGAGTAGTTTAATTCGAAGGAGGCTAGAGTTTCTTGTGTGTACTATAAATGAAAGTGCTCATGTGAAAAGGTATGGGCATCTATTGAAGGCACCTTGTAAATTGAGTAACAGAGAGCTTCACCACATGCTAGAAAACAAATTCCAATGATAAAGTAGAAGTGTCATGGAATATTCATACATGTTATGTAGAGATTAGAGCAAGGTCCCATCACTTTTGAGAATTTAAACTACACCAAACCTTATGACATTAAGAAAAAAGAGCCATCACGAAAGTAGAACAAACATTTGGACAGGACTCTCTAACAAATAAGACAATAAGACAGAAACAAAGCTAAACAAGCTTGTTACAGAAAAGAGTCGCAAAAATTACACCAAAATCTTCCAGTGCAAAAAACTAAGACAATGGTGCAGCCATGGCGTATAAAACAGTTAGTGGATGAACTGAACCAGGAATATATAGATATGATATCAATAGAGGGTGGTAATAGCTGCGCAAGATAAATTCATGATAACCAGTATTCTAAGAAGAATGAGTGGGGTCGGTAATACCAAACAAGTGCAGGTTCTGCCACACGGAAGTTGACAGTGTGAGCCATACGTTTATGTAGGAGAACGACTATTATACAATGTGACACAAGGGTGTATACTAATATTGCCACTAAAACATTTGTAAAAGTTCAACATCGAAGTTAGCAGAAAATCCTGGGATCATGTGCCAAAAAGCAGAGTTGGAAATAAGTCATATACCACCCAGTATAACTGTGTAATTCTTCCAGCTACGGGGATATTGAACCTGGCATAGTGATATGGATTAGAAGGAGAAAGAAACAACCTTAGTTGAAGTTAGTGTCTCCAATGATGCTTGCTTAAACAGAGCTGAGAGGGAAAAGATTGAAATATCAGGTTCTTATGTAATTATGTTCTTTTATAAAAAGCTGGAATGTTAGGAAGATCCTCAGGATTTAAGTAATTATAAGAACACCCGGAATCATTAGAAAGAGTTTAACACCTACCCGGAAAATATACCCGATGAACCAAGAACAAATAAAATACAAACAAACAATTGCAAGAACCGACAGAATATCATAAGGATCTCTTGGTGTGAAATGTATGAGATTGTGGATGAATCCAGTAGGATGCCTCATCCTCACCTAGAGCAAAATAAGAAAATAAATAAAAACAACGTTAAACCAGTTTTAATCATTTGAACAAAATAAAAACACTGTACAGTAGTTGTTAAAAAATTATAAGACCACCAAAAAGCAACATGGCGTCTATTTTCGCTTACGAAGAGCGTTTGCTCGTTAGAAAAGAGACAATGTTTAACCGAGATACACAGAACTGAATTGACACGATTAATGAAGAAATCCAATCAATAAAATGCTCTCAATCCATCCCATCTCTCTCTGTTTCTCTCTCTATGTAAGGAAGTAAATAACAATATATATATATATATATATATATATATATATATATATATATATATATATATATATATGTAGAGAAATAAAAAGGAGCAAACCGTATTATGTGTTCATCAACGTTTCGTCTTTATTTCGAGACTTCCTCTGGATGAATGAGATTAAGAAACAAAAAATACCAGTACAAAATATTTGAAAATGTTTCACGCGCAAATATTATTATATTTTATATATATTTCAGTTCAAATATTTTGTACTGGTATTTTTTCTTTCTTAATCTCATTCATCCAGAGGAAGTCTCGAAATAAAGACGAAACGTTAATGAACACATAATACGGTTTGTTTCTTTTTATTTCTCTATTTTGTCGGAATACTATTTCCATTATTTTCATCATATATATATATATATATATATATATATATATATATATATATATATATATATATATATATATATATATATGTGTGTGTGAGTGTGTGTGTGTGTGTGTGTGTACAAGTTAAAAGAAAGCCAACCAAGTATTTAGACAAAATATCTTTATCAATTTGTTCAACCTAATAGAAGCTTTTTCAAATGAGTAAGCCAATGCAAAGCTGTCGCCAGCCACAAGTATTAAAAAAAATCACACGCTGTTTTGTTTTTACTGAAAGAAGGAGGGAAACCGAAGTTGGAAACGGTCTGAGAAAAGAAAGAAGAACAAGAGTCAGTAAAGTGCTAACCTTCGAATGAAATTCCTTGCACTGCTATGCATTGAGCTCTCCTGTTAAAGATTTCTCACAAAAATTACTCTATACTTTACTGACACCGCATTTAATATATATATATATATATATATATATATATATATATATATATATATATATATATATATATATATATATACTAGCATGGGTACCCAGCGTTACCTGGGTTGACATGAAGTTCTGTTTGAAACACACCTGTATACTAATCATTTTCATCATGGGCAACGTGGATACCCCCCACAACAAAAATAAAAGAACGGATTAAGACATATAAATGTAATCGCCCCCAAAAAAGAAGTACGTGATACTCGCTCCACCAGATATTTCAGCAGAAGGACTACAAAGAGAAGAAACACTTCTCCGGATATTCAGCACTGGAAAGACCCCCCCTCCCTGCAAAGAAAAGATAATTAAAAATAAATCATTACAACTTTTGTTTCAATAAAAATAGCAGCGAATGCCCGTGCGATCGCAAAATAATAAAAAAACGATAACCAAAAAGTAATTCCAAAAACAATTAAATAACTTTTTTCGTCATTTTATATTTCTAATGTAATCCTCTCCTCCCTCTACAAAAAAATTGAATTTGTCATATTTTGGGGTTTGTTTTGTTTATAAAATTGTTAGGTGAAAGTACAGAATGGTTTCATAAAAAATAATTAAATTTATCGTTATTTTATGTTTCAAATGTAATTCCTGCCCCCCCCCCCACCACCACAAAAAACTAAAAGTTTTTGTATTTTTCATGTTTTGTCCCCCCCCCCTCGATCGCCAAACGTGAAAAAATGCTAGAGATGACATGTCTGGTTGAACGCTTTGTGGCCAAAAAGTTGGTGCTCATTTTACATTAAATTCATATAGAAAAGTTATCCCCCACGCCAAAATGTTATTTTTTTTTCAAAATTTCTTCTTTCATATTATTTATAATGACTGCTTAAACGTATTAGGCCACACACAAAAAATAGGGCTTAATGTTTTTGGTCAATGTAAAGTTTCTTTCCAACTCCCCCCAAAACTTTAAAATGCCGACTTTTAATAGTTTTACGTGGTGCTGAAAACGTATATTATGTTTAAATTTGGGCAGATAAGCAGTTTCCATGATATGAAGAAATTACTTTTTCAAAAAGTGGGGAATCACTTTCCTATATAAATTTAACGTAAAATGAGCATCCACTTTCTGGTCACCTAGTAATTTCTTCATAACATAAACAAATTTGACTGTGATATTCGATTTCAGCACCCCCGAAAATTGGCGCTGTTTCTTTTTTACTAAGCGATGCGTTCAGTTTTTCACCTCATAATTTAGGACGCTAATTATGCTGTCAGTAAGTTTACAAAAGCATATTTTGTTTTTCGTTCTTTTTTCATTATAGAACTTGTATAGTTGTTAACATGTGCTTCTGCAGTTTAACATTTCACAAAAATTCTGTTTACATTAGGAGGCGGTTAAGTAAAGTACAGGAGCACCTGGTAAAAACTATACAAATTCTATAATTGAATACCCACCTCAAAAAAAAAAAATGTTGTAAACCGCTTGTGCAAGCTTACTGACAGCGTTATTTACGTCCTAAATTATGAAAACATCAACGAATCTGTTAGTAAAAAAACAGCGCCGGTTTTCGGTGGTACTGAAAACAAATATCACAGTTAAATTTGTTTTATGATATGAAGAAATTATTAGGTGGTTAGAAAATGGGTGCCCATTTTACATTTAATTTATATAGGAAAGTGACCCCCAACTTTTTGAAAAAGTAATTTTTCATATCATGAAAACTACTTATCTGCCCCAAATTTAAATGTGATATTCGTTTTCAGCACCATCGAAAACCATTAAAAGTTGTCATTTTCAAGTTTTTAGAGGGGTTGGAAAGAAACTTGACATTGACCATTTTTTTCTATGGATTAAACGACGCTGGGTTACGTCGTAAAAATTGAGCATTTTTAATTTAAGATATTAAATAAATTATAAAGAAAATCTGTTTTGCAGGCAATTAAACACACTTGCTATGGTATAATTATTATAATAAATCCTGGGCAACACCTATTAAATTTTATAAACAAATAGAGCAGCGGATGATGGATATTGTTCATATATGTCTCTGACTAACTCTGCCCTCGTGAGGATGCAAGTAAATGAGGACATTAGTTTTAATTATTTTTCTCTAACAAATATAAAAGGTTACTTAAAATTAAGAATAAGCGAAACAAATTTCCTCCGAATTAAACATAACAATAATAATTCAGCTTAGAATAATATTTCGAAATTAAAACAAATATTTAATAACATGCTCCGTTTCAATTAAACTAT
Source organism: Euprymna scolopes (assembly GCF_053919585.1). NCBI lineage: Eukaryota > Metazoa > Mollusca > Cephalopoda > Sepiida > Sepiolidae > Euprymna > Euprymna scolopes. The sequence continues at coordinate 77,500,188 of NC_136515.1, forward strand.
CACAGTTATTTCGCCTTTTGCTTTCTGGTTTTTGGTTTGAAAATAAAACGGTATCAGATTTCAGATAAAATAAGTTAAATCAAATATAACTTGAAATTTAAATAAACTAAATAATTAAGTTTTTTTAAAAATTAGTACAGTTGAAACAAAGCTATTATGTCGAATAAGTAATGTCATAGAGGTAATTGTTTAAATAGATTTAATTTAATGTGATATGTTAATGACCGTAACTCCATAATGTAAACGTGGTTTGAAGAATGCTATATATTGAAAGTCCGTATACAATATAATGTCTCCTTTGACAGAAATATCCTAATATGGGACTTAATATTTCTTGACAAGGAGAGGTGTACACACATTTGGCCTTATATACTTCTTTGGTCATTGGGGGGTTGTACACACAGACACACACACACACGAACGCTACTACTTTATATATATATGCATATATATATAACGACAAGCATTTAGCTTCGTAATGTAATGATCTGAAGATGTTTTTTTCCATTTTCGTCTCATTTTCCTTATTATAAACCTGATGATTTAATAATATTCTATTTAACTGTTATATACCATCTTTTTAATTTTTAATTTAATTCATGAATGTTCTCTCTTAATTGGGTAAATATTTTACTGTATTGATAGGGTTTCATTGTTTACATTGGCATCACCACTTATCAAGGCCAATTGGCCACTCGAGGATAAGGGTTAAAGAGTGTACAATAAAAATTGGAGACTATAGAGATATTAGTAATGGAAATTCGGTAAAGTTTTAAAACTTATATGGAACGGCTCATCAAAAACTTGTTTACATTAGACTTGAAGACAACCATATTGTAGTCAGATGGAAAGCAGGAAAACGGAAGACAATTCCATAGGCGTACAGTTCTAAGAAAGAAGCTTTTCTCATGGAATCTACGTTTAGGTTTAGGCTCAGATAAAGAGTGGAGAATTAGTGATAGTGTTTTCTGCTAGACGGGTGTTTCTTGTGAAAGTTTGGCGAGGGCGGGCATAGATTGGGGCTCAGCCGAGCACTTGCCATGAAAATAACGATAAGCAGAGAAACTCGCCACATCTCTTCCGTGAGAAAGAGGTTGCAGGGAAGAGAAAAGGACATCCCTTACAAAGCTACGAAGTCTATTTTGATTTATAAAGAAAATGTTGTTTATAGGTAATTTATTTTAGTTCATGTATTATATATATATATATATATATATATATATATATATATATATATATATATATATTTATATATGTATTGATATATATATATATATATATATTATATTTTATATACAAAATATGAACTTACCTTCTCTATGATCTGATGTTTTATCTGGAAGTGATATTTTCTTCTGAACATTTATAATTCTATTTTATAATGGATTACCAATTGATTTCAATGGACTCATTCCGGACTGTTCCTTCTCGTTGGATTTTTACCATATCCTTTTTCTCCCCTTTTCCCGTTTCTTGCTTTATTAATCTCATAAACTGTCACTAACTGTTAAATTACTTCTTTTGATGCTAGTTTGATGAATTTCATATTGTTGTTTCCTTCAATGCATTAACCTGAAAAATTTATTGTTTTTTTTTTCTGACCTATTCCCTCGGATGAAAAACAATTCATTCTTCAGCACTCCACGGAATAAGGCTTTTCTTGTTTGTTTAAACTCCTTGTCAGATAATTAAAACTCTATAAACCTCCTTACACGTTTATAATTTTTTTTTTAAATTTGAATAAATTTTCAATTACAATATTTTTAATTCATATATATATATATATATATATATATATATATATATATATATATATATATATATATATATATATATATTCCGAACGAATTGGCGAAATATTTTTCTTTTCGTCTTTTCGTCTTCGGTGTGCTGGAAAGGATGATTTAAAACGAGAGTGAAGTTGAAACATGTCTGCACATATGTAGCATTACTGTTTGTATAAATAAAGAATTTATACTATAATACAACTCTATCTGTGTAATGTTTTTAATTATGAGTAATCAAGAAATCAAATGAAACAGATGTCTTTATGCACACACGTGCGTTTCTTTATATGTAGTCGTGTTATTCTTTTCATCGTCGCTGTTTCTCTTCGCCGTGTTTCATGCAGAAAAGAATAAGGAGACGTTCACTGAGTTTCCTTGAAAGTTTTATACAAAGCGAACCATTTACTGTTTATTTAAAAAAATTTTTGCCAAAATCCTACCGTTTTTCTATGTGACCCAATTTCTAACACCAGAATTCACCTTTCTAATGGCGACCCATTGTCTGCGAATACTAATACCCTGCGGCTGCTTACAATTCTTTTCTTTTACAATTTTCTAATCGTCAATTTTCCCTTCTCACCCTGAAAATCATTCGTAAGCGGATCGAAAATGTTCTTGACACACGTGGAACTATTATTGTCTTTTTAATAAGTATAGCGTTAGAGTTAGATCTAAAAACTAAAAATATAATTAAATAGAAGCTCTTCATTATCTTTAACGATGGTTGTTGAAAAATGACATCTCCCTATCTTAGGTTGAGCATTTGGAAAGTGATATACAAATTACCACCAGCGTATGAAGCGATGCTCTCTATGTAAACAAATTGAGCTTAGATACTTCGGACAATGGCAAAACATTGTAAATTCATAGCGCAACGGTTAGAAGCTCCGACTGTCATTTAGGCGATCGGGTTTCGATCCTGGCTTAAAGTAGTTGTTTATCTAGCCGCACTCATGAGCTGCGAAACAGTACTGTATGTGGATGACTATATGTATATATATATTAAGTGTTTTTTTCTATGTGTATGTGTGCGCGGTACAGTCTCTATCAAACTACTCTGTCAATTTTTCGTCTAGAGACATGAAACTTGATATATATTTGGAACAAATTCGATTTGGTTTGTAGCTAGTAAAATAGCTAGCAAGACGTAAAAATTGAAAGATTGGAACTTAGCAGGTGTAAGCTGACTTAAACTGTATCCTCTACGCGTGTGCAATTATATATTTATACTTTTAATTTCCTTAATGTTCCAAATTTGATAGATGTGTGTCTGCAGGTCTTATGGTAGTGAATACGGCTAGTGAACTAAATGTTTTGGTGTCTATTCTAACTGACTTTATCCTAGGCATATCTTAAAAATTTTTAAAACACTTCTATATATTGGATACAAATAATAATCAATAGTGAATTAATTTACTCTATTAACAATAAATACATGACTACATTAATTTCATTTTCATATTTAAGTCTAGTTTTTCAACTACCGGGAAAAGTCATGCGGTCGTCTAGTATATATATATATATATATATATATATATATATATATATATATATATATATATAGTAATTTATAAAATATATATGGCGATTAAGCTACACTGAATATTCTGCGTTTCATCCAACTATAGGATTCGTCAGGCTTATGCGCCATCAGCGTATGAAGCGATGCTCTCTATGTAAACAAATTGAGCTTAGGTACTTTAGACAATGTCAAAACATTGTAAATTCATAGCGCAACGGTTAAAAGCTGACGAATCCTATAGTTGGATGAAACGCAGAATATTCAGTGTAGCTTAATCGCCATGTATATTTTATAAATTACTAACTAGCTCTACCTACGTATTGAGCACTTTTGAAGTAAATACTTTAAGTTTACGCATAAATCTATACTTTCGTATATTAAATTTATGTGAATAAATAAAGTAGTTATATATATATATATATATATATATATGTATATTTTTTTTTTTTCAAACGATAAATACGGTTAATAGTGGCTTCGTCTCGAAGCTAATTTTTTATTTACTTAGAAAGTCGCCCGTAGTTTTTTTGGACGTATATAACAAATAAATTTGTTATATACGTCCAAACAAATTATGGGCGACTTTCTAAGTAAATAAAAAAATTTGCTTCGAGACGAAGCCACTATTAACCGTATTTATCGTTTGAAAAAAAAACAACAACAACAACAACAACAACAAATCTAAATTTATAAGCGATAAAAATAAACAGTAAAGTCATCTAGGGTTCGTGGCCTAACGGTTAAGGGGTCGGACAGTTGTAAACATGGTCTGAAGTTCGATTCCTAGAAACAGTCCAGCTACGCTGACGAGAGGTAGTTACCTCGAAACACGTGTGTACGTAGATTACTGTTTTAAAAATAATATATATATATATTCTTGTCAGATCACCGAAGTTAAGCAACGTTGAGCCTGGTTAATATCAGATGGGTAACCATTTGGAATTCTAGGCGCTGTATGTGCTCTCCGCTTATCTCGGTATTTGTTTCCAGTCGTCCGATACTTCACTTGCCACTGGTATTTAACAATGTCGTCTCAGGAGAGGTGTGGTTGGAGATTGCGCACCTCCTGCCACAAAAATTTCACGCACAAGCAACCCTTCATGTGTATCCATTATCTGTCCAAGACTGAAGGGGCCTGATATATATATATATATATATATATATATATATATATATATATATATATATATATATATATATATATATATATATATATATATATATATATATATATAGTTGTTCACAAACACCTGTTTCCTTATTTCAAGAGTCGTCATTAGTGAGCTATTTGTATCAACGCCAGAATAATGACTCTATACTAAAGCCTTACCCATAACCGGCCAAGAAGTGTAAATATTTTGCCAAGCTCGAATGTAGGCAAACTTATTTAATTACTGAGCAAATATCTTGTTATTTTTTGGCTATTAATACATATTATTCTAATATTAAATTGATTTTAGGCGAAAGGTTTTTTTCTACAATGAATTATTGAAGTATTGAACGTCACTTTTAATTCGAATTAAATGAAAAATTATATTTCTTGAATAAACGAGCCTGTCAATATAAATAAAACACCTTAAAAATGATTAACATGTCACGTTTGTAAAATAGATTAATATAACCGCTATTCCAGTTTCTTAACTAAAATCTGAAAAGGCTACGAAGACGGAAGTCGTGCCGTTAAAATGAGCGACCATCTGTTCTTACATACGCCCCAAAATTCTCAATGCTCATGTCAGCGATGGACGATGCCTGTGCATAAACGCCCGAAGGGTTGTTCTACAAATAGAAACTTCTATTTTTCATTTTTAACTCCAAATGGTTAAGAGCGACAAAGACGGATGGTTACAATACAAACAATCGATATTTTGAGCTCCAAAATTTATCTTTTACATAGTTTCCGCCATTCTCAACGCATTTTTGCCGAGAATGCAATGACGCCTCTCTGCTTTAGACGCACGTTCATAACAGTAATTGATTTCCTAGAGTCTCACACTGTCAATATCTGCAACAGGGAGATGAAACTTTCAGGTCATGAATGCATAAGTTCAGTTATTATAACGATGCAATTTACCATATTCGCTGATCCATTCGGGCGGAATCTCTACTATGATATAAAAGCCACGTTGTCGGAAATCGAAAAAAATCCGATCATAAAAATAGTCCTTGTCTCTTACACATAAAAAGAATATTTTTTTTACATGGGAATATTTTACGTTACACCGACTAAGAGAGATAATAAAAATCTCAGGAAATCATTTATTCTTAAAAACAAAAACAAAAAGAAACAGATTTACTACCATCTGGAGATATAGCTCAGTGGTAGAGCATTCGACTACAGATCGAATGATCCACTGTCTTAACCTGGGTGTACCTCACCATTTTATTTTATTTTTTCTTATTAATGAGTTGAATTTACGATAAAAGAAAACGTACCATTTAAAATTGCCGCAAATCATTTCTTCGTTTGCATATTTTAAAACTAAACATTAATCAGAAGTGACTTTTCCAGGGCATTCATTGTCAAGCTCAAAAATCAGCTGACATGATATTGTAAACAAACACAGACGGAATTTGATGAACGAAGTTATAATCATTATTTTTTATTGTTTTATTTTTTATTTTTTGAGCATTACTCTACCGGGCAAATTATTTCTCGTGATGTATAATATCTAAAAAGGATTGGCTCTATAAGAATACATACGCAATCTGCATAAATGAAAATATCATTTTTAAGCGTCTTGTACGACCGGTCAACGTCGGACGTGCAGCTTGTAAGAGAATAAGAGACATTACTTTTGGAACAGCCCTCGAAAAAATAGTATGGTATATTTTTTAGTGGTCCCCGATTTATCGGAGAGGGACCTATGTTTTCAGTGGCATCCCTGCGTATGTGCTTCAGTGCGTCCATGCGTCTGTTAATCCGGACGATTGCCAGATAACCTTGTATTAGTTTTTCCTAAAATTTTGACACAAATTGTATTTCATTAAATAGATGTGCACAGTAAAAAAAAAAAAAAAAAAAAAAAAATTGCGAAAATTTATGTTGCGTCCCAAGGGGCTCAAATGAGGTAAAAAAAAAAAAAAGCCTCAAAATGGCCAAAAATGACACGTTTTGCCCCATAACTTTTGATCCATCCATTAGATGTTTTTGAAACTTGGCCAAAATGTGGAGCACATTGTTCTTAATAAAAATCCAGTGTGAGTGACCCTAGAAAATTTCTGGTTCGTGTTCCCGGGGACTTTCAGTGCTAAACACGACCCTTTTTGTGGCTCTTTTTTTTCATATTTCTCAACAAAAACTTGATATGTCTGACTATATAGTAGTTTTTTTACGATGGTCAACTGAAATATACATGTGTTAAGGCCTGAAACTTTACCTTTATCTATTTCCATTGGGATTCGGCGTCCCCAGGCGTTCAAAAGAGGCAGAAAAGTCTCTCAAATGGCCAAAAATTACACTTTTTGCCCCATAGCATTTGATCCATCCATTAGATTTGGCCAAAATGTGGAGGCCATTTTTCGTAATATAAATTCAGTATGGGTGACGCTGGCAAGATTCGCGTTCGCATCCTTCCGGGATTTTTATGGCTAAAAAATGCCTTTTGGAGCTTTTTTTCATATTATTAGTGTTTTTTCTTCATATTATTAGTGGTTCCGATAGTGCTTAATTAAAATACACATGCTTAAACGCGTAAAACTGCACCGTTTATCAATTTTCACTGGGATTCGGCGTATCCAGAAGCTCAAAACGGGTAACAAATGCCTCCAAATTGCAAAAAATTACACTTTGTACCCCATAAGTTTTGCCACATCCTATTAATATATAGATTTTAGACGGCGGCATACTGAATGTAAGCAATGGACAGCTGCAATTTGTAGGTAACTGAGATCTACCCAGATACTGAAATAATACGTACAAGACGTGTTTGACTCAATTCCCACTTTATTTATGCCGTTATATTCATTTATTTATGAGTGAACGAATTAGTTCAACCAGGTCATAAAGTGTTAATGGATAATCAATAAAACAAATAAGTTTTCGTAAATGTTTGAGTATTTATGTCTTCTGGACTTTTACACGCTTTCCATTTTCGATATTTTATCTATTGCTGTCGATTGTCCCGTCAAACCAAGATGATTGAAGCTTTCCATGAAAGACATAAGCGACCCGTTTTCAAGGTTTTATTTGGAAAGAAATTTACTTACGGAGAGAAACTGATGTGTCTTTATAATTATTTACTTCTTAAACTTAACTTGCTACATGAAAAAAAAGAGTTACCCAGACGTGTACATCCGTAACATTCACTGCGATTATCGGTTTTCTACATCCTTAGTGTTTCACGCCCGCATGGCTCCCGGAGAAGTGATTGAAAGCTTAGTTTTCTCCCCGCAGAAACGTTATTCGTTATCGTTCGATTTTGTTATCTTGGGCCCACCAAAAATTAACAGAAATTAGAGCATTCCTATAATGATCTAGTCATTGTTGATTTTATTGTAGGGGTTTAGTACTGTGCAGTTCTAGGAGGTTACCTCTCACAGGCTTTACTTTCATTTTTGAGAAGGGGTCATGTGGTGCTTTCACCGGGGAATACCGACGAAGCTGCCCAGACATTTTTGCAAGTCAGAGTGTTCCTCCTATGGAGCTCTGATTTCTCAATCCCACTTTCTGACCCCGGTATCTAAGTTCTTGTAGTGGGAGAGAACTACATTTTTTTACTGTGTTTTGTCCTCTATTGTATCTTGCTTTGTCTTTACGTTACCCACCTCTGGACAGCATTCTAACAACTTTTCATCCATGAAAGACACAAGAAGACGTCTGCTGAGTTTTTCTCAAGGTTTATTTGGGGGAGAGTTTACTATAGAAACGATTCTGTTTATAAATTAAGGTCATTTGAAACGCACTAAATGTGACCCTTGTCAAAATTAACACTAGCTAACTTAGTCGCTAAATCCCTAATATGTATCTCAGAGAGATGATGTAACACTAACATGTAATTTAGATAAATCAATCAGATCTTTCGACACTTGTGTTGGCGTTAATGCTTATGTGCTCAAAGTCTTTACCAGTGGACAGTGTCAATGGACAAAATCCAACTGCATTATCTACATCACAATTGACCATTCGCGTCTCGATCGCAGACAAAGAAAACTTTAGCATAGACATGAATAAAATGTGAAAATACTAGTTTTAGATAGCGAGTAGAAATCGAACAAGCCTTTTGTGTCCAGACCGCATCACACATCGATCTCGGACACTTTTTGTCATTCTCTTCAGTTAGTAAACAGTCAAAATTAGATAAAAAAATATATATATATATTTCAAAAATCCTTTAATGCACACAAACGTCTCGACACCCACTTCCATGTATACATACCTAGTTTGCTTACTAGACACCCATCCTTAATCAACATAGGATAAAAAAAAATATGTAGCGATTTCACATTGGTAATTATAAATGCGATCAATATCACGCATGCAGACACAAAGACAAAGGAAGTCAAAGATGGCGTCGTGGCTGGGTTCGATTCTCTCGACCGGCAAAAATTGTAATTCTAAACTGATAATTGCGTAAGCATGAAACACTATTGTCTGTAGGTATAAAAGAAGAAATAATCTTTAATTATGATTATATATATATATATATATATTTATTCATTGAACATTTGAATAGTCAAGTCGCTGCCTGATGATATCTGTTGTTTGATTGAAACAAGTGGCTGTTTGTAGCAGCGAGATGTGAGCATGTTTATATAACAATAAACAAGTATATATATATATATATATATATATATATATATATATATATATAGACAATGTCATTCCAAAAGTTAGGTCGCATATTTTCAACTCACAAACTAAAACGTTAAAGTGCTACAAAGACGTGAGTGGTACCATTAAAACGAGGTTTTTGTGCCCCAGAAATTATTTTTCTAACACAGTCACCACCAATCACAACGCACGTTCGCGAGTCTTTTGTGATGCCTTGCTTCTAAAGGTCATGAGCACGCCTTGTCACTCCCATCTATATCGCAACTCTGTAATCGACGAACCCATCCCCTAACTGTGATTGCATAAACATAATCGGCTTCGTAAGCATTCAAGACGCGCCGATGACTGTTAGTTTGTTTAATTTTTTTTTTAATCGAGAATTTCAATGACGCATTTCTGCTTCTGACGCACGTCTATGACTGGGGTTGCTTTCTAAGAGTTTCTGACTGATGATATCTGCAGCAGAATGTTTCAGGTCATGTACACATAAGTTCAGTCATCATAACAATTTCTAATCCCATCTAGCCTATTGGGGCGAAATAAAAATAGAAGGCATTACCTTTAGAAACTTCCTCTCGTATATATATATATATATATATATATATATATATATATATATATATATATATATATATATATATATATAGTGGAAATGGTGATTAATAAAAACTGAAGAAAGTGCTCAATACTGTTGTAGAGCAAATATGCGTTTTATTTTTTATTACCGTATCTTTCTGTTAAGTTACATTATTGTTTCAGCTACTTGGCCGTTTTTTGGCCATCTGTAGCATCTAAGTTTTATACATGTTTCTGAGCTTATTTTATTTCTAAGTTTTATATATGTTTCTAAGCTTATGTGTTTCTAAGCTTATTTTATTTCTAAGCTTATTATATTTCTAAGCTTTATATATGTTTCTAAGCTTTATACATGTTTCTAAGCTTTATATATGTTTCTAAGCTGTATATATATTTCTAAGCTGTATATATGTTTCTAACTTTTATATATATTTCTAAGCTTTATATATGTTTCTAAGCTTTATATATGTTTCTAAGCTTTATATATATTTAAATGCGTATTTCATGTTTTAAGCTTATTATACTTCTAAGCTTGTTATGTTTCTAAGTTAATTTATGTTTTAACTTATTATGTGTATAGAAGCTTAATATCTTTCTAAGCTTTTTATGTTTCTAAACTTATTATATTTTGCAAAGATCTCTATGTTTCTGTGCTTATTATTTTTCTAAATTTACTATATATTTCTAGGCTTATTATATGTCTCTAAGTTTATTATTATATTTCTAGGCTTATTTTTTAAGCTTATGATGTGTTTCTAAGCTTAATATATGTGTATAAGCTTATCATATGGTTTTAAGCTTATTTTCTGTTTTTCAGCTTTGGGTGTTTTATGCTTAATATGTTTAAAAGCTGAGTATGTGTGTCTAACCTTATTATGTTTCTAAGATTATTATGTGTTGCTAAATTATGTTTCTAAGTTATTTATGAGTATGAACTTATTACATGTTTCCAACCTTATAGTTCGTCTAAGCTTATTATGCTGCTAAACCTATTATATGTGTTTAATATTTTTATTTTTCTAAACTTATTATATGTTTTTAAGCTCATTATGTTTCTGTTGTGGCTAAACTAACCTATATTATCTACTAATGGAATATTCCAATCTAAATCCAAACTTTCACAAGAAACACTCGTCTAGCTCTACACACTATCAATAATTCCTCCCACTCTTTATCTGTGCCTAAACCTAAACGTAGATTCCATGAATAAAGCTTCTTTCTTAGAACTGCACGCCTGTGGAATTGTCTTCCGTTTTCCTGCTTTCCGGCTGACTACGATATGGTTGTGTTCAAGTCTAACGTAAATAAGCTCTTGATGAGCCGTTCTATATAAGTTATCAAATTTACCAAATTTTCATTACTAATAATTACTATATTGTCCAATGTCTACTGTACACTCTTCAACCCTTATCCTTGAGTGGCCTCTTAGCCTTGATAAGTGGTGATGCCTATGTAAAAAAAAATCAATACCGGATGAAAATTTGGGCTGAAAATGGAATAAAAATACCACTTTACATCTACAGAAAAATGATGCCTTCTTTTACATATTGACTAATTCGATTGGCTGAACTGTAAATAGTCGTTCATTTTAGATTAACGCTCAGTTTTATCACAATATGGCGTATAAGAAACATTCCGGCTTTATTTTTATTGCATTACACACACCGACTACGCATTAGATATGCACTTACATATCAAACACCTTGCTGTTTGTTTGTGTGATTGTAATTTAACTAATATGATGCATAAACTTCCTCACGCGTGAGTTAAAATTAAGTATAAAGTAATATTAATACTTCTGCACATTCGATCCTGCTTGGTGTGTTATTGATACATCTGGTCATGTTCACCAACATGTTCTTGCCCTTCTACGACAGCTTGCAACAATACCCGTCGCCTGTTTTACAAGTACTTCGTAGAAAGTTTTTCCGCTACCTTGACGTAGATTCATCCGGCTAACTGGATAAGTAGTAATCCTCACCCTTCACCGTTCATATCGCCAGAGACCATAAAGTCTTCTATTTTAATAGTTTTTTTTTTCTCGACTTATTATACTTTAGAAGTTCCTTGTTGTGGCCTGCTTCTTTTAATGTTTTAACTTGCACGAATATAAATGTAATGCTAACAGATCAACCAGCGAACCATCAACATCTTACGTATGCACTATTGAAATCCTTAGATGCCAGAGCGCTTAACATGGCTATAACGTCGGATTTCGAATTCACAGAGGACACTTGAATTTCAAATATTCTCAGCCTTAAAAGAACTCACGACGGAAAGCTGAATCGAACCAAGCAATGTTCAGAAAACACTGATGAATAGAGAAAGATAGGAACTCGCAAACACCAAATAAGTGTGTGGGCATAAAAGTTTGAATTGAAAACTCCTCGAAAGTAAGAATATTTTTCTCTTTGCTTGCCACTATTAAGACATCTTTCCGCACCCATAAATGTAGAAGAAAGAGAAATACAAATTATTAGTGTTTTTTTCTCGCGTCATTAAATAAATGTATCAGCGATTTTTTTTTTTTTACCTTATTTAAAAAAAAATTATATACGGGGTTCGCAATTTTTTCCCTATTATCCAACATTTCTTTACCATGAAAAGACATTTGCTTTGAAGGAATATTGAATATTTCTCGTGACATATATATTTTCTCTCTTCTAGGGAAAAAGACATTCGCTTGGAATTTAAAACTACAGTCAGCGTTGATTTGCAAAGTTATTGAAAGAAACAAATTACTGTTCTTTCTTTTTCAGTTGTTCTCAAATATTAAAACCTGGTTAACTTTGGTTTTGCTATTTTCCCTAAATTCAGTATTTTACCCATTATACAAAAATGGACTCCTTTACAAATTACAATGGAACGATTATTAAAACTACAAATTGAACAACAACAACAACAACAACAATTATTTGAACACCTGAAGCGCTCAGATAAAAGGAAGCAAAACAACTAATGAGACTAGATGCCCTACAAGTGAAACTTCTTACAGAACTATTTAGCCCGATGTCTCTTACGCCTGTTTGAATTTGCGGAAAGATGACGAAGATGATGTCGAACCGTACGCAGCCATGGTAAATAAACCTGGCGACGAATTAAAACTTGCAGACCTCAGTGCAGACAATAATAAATGTTTAGTATTTGCGCAAAGACTAACTTCTGGTCGAGATGCGGAAATTAAGCAGCGTGTCCTAACAAAATTAGAAAATGAACCAAACATAACCATAAAAAAGTTAACAGAAGGCTGCCAGAAAATAATGATTAAGAAAATGCTCAATACCAAAAAACAAAAAAAAAAAAAACAAACAAACAAAAAAAAAACAATAGGATACGAAGGTACTCATTGTAGAAATAAAATTAAATGCAAAACTTGAATGTGTTTGACGGAGACTGAAAATAACGTAGAAGAGTTGCAAAATATGTGACTATATAAAAAAAAATCACGATAAAGAAATAAAAATGCAACTCGATTCGGTCACGGACGTTTCGATAATAAATAAAGTCTACAATGTCGAGAACACTCAAAACACAAATAGCCGGTAACGGTACGCAAATTAACTTCGAACGTAAAGTTTTGCGAATATCTCATTATTGGGAAAGACAAAAAAGTTAAAAGCTTACATATTAAGGAATACCACGAATCTATTGGACTGAATTCATGAATTTAAATTATGGAACCAACCAAACGATAATTTTTGCAAAACAAAAATAACAAGAAATACATAGGATCGGAAATGTGATCCATATAATCCACTAGGCTACGTGCCCGCCGTTGCCCGGATGTTTGGAGGTTTGTGTTGAGCAAGAAAAAATGGAGTAGGCAGGCAGGCAAAGGAGAAAAAAAAAGTGGAGGTGCGTGTAAGGGCGTGGGTTGAGCAAAAAAAAAAAAAAAAGAAAAAAAAAAAGGAAAATTGCGAGCGCAAAAAAAAGTGTTAGTAAGAAGGCAGGTTCGAACCCGTACCGTGAAGGCGGAAAAGAAAGTGAAAAAAGAATAAAAAAAAACGTGACACATTTGCTGTTTCTCCCATCGCCAAACCGGAAGTGACGTAGGTTTAAATTAAGGCTAGAAAATCGCAAAAAGGCGATGACTTTCGAAAATATCGGCGAAAAAAGCGACACCTCCCTATAGAAAGTGCCCAAGGCGAAGGAATTGATGTTTTTAGCCAATTTTTTAATATTTGTCGTCCTAAGGGTCGAGCCTCAACACGATACCGATCTCCTCAAAATCCGTCGCCTCTGTCGAAAGTTTTTGCGAGTCATACATACATACAGGCACATACATTTAAACAGGCAGGTGAGGTTTATATTATAGATTGACCAAAATGCAAATATAAAAAGACATGTGAACCAGATATGACTCAGGACCATGAAGAGTTGCCCCAGGAAGAAGTAGGGACTATTGAAACCGTCTATATGTTTGATGTTGAGCCTCCTCAAATCACGTCAGAACCATGAGATTCAGGCTATAGGAAAAATACTGATAAACCGCCCAAAGTTATTAGGTTAAGACGTTGGTTGTGGCGAAACTAACCTATGTTACCTACTTATAAACCATCCCAATCTCAATAAATATCGGAAGACTAAGCCGTAATGGGTCAGTGGAATAACCTAGGATGTTCGTCGGCTACGATAAACAACCCACCTATTGTATGCTTTGTAAAACATGCTGTTACTTCAGATGCTGCACTTCTATTTCTTGTTCTCTTTCGGTGGAGGAAAAATCCTTCACGACTGAGACAATTTTTATTTTTTTACCTTTTCTCCACGTTAAAAAACGACCCTGGTGTCTAACTCTGTCCCGTGGGGAGGCATAGTAAATAGGTATTTTATTTTGGCGTTCTGTTTTTCTTTGACAGGTCTATAATAGTTTCTAAGCTTATTATGTGGTGATCTCTACTGCTTATCAGTTTTGGCGGGAGTACTTACATCGAGGGAGTATAAGGTCTTGCTGTTTGTCAGACCATATGCAATAAAATACTTGTAAAACAGGCAAAGTGATGCAACATTTTGTCGATGTGACAGGGGATGAAGCCTAACTAACAGTTCGGGACCTAATAGGTGGGCGACTCTCTTTTGAACCATATCCAGGAGTGAGAGACTAGTAGCGAATACACCAGTCCAAATGTGACAATTATACTCCATACATGCGCGAATGGTGGCCTTGTAGAGGTAAAGGATACTCTCAGGCGCTAGTAACTTTCCGGAACGGTAGAGAAAGCCCACCTTCCTCATAGCAGACACGGCAATGCTCTTGATGTATCTGTTCCCACTCATGTTCCCTGTGAACGTTAAGCTGAGGATCTTGAACGAAGTACGTTCAGGTAAGATATTATTAGCCATAGCTATTGGTGGTTGAGAAAGTTTCTTGTAATTTTTCAAGAAAACAAGATTAGTCGTGGCGGCATTGCATGTTATCAGCCATTTTTGTCCTCATTCCAGATTGGAGGTCTTCCTCTAGCGTTTCCACCATTGCCTTGGATATGTGTTCATTTGTTTTCTCTTCGTGCCTTTTATAGAGCGTGGTGTCGTTAGCACATATACCCATCTCGGAGACAATTTTATCAGGGAGGTCATTTATGAATATCAGGAATAATAATGGTTAAATGATTGATCCCTGAAGTACACCCACATTTATATCATACTAGACTACCCGTGACCCGTTGGGTCAATATCTTATATTAGCTATGGAATTCATGTATGAGCGTGACACTTGTGATGTAAAGAAAATAGTTTTTTTTACATAACAGAAACATTTCTATGAAAGTATATTAAAATGAAAAAAGAATATAGATATATTTCTATGAGTCGTTCTGTTTATTATAATTGATTATTTTTGAAAAAAAATTACAGTTACTGAATTATAAGTGTTTGGCCATACTTATAGGTAAATGTGCACTGAACAGATATCATAGTACTTATTATAGTTAAATTCAAATTTTGATATATCTGCTTTTTTTTTTACATCGTTCATTTCTGTATTACGTTTAAGTTATTTTAAACCCCACTCTTCCCATGTTAAATAATAATTTCGAAATAATAACGTTAATATTTCAGCGTCCCAGTTGTTCTTTTCTTTTTTGCTTATTTTAAATCCCACTCTTCCCATGTTAAATAATAATTTCGAAATAATACCGTTAATATTTCAGCGTCCCAGTTGTTCTTTTCTTTTTAGCTTATTTTAAATCCCACTCTTCTCATGTTAAATAATAATTTCGAAATAATAACGTTAATATTTCAGCGTCCCAATTGTTCTTTTCTTTTCGCGTTTAAATTATCCAAATAAACAATTGTTAATGCTGTCTGCTTTGTTTTTTTTTTTTACATCGTTAATTTCTCTATTACGTTTAAGTTATTTTAAACCCCACTCTTCCCTTGTTAAATAATAATTTCGAAATAATACCGTTAATATTTCAGTGCACAGGTCATGCGCGCATGCGCAACCGGATAAACCGGGTAAACCGGAAAATGTGTTACATACATCGTAACACGGTCATTTGAGTTTTATAATTATATAGATTGTATTGACTTACGACTATCGAGGATAACCTGGATTCTTCCCTTATTTATGAAGGATTTAATTATGTTAAGTATTCGTCCAGTAATACCATATGATTTAATGTACATAAGAAGACCACTGTGCCATACTCTGTCAAAAGCCTTAAATATATCAAGGGCTACTGCTTTCCTTCCCCTGCTTTTTCCAGTGAATGGTGTATACGTTCAGAGATTACAGTTAGGATATCCGCAGTAGAACGAGCTTGCATGAATACATATTGTTTGTCGGACAGGGGTTTAGCAACTGTAAGGTGGTGGACTAGAGCTTGATTAATTATAGACTCAAATATTTTGGCGACAAGAAGGAGGAAGCTGCCTGTTAGCAATGGCAGCTGCGCAACTAGAAGTAAACTATTGGAAGAGTTAGGTTTGCTATAAAACTTCCGCGTGAGAAAATGTGTTTTGAACCATTCAGTGTAGCCGCTCTCTTTCGCTCTCTTTCTTCTTAGTTCACAATACGTTCTTGAGTTTGCTGAAGCGTACGATTGTTTATGTCTGTTTTTATTTTGCCAATTGTAAATTGCTCATGTAAAGATGGGTTATAGGATGTGTTTAGTTTTAAATTCGTGAATATTTTTTTTTATCTCTCATGTATTTGTGTGTGAGTATGAGTGCTCATAAGAGTGTGTGAGTGTGTCTGTGAGTGTGTATGTGGATGTGTGCATGCGTGAGTGTGTGTGTTTGTATGTGAGATGCGCGTGTAAGTTAATGTATGGGTGAATGTGTACGAGTTTGTGTGAGTCTGTGCGTGATTGTATGTCTGTGAGTGTGTGTGTGTGTGTGAGTGAAGTATATGTGTGTGAATGTGTGTGTATGTGTGAGATTGTGTATATGTGTGTGTTTGTGAGTGTATGTGAATGTGTGTGTTTGTGAGTGTATGTGAATGCGTATGTGAGTGTGTGCGTATCTGCGTACGTGTATGTGTGAGAGTTTATAATCCTTTTGTGTAGTGTAGACTTAATCAACAATCGCCAAATTACTCTGGTTCAAACACTAGATACTATCCAAGCTATTTAGCTCAGTGAACCCTGCTGAAATCTGGTGAGCTGACCGTTCGTTCGCACCATCTTTACGAGCATCCATTCCAATACGAATCTGTTTCTATCCTATGCATAGAGACCGCATATTCGTCCGCCTGGTATTGTTCTGTCTTTCGTTCGAATTACTTAAACCTGCATCCTCGCTTTCTTCCTCATCACATGTTGGGTATTATTTTTCTATCGAGAGGATGGATGGGCTGGCTTGTTTGTGTTCTTCTAATATGTGATTTACTCATTGACCAAAACCCTAACTAACACTAGCCATAACTAACGCTAACCATAATTAACACTAACCACAACTAACCGTCCTTTTATCCTCGGGTAGTTTTTGAGCCTTAATATGTAGTTATATATTACTAAAAAATTAAAATATTTAAGCTTTAACCTTAAATTTGAGAATTTATTATAAAAATAGTTTAATACATCTTGACTAAAGTTTCTATAAGAAATCAAGTATAGTATCATTATACCTTGATTT
Organism: Euprymna scolopes; assembly: GCF_053919585.1. NCBI lineage: Eukaryota > Metazoa > Mollusca > Cephalopoda > Sepiida > Sepiolidae > Euprymna > Euprymna scolopes. Next base: position 77,517,922 of record NC_136515.1, read on the forward strand.
TAATTATTGTAACAGGGCATAAGAATTATGCAAGACTGGAATTAATTTTACGTTCTCGGACGAAAACCCTGCTACTAGGATATATATATATATATATATATATATATATATATATATATATATATATATATATATATATATATATATATATATATGTGAGGCGTTGGAAAATGTATAGTAAGTGGCAATAAACTAGCATTTAGGCAACGTTCACAACTTTCGTCATTTGGAAACTATGAGATGTTTAATGTCTGCGTCCGAAGTAAACGTTTATTAGTTCTGAATTCCCTTCAATTGTTTGTGGCCTGGAGGTAAAAGCTTAGCAACTGAAGTCATATGTAGTTTCGTGGCTGGGTTCGAATCTCTCATCTGGTAGGAATTGTCATTTACACTGATGATTGTGTAAGCATTAAACGTTAATTTCTGTGGATGGAAAAGCACAAATACTATTTAATCATATATATATATATATATATATATATATATATATATATGAGATGCCTTCAGTAAGTTTCCAGACTTTTTTGTATAGACATTTAAAATTATCGTGGATTCTTGACATTTAAGTATGTTATTGCTATACATATACATCTTATGAGATGACTGACAAAATTTTATGATTTCAGATTCAAATGAACAGCTGCAACAGGAATTGGAATGCACCATACTAAAGTCTGCTTTGTCACAGTTGGTAAATTTCAAAAATGTAATCTGGACATGAGGACAATTTAGAATAAGGATATGCAATAAAATTCTGTTTTAAACTTTGGAAAATGCCACAGAATTATATCAAATGCTTCATACTGCTTTTGGATCATCTTACATGAATGGAGCATCAATTTCTGAGTGGCATAAGAGATTCAAGGAAGGCAGAGAGTCTGTGAGGGATGAGGAAAGGCATGGGAAGAGTAAGGAAATCAAAATATCAGAGTTGAATGGGCAAAAAAAAAAGAATTTCATGGACAAGGGGCCTCATCTGTCTGTAAAGAAAATGTGCACAGTTTGATGTCAGTGTGGGAACTGATCATAAATGATCGCGAGGAATTGAAGATGCGGAAGATTTGCACAAAGTTTGATCCAATGTACCATCTATCCTTGTCACAGACTATTTGATCAAGATGGACATCAAGGCAGTTCTTCACCCTCCCTATAATCCGGACCTTGCTCTCTGTGACTTTTCGTTATTCCCTAAGCTCAAGGAAAACCTTAGATGTTGTCGATATGAGACAGTTGAGGAGTGAAAGAGGTTTTGACGAGGGTTATTGACACGCTCACATAAGAGGACTCCCATGGGGCTGTTAAAATTTGTTGGAACGGTACAACAAATGCATTGCAGCTGGAGGAGATTACTTCGAAGAGGACTAGAGTTCCATGTGTGTACTATCAATAAAAGTGTCCATACCAAACAGTGATGAAACTTATTGAAGGCATCTCGTATATATATATATATATATATATATATATACATATATATATATATATTCGGATCGACAACTGGTATTTCTTTCTTCCTTTTTCTCCATATATTAAACAGAAACTATCACCATTCAACTTATCAATGCAGAATAGATCAATATTTGCTTGTATTCGACAAAAGAGAAACAAACAGACGTTTAGCATGCCGCATCTACGTGCTATTTTGCGATTTCGATGGCTAACCTGCTTTCAAGTCGACAATTGTGTTACCAAATGGCATTTTCCACGAACTAGTAATCACGATGCATCTTCAGTGCAGGTTACTGATCTTTTAAACAATAGAGATGGACTTAGCAGCCGTTTTAAAATGCTTGCCTTATTTATTTCTGTAAGTGCTAGAACGGTTACTCGGCGTTGTATAGGAACGTTGCTAATTAAACAGAGGTTGGTCCTCCTCGCCAAACATTCACAAAAAAAACACACTCGACTAGTTGAAACTACTATTAATAATTTCCACCACTCTTTATCTGTGCCTAAACCTAAACGTAGATTCTATGAACAAAGCTTCTTTCTTAGAACTGCACACCTGTAGAACTCTGTTTCGTTTACCTGCTTTCTAGCTGACTACAATATGGCCGTTTTCAAGTCCAACGTAAACAACTTCTTGATGAGTCGTCCCATTAAGTAATCCAATTTACCAAATTTCCACTACTAATGATTACGAAGATATTGACTACTGTACACTCATTAACCCTTATCCACGAGTGCCCCCGGGGCTTTAATAAGAGGTTACCTCTTTGTAAAACAAACAAACAAACAAACAAAAAAAAAACAGCTTAGTTTTAAAAGTTTTTTTGTCTTCACTTTTTTTTCTCTGACTGACCATATTCTCTTACTCCTCTCTTTCTCCCACATCCTAGGCATTATCTCCTTCTCTAGAGAGGAGTTGCTGAGAACAGTTTTTTTCGAGTTGACAGGATTCAGAACCGGCTTCGAAATCTCGTAGTCGATATCCCTTTCTCCTCCATTCCAACCTCTTCTGCTCTATTGTTATTGTTAAGCTTTAATCTATGCCCCACCCTAAAAGAAGTTCACAACAAATACTCGTGTTCTATAACCACTAACAATTTTCCCTACCTTCTATCTGTATTTGAATCTAAACGAAAACTCCATAAAGAAGGTTTTTTTTTTATTTCATAGAACTGCTCGCCTGTAGAAATCTATATCGTGGGACTGCTTTTCAGTTGACTATAACATGGTTGTTTTGAAATCAAGTTATCAAGTTAGATCCATGTCCAAGGAACCCATATCTAAAATTTCAAGTGTTTAGACCCCAAATTGTCGGAGGAGTTTGATAGAGTTCTCAAAGGTCAAATCGTTGAACTTTGGCCCCTTAACAGCCAAGTTGCTGGCCGAAAACCGATCACAGACTTTCTCAAATCTCAGTACCCTTTTATAGATATACTAGCATGGGTGCCCGGTGTTGCCCGGGTGTTTGTAGGTGTATGCTGAGCAAAAAAAAGGTCAATTTTTTAAATCTTGCCCCCTATTATGATCCCTAATATTTATTGTTTTTAGCTCACTTATAGTTATTAAGTTAGATCCATGTCCAAGGAACCTATATCTAAAATTTCAAGTGTTTAGACCTTAAATTGTCGGAGGAATTTGGTAGAGTTCTCAAAGGTCAAATCGTTGAATTTTGGCCCCTTAACAGCTAATTTTCTGGCCGAAAACCGATCACATCGGTTTTCCCAAATGTCAGTACCCTGTATATCAAATTTCGAGTCTGTAGACTTAAATTAACAGAGTTATTGCGAAGGAAAATTTACACAGACACACAGACACACAGACAGACAGACACGTTCACTTTTATAGATATATATATATAGATTGATTATATAAATTCCAGTTATTTGGGTGTATGTATATATGCTCGTATGTCCAGTTACAAAGTCATTATTTTCTTGATCGGCGTTGCCTCGGATGTATAATCTCTAAAATTTAGAAAAACATATAAACTATTTGAGGTTAAACTGTCCCCCCCTTTTTTTAGAGGGGAACTACTAATTTACCTCTTTCCTATTGTCTCCTAATTTGAAATGATTGGCAAGTCATTTCTTCCGTACAGGAAATAAATCCGCATATATTTTATCAAATTTAAAATTTAGTAGAGGATTATTTCCATATATTTATTGCCATTGCTTGATGAGTATAGTGAAGCAAGGGTTCACTAATCCCTAGCTGCAAATCACAATTAATCCAATGAGGTGTAGGAATGAAATCTGCATAGTTTCTTTGAACCGGAATAAAAACATATACCATCCCACTTGTCTTTATAAATGGCTAACTGGAACCCTAGCGTTGTCTGGTCGTAGAATACGCTTAAACATGATATTTTAATTTATGCAGATCGCGTATGTATTATAGTATAAATCTTCTATAGATTATTACATATTACGAGGAATAATTTGCCCGATGGACTAATACGCAAAAAATAAATAAATAAAATAAAATAAAATAAAAATAAAAATAAAAATAATAATCTGTCCCTGTTGTCTCAGCTGACCACAGGTGAGTATGAAAGAAAAGGAGAAACGAAGAAAATACACAGAACTAGCCAGAGGGTTAAAAGGGATTTGGATGATGAAGAAAATCAAAATAATACCGATAATAGTAGGAGCACTAGGAACAATTCCGAAAAACTTCGAAAAAAAATATATCAGAAATTAGAATCAGAGGAATAACTGAAAAAGTACAACGACTAACGATAGTGAAAACGACTGAAATATTAAGGAAAACCCTTGAATGCGGAGAATAATACAAGAAGACAATATAACGAATAAGCGTTACATGGAATGAAGAACACCGAAGCTGCATATATACAAGTTCCACACCCCCATCATGCACCCCCATAGTTTCACCACCGCTCCTCCCAATAAAAAGTGACACCAAAGAGCTGAGAAGGATCAAGAAGGACTGAAAGACCGAGGAGAGAGCCCCAGCCAGACCTCGGTTCGACAAGCGCAAAGAGAACTGGAACTTTGGGCAGGCTTAGTGCCACTCAAATTCCAGTATAAACCAATGGCCACTGCCGGCGAGAAATCAATGGTAAGAGGCTGTTGCGATGATGCAAATTCATTTGCAAATGCTATCGAAGGAGGTGGAGAGAACTGGACATCTGGGGAGACTTGTTGTCACTCAGCTTCCAGACAACACCACAGGTTTCCAATCAGATCGTTTGTTGACTTGTGTGAAAGCTCCATGTGAGCCAATAATAATAATAATAATAATAATAATAATAATAATAATAATAATAATAATAATAATAATAATAATGTCGTTCATCAAAATCTGTCTATGTGTGTTTACAATATAACGTCAGCTGATATTTAGGTCTGGCGATAAATGCCCTGGAAAAGTCATTTCTGTTAATGTTTAGTTTAAAAATATGCGAACGAACCAAAGATTTGCAGCGAATTTAAATGGCCCCTCTTCGTATATCGTAAATTTAACTCATAAAAAAAAAAAAAAAAAAAATAAAATAGTGATTTACACCCGGGATGAAACAGGGGATCAATTGATCTGTAGGCGAATTCTCTACCATTAAGCTATATCGCCAAATTATATCAAATCAGTTTTTTCACAAAAAAATTAGCTAAAATTTTATTATCTCCCTTGTCTGGTGTAACGTAAAATATTCCCATGTAAAAATTATTCTTTTTTATGTATAAGAGAGAAAAGCTACTTTGAAAATCAGATTATTGGATTTTCGATACATATCAGATGAATTTCTATACGAAACATATCTCGGAACACTGGCAGACATAAATAAGGTTTGTGTGAAATTTGCAAAAGATTGGCACAGCCGTTTCGGAACCTTTGAGGAAGGAACCCTCTCACTCACACAAAGTGATTTTTATGTAATTGTAGAGAGAGGCGATAGAGTTGTTTCTAATAAATATTATGATTCTGGATTTTTAGATGATGGTTTGAATAGTAATTGTCTGTATTTTTGAGATGGGGTGTTTTCATTGATTGAGATTGTCGGACTGACTTCCTCATCTTGGTTGTTATAGTCACAACGTTTCGGCCGTTTTACCCTTTGGCCTTCATCAGGTGTTTTGTATCGAACTGGGGTTGGGTTCGAGACTCCTACCAAACGGTTCCCCAGTTCGATACAAAACACCTGATGAAGGTCGGAGGGCAAAACGGCCGAAACGTTGTGACTATAACAACCAAGATGAGGAAGTCAGTCCGACAATCTCAATCGATGGTTTGAATATTCGTATAATTTTAGATTTATCGACAAGAAACCGTGGTGTAGCTGATAGAATACTTGGTGAAATTAAGTTGTAAGTTACACTCTTTTGGTAGGTGGCGGGCAATATTCAAATCACAAATGCGAATTACTTAAGACATCTACCCAGTCATGGTGGACGGAACAAGAGCGTGCTAAACTCGTGGATTAAATAAAAGCTTCCGGTCGAAATTCTATGCAGATTCCTGGGTCCGGGACATAAAGATTTCTTGAATTGTCAGAAAGATTCCCGAGTTCAACCAGAAACATCCAAAAAATGTCAGAGCTAACACTGGACCAAATATGAAATAACACTCAAAATAAGAACACCAGTTCGAAGAATCCATAACGAAATTATGTCGAACTCGGGAATCTGTACTGAATTTCAAACGGAACCCTTATTTAATTCATAGGGATAGTTTGCTTTCTTTCAATCAGACATGAGCAGATAAAAAACTTAAATCACGCCGTTCTATCGATTAAAACAATATTCCTTTCAATAAATACACCTCAAAAAGTAACATTTCTTTTTTTTTTTTTGAATTGTAGAATGTTTAGCAAAGGGTTATTTAAGATATTATAAAAGCAAGTCTACAGGACATGTCCATTGTTTTAAAAGAGTTACATCTTTGCAATTTTAAATGATTGAAACATTTTCCTTCATCTCTTTACACTCGCACATCTTTGTGCAAAACTCGAGAACGTTAGAAATTTTTAGGTTAAACCATTATTGATCAATACATCCATCCATCTACACATACATGCATATATACATATATATATATATATATATATATATAGTCGACATATCACAACTCATCAGAGCCGCTAGACTAGCATCTCTCCCAAGCCAAGGATTGAACCTAGAACCGTCGTGCTGACAGTCGGCAGTTCTCCCACTCGACCATGAAACCGACGCCCGCAAATAACTCGTCAGAATGTCTATTTAAATAGACACCCGCCACCACATTTATAGTGCTCAAATCGCCTGTTCGTGAACAAACAAACAACGAGCGTCGCATTTTCAGCCAGTTAAGTAGCGGGTGAGATTATTTACGACAGTGCTCTATCCAAAGAGAAGGGCTTAATATATATATATATATATATATATATATATATATATATATATATATATATATATATATATATGCAAATTCAAAATTAAAAGAAAAAACCGTTACAAGACCGAACAAGTACAGAATCTTCCTTAAAATAAAGATGTTTTCATTCAGATGTTGGTGAAGTGTAACATTGAAATGTCTAATATAGTAGAAAACGCCGGTCGAGCGAATTTGTGGTAAGAGGAAGTCTACAGCGTGACCCCCCCCCAAAAAAAAAAACAAAAAAAAAAGAAAAGAGGCCATCGAGAACATATGCTGTAGAACGGAGAAAAAAAAAGGGCAAAGACCCTAGTGTTTTGATGTGATGTTTTGAATATAATAAACGAGTTATGACCAAAGTTTTATTTAATTCAGACAAAACACAAAGAAACGGGGCCTAATTAGAGTTTGGTCCCGTTTTTTTGGTCACCATATATATACATTTCACCACATCTGAAAGAAAACGTGGCAAGCATTTATTGAAAAAAAAGTTTCTGTTTGGTCATTGAACCGTTAAATATTTGAATTTTGTATTCCATACCAAGAGTGCTTCTATAAACAGTGGCTTTCCTATTATCTAATATATATATATATATATATATATATATATATATATATATATATATATATATATATATATATATTATTAGCTAATAAGCGAGATACGTCATAGATTAAAGATCAGGTGAAATATCCTGTTAGATATTACATTTAGGTAATACTTTCAGGGTGATCCTAGCCAAAAAGGTAAAGCTCAATATTTAAAAAAATAGAGCAATATATCAGTTTAGTGGTTCAAGTTAAATTCTGAAAATCAAAATATAAACACATATATTCGAGTTAAGAATTTGTTGTTTGACACAAGGAATATATAGAACGGGTTATGTTTATTTCTTTAATCAATGGATTTTTAATACTGGCATCAGAGTAAATGAAATGCGGTTAGCAAAATATTCAGGTGTGAGTAAACACGTATTTTGCTTTTTAGCACATATATTAAAAATATTGTTTGAATGGTAAATAATATTTATAGGAGAAGAAATTTTATACAACCTGGGGAGTCCAGTATCGGAAAGAGTTCAATATCTTCTGGGGTATTATTACCAGGTCGGCGAAATAGTAATCCAAAGGGAGAAGCCAGTAATCATATATAATAAGAATGTTTGGTAGCTCCACACTGTTATTCCAAAGCTTATATATATATATATATATATATATATATATATATATATATCTATAAAAGTGAACGTGTCTGTCTGTCTGTCTGTGTACATTTCCCTACGCAATAACTCTGTCAATTTTTAGTCTATAGACTCGAAATTTGAAATACCGGGTACTGAGATTTGGGAAAATCGATGTGACGGGTGTCAGCCAGAAATTTGACTGTTAAGGGGTCAAATTTCAACGATTTGACCTTTAAGAACTCTACCAAACTCCTCCGACAATTTTTAGGTCTACACCCTTGAAATTTTAGATATAGGTTCCGTGGACATGGATCTAACGTAATAACTTGATTTGAGGCCAAAACAATAAATTTTCAGGGGTCATAATAGGGGTCAAAGTTTAAAAAATTACCCCTTTTTTTTTTTGCTCAGCATACACATCTAAACACCCGGGCAACGCCGGGCACCCATGCTAGTATATATATATATATATATATATATATATATATATATATATATATATATATATATATAGATATATATATATAAACAGCCTTTAAGATTTGTAAAAAAAATCAGTCGACCGCCGGTCGAGTGTGAGGGAAAATTTCCTCGCCCCCAAATATTTTTACTTGTCCGACTTTATGTCTTTGTTTCAGTCAATAATCTATATCTATCTATAAAAGTGAACGTGTCTGTGTGTCTCTGTGTGTATCTGTCTGTCTGTGTACATTTCCCTACGCAATAACTCTGTCAATTTTAAGTCTACAGACTCAAAACTTGATATACAGGGTACTGACATTTGGGAAAATCGATGTGATCGGTTTTCGGCGTGAAATTTAGCTGTTAAGGGGTCAAAGTGCAACGATTTGACCTTTAAGAACTCTACCAAAATCCTCAAACAATTTTGGGTCTACACACTTGAAATTTTAGATATAAGTTCCGTGGACATGGATCCAACTTAATAACTTGAAGTGAGCCCCAAACAATAAATTTTAAGGGGTAATAATAGGGGTCAAATTTTAAAAGATTACCCCTTTTTTGTTTTTGCTCAGCATACACCTCCAAACACCCGGGCAACGCCGGGCTTAAATGCTAGTAGTAAATAATTTTACAACAATTCGAGAAACTACTGTGTGTATGATCTAACAAGAAAATATTTGTTTAACTCTTGTAAATCAACTATTTTATTACTACAAACATTTCAGTAAATATTCAACAAAACGTTAAAATACAACACCAGTTTCTTTATATAGCATCATTCATATTATTGTTCCATAGAAATAAGAATCATTTCTTCGGATGCTGATACGTAGTATCAAAATTACAATTGAAATATAAATAATTCAAAACTGTGTTTATTGGTACCGCTAGAAAACGAATATATCTAACTTTATACACAAAGAAAACATAATGTAAAATCACACCCTTGAAATAAATATATTTTAAAATGCAAAACAAATATTAGAGATTCATTTTTTCATTAAAACATTTCAATATGAAGTCTCTAAATTAAAAATATTCTGGAACATACAATCATCCTAGCAGCTCAAAATAATCAGAAATAGTTACTTACAATAATTACTGAACAAAACTCGAAGCGATATCATAATAAAAATGGACATTTAGCATTGAACATTTCAGCGAAATTTATATAGATTAACCTAGTAATTAAATAGCTTTGTTAATGAAACAATAAAGGGTTTTTATACATTTATTCTATATGTTTATTTTTTACTAGTTAAGTCGAAATATTATATCATGTATAACATGTTACTAATAATGAGCCGTCTTGATATTTTTATGTGTTTACATTTTTATAATTCATTTCCAGATTTGTTTATATCCTGATACATTTCTATCGTCCCTGGAATAAATAATGTTTGTTTACGAATAAACAAAACTGAAGCGAAAACTAATTACTTGTTGTATAATTTAATTTTCTTTGCGTGCTTGACGGAAAACGATGCGTTTTTTTCCTCTTTCAAATGTTCGTCCTTACTTTTGTAAGCATGAAGTGTATGTAGTTGTAGCGTCGAATAATTTTTTTCCAAATGAATTTCAAAATCAGAGAGCTACATGAAGTCGACATTTGGACTACACGCCGAATGAGTAAATTTGACCTTTTGTTGACCTTTAGCGTGACCACTCTTTTTTCAATACGATATTCCATGATGAAAGAATTCACAAATAATGAGACATAGGTCATTCTAAGTCACCGCATATTTGAGGGTCGTAAAATAAATGAGTTTTCCCCGTTTCTTTATTTAAAGAAATTTTATCGTCTGGCGGGCGAGTGCTTTACAACTTTTAGTCTAGTCGCCCCAAGAAATTTTCAATCGACTGTGGCGACTGGTCGTGTAAAATCTCAAAGGCTATATATATATATATATATACATACATATATATATATATATATATATATATATATATATATATATATATATATGGTGTCTAAAAATATTATCAGCGTTGTCTGGACAATAATGGTCATCTAGTCTAAGATTTGCGGACATGATACTTCAATTACGTTTTGAAGTATATACATGTTTACGTTTTTAAAGACAAACTATTTATTTCATTATATATATATATATATATATATGTATGTATAAATATATATACATGTATATATACATATATATATATGTAGGTATTTAATTATGATAGTAAAAAATAATTTTATATATATATATATAAAGAGTGTAACCAGCAACTATTCTAGATATTTGAGACTTTAGCATATTTTAATATTTTTAAATATTTTTATAACGCGTTTGTATCCTTGTTTTAGCTGTCATCAGATACTTTGAATAAAAACTTTTTTAGAAAAAAAGTTTTTATTCATGCGTTTATGGAATAAATCATATGAGTTTATTGAATTTGCCTTTGGAAACATTTTAGTTTTGCTAGTACGAATGTCTTTCAAAAACACATCCGCACTAGCAACACTCATTTAAATGTACATTGTTTTTCTCTCGTTGGAACCACACAGCCTTTACTTTCAAGCTTTGTTCAGCTCTTTTCAGATATTTTTATATAATGTTTTTTTGTTTTTTTTAGGTAATATCTGTTTGGAAAATATTGTATCACTGGTAACACTGATTGCGTTTTACAGAGAAATGTCGTTGGAACTACACAACCATTATTTTAGAAATATATATATATATATATATATATATATATACTCGGGTTTTTTATATTCAAAAGTAATGGACTAATGAATTCAACGAGGTTGTTAGATAGTGCTCAATAAAAAGAGCTGATAATACTTGTTTATTGTTATATAAACATGCTCACATCCCGCTGCTACAAATAGCCACTTGTTTCAATCAAACAACAGATATCATCAGGCAGCGACTTGACTATTCAAATGTTTAATTAATAAATAATAAATAAATTATTCATTGAACTTTTGAATAGTCAAGTCGCTGCCTGATGATATCTGTTGTTTGATTGAAACAAGTGGCTATTTGTAGCAGCGGGATGTGAGCATCTTTATATAACAATAAACAAGTATATATATATAAATATAGTTATATATATATACATATATAGTTATATAAATATATAAATATATAAATCTAACGAATGATAAAAATAAAAATAAATAGTTTTTTAATAGTTTTAAAGGGTAAAATAAACTTCCAAGACTATATATATATGTATATATGTATTTATTTGTACTGTATGTGGATGACTATATATATATATATATATATATATATATATATATATATATATATATATATATATATATATTTATAAAGAGAATAAAATTATTTTTAAAGAGGAGTTTTATCGGGATAATGCAAAGCTCAACAAATTTATTTAGAGCTTTCATTATATATATATTTACATATATATATTTATATATATAATATCCCTATTTATATATAATATATATATATATATATATATATATATATATATATATATATATATATATATATATATTATATTGTAGCCATCGACATCCAGTCCTGTTTCGTTCATCAGTGTCGCTAGACTAGCACCTCTCCCAAGCCGGGGAAATAACCTAGAACCCTCGTGTTGACAGTCATATATAATTTTAGTTAATTAATATTTAAATATTTATATATAAACATTTAAATATTTGTTATGTGTAAAAAGTTATTATGAATGCGTGTTTCTGGGTATCACCCGCCCTGAGCATGGTTAAACGTTTAACAAAGATCGAACGTATATATATATATATATATATATATATATATATATATATATATATATATATATATATATATACACTCATATCTCTCTCTCTCTCTCTCTCTCTCTATATATATATATATATATATATATATATATATATATATATATATATAGGAGCAAACAGTTAATAAAACATGTTAAAAACACTTTGAAAAAGAGTTAAAACATATTTAACCTGAAAAGAAAACACTTGATAAGTGGATAGTCCTTAATCCGCGGAGTTTCGAAGAAATACTTTCCTTCTCATCAGAGGGTAGGAATAAGCAAAATGTGGGATCGGATTTTGCATACAAAAGTATTTGATTAAACAACAAGTAAGTCAAAGATCTTACTTGATAATAAAAAGTGGAGCAGAGGGTATATGGTAAAGAAAAAGGTGTTTACACGTGAATTGATAGTCTGGTGAAAGGTAAATAATCCAATGACGGTATAATCCAAAAATATAACTCCAAGAAAGTTAATTGAGTTTTCATTTGCACAAGTAAAATCCAAGAAAATCCCATAATTGGAAGATGGTCCAAAATAATCCAAAAGGCTGAAATCCATGGAATGATTCATAAATATGTACAAAGAAAAGAAAAGGGGAAGATTCCAATAATATTAATAAAAGAAAAATAAGATATGCTTTTCACACGACTGCCGAGACATAATAAGAAAGATCAAGGAAGAAGAAGAGGGGAAAAAATTAAATGCTAGTCTACGAAGTCAAGAGTTGCTTTGTTGACTGGCTTTAAATCTCCCGACCAGCAGTAATTATCACTGCCTACACTGATGATTGCATAAGTATGTAATACTAGTATACATAGGCATAACACTTGCGAATATCTATGTGTATATATTATTATCAATTTCGCTGCAAATGCAGCATTCAGTCTTGGCGGATGTTAAGTACTCGATAGGACTGTTTACTGTGAACGTTTGCCGACGTAGCGTTTATAGGAATTTAATTTCCTCCCAATTAATCTGTTAATTGCCAGTGATCTGAAAGAAAGGTGCTTTTCTACGAAGTCAAGGGTAGCTTCCTGACTGTGTCCGAATTTCTTACATTAGCAGTAAGTATCAATTCCTACACCGATGATCGCATAAGAATGAAACACTAGAGTTCGTAGGTTAAAAAATTACTATTAATATTTATTTTAGAAATGTTTTATACACGAGCATCCTTCCAAAGGTAAAGCTTACTATTTTTTTAACTCCAAAAGTTAAAGAGTTACGTAGACGGAAGTAGTACAAGTGAAACGTGCGACCTTTTATACTCCATAATTTATTTTCGTTAGATATTACCCACAATTCTCTGTGTACTTCTGCCACGAATTCAATGACGCACCTCTACTTTTGGCACACTTCTATGGTATGTTTTGCTTTCTTAGAGCTTTGCACCTTCAATATCTGCAATAAGAAAGATGAAACTTTCAGGATATGAATGCTTAAGTTCCGTTATCATAAGAATGCAATCTGCGATCCCCTTTGATCCATTAGAGCGGAATAAAAATAGGAAGGATTACTTTTGGAACGTATATATTTGTGTGTGTGTGTGTGTGTGTGTGTGCGTATGTGCGTTCATGTGTGCGTGAGTGTATGCTCATGTGTGTGTGTATGGATGTGTGCGCGCGCGCGCCTAATTCGATTCTTATTATAGTCAGCTTTTGAATTTCATTTCTGGAACGAGTAATTCGTTTTTTTTTTTGTTTTTTTTTTTCTGTCAAAAAGCAGACGGCAACCGTTTCATTACTTAATAAGTCCTCGAGATTCACTTATTATCATGCGAAACCTATAAAATTACTTAAGCACCTTTGCAGCTATTAATATATGCTCTCGCGCTCTCACGGATGTTGTTCTCAATTTTCGTGGAAAAGATGTATATGAAAGCGGGAGCAAAAAGCAGAACATTAAATATTGCAGATTATTTGCGTAGTGAACATATATATATATATATATATATATATATATATATATATATATATGTATAATGCAACGTATTTGTATATGTTTATCCATATTTGCTCAACGTGAATAGGGAGTAATAGTAGTAGTAGTAGCAGCAGTAGTAGTAGTATGGGTATATCTTCTTCTCTATATAAATAAAATGAACTCATTTTTTCCCGTCTGATTTTGACCTCAATAGGATTAAAAATCAAGATATTTCATGCAAATATAATATGCACAAACGGCAGAACAATATCTGAGGTGTGTTATAGACTTATTATTTCTCAAATTCCTCGATAATCTTAGATTTCTATACTTTTTCTGCTGAGAAGTCACGGCCAAAATCGGTTAAGATCAATGGAAGTGGTAAAATATGTTCTCTCTAATAAATTCCTCCTCCCCCTGCCACCACTTAACACCGTTTGGGGATCGTTCACAAGGAACAGTTGAGAAGAGAACACCGGTTTGGCTTCGTAGTTCTTTCATGTGAAGTTATTTAAAATCACTAAACTAAGCTGCAGTGCTCTGTGGCGTAGTGGTTAGCGTGCTGGACAATTCACATTATATTTTCACGTTCGCGCCGACCTACCGTAGTCGTTTTTTTTTTTTTTCCTAAACCACTGGAATGGACTTTTCTTGGTGGCCGAACTGTTAACGTTGCAGATGTTTTTTTTTTTTTTTTTTCACACTTTATTTTCCTACTTTTACTCATGACACCGGGTTTGATCCTTCCTACTTACCTACCATAACAATTTTTAAAACTCCCCCCCGTCCCGGAAACAAACACTCGGGCAACGCCGGGTACCCCCGCTAGTATATATATATTATTTTATTTATTATTTTAAAAACAGTAATATACGGATATGTTTCGCGGTATTACCTCTCTTTAGCTTAGCTCGAAACATGCATGCCCGTAGATTAAATGAAGAATTAAAAATATTATGTATTTACGTCCCAATAAAATATGGGCGATTTTCTAAGAAATAAAATCTTCAAGGTGAAGACGCTAATTAACCGTATTATCGTTTAAAAAGATCAACAAGATATATATATATATATATATATATATATATATATATATATATATATATATATTATTACATTTTCTTATAAGGCTCTGAACCACAAGATTAATTAATCTGTGAATTAACTCATCTCATTGTCCGGATATATATATATATATATATATATATATATATGTTTGTGTGTGTGTGTGTGTGTGTGTGTGTGTGTGTGTAATTGGGAATAATGTTCTTACGGAATTTTAAATTTTGATTTCAAATAATGATCAGATAGTTTTTTTTTATAGAAAATTATTTGTTACGATTTTTAATCATTTTAACAGTAAATTGTATCCATTTCCCGGTCCTGGATATGGACTTAAACTATATCCGATGGCGAGGCCCAAGCTTGCGGGCTTTGAGGAGTGTGGACCCACCCTTTAATTGCCATTGCTCCCAGATCCACTTTGACACGAAGTGGTAGTATCTGTTATGGTCCCAAACTATGGGTTAAATAGCAACCAACTTGAAAAAAAAAATCTATTACAAATTTTTTCTTCCAAATAACTGGATTCGGCATTAAATTACCTGGAAAGGGTTGCTATGCTGTAAAACGAAAACAGCCAATCAAAATGTAGCCATTACAAGGCCGATCTGGATCTTCGTAGTTCGAATTGAGTTGTCTCCCTTTATTAAATATGGCGGATCAAAACACAACGGCCCATCGCCCACACCCCCTTTCGCATATCACTGCACATAGACATTAGGGTTTACATTCATAGATTTATCACATTTCTTGACTTTAAAGATCGATATATAAATTTTAATCCAGGTCAGAAAAAAGAAAAAAGTGGATTAGGTCACTATTATTTCTGCAACTTCTATCTTCTTTTTTCTATTAGGTTGGGAAGAAAGTTATTACAGAATTGTTAATTTTGATTTCAAATGAAGTATTTTCAAATAAGCTTTCGTTATAATGTCCTTACTTAAGTTATCATTTCAAAGACCGTTTTTCGTTCTATCCAACCGTTTAAATTACAACCGTTTTAAAATAATTATAGCTTCTTTTCAGAGCATTGAATACAAGATGAAAAATAAAAGCCAAAGTTGTACAATTTTCATATTTCAATTCAAGATAGGCCGAAAAGCTACTGAAACCGCTCGTGATATCAAGGACATGTTTGGTCCAGGAACCACTACTGAACGCACAGCACAATAATGGTTTAAAGAAATTTCGTAGCTGCGACAAGAGTTTTGAAGATGGTTAGCGTAGTGGTTGGCCATTCGATATTGACAACGATCAAGTAGTCGAAGCCAATCTACGCACAACTGTTCGAGAAGTAAGTTTTGAATTAGATGTAACGTATACTACGATTTCCAACTACTTGAGAGGGATTGGAAAGACAAAAAAAAAAAAAACTTGATAAATATGTGCCTCACGAATTGAAGACAACCAAAAAAAAAAACACCATTATGAAGTGTCATCTTCTTTTCCTTACGCAACAAGAACGACTTTTTCTCGACCGGGCTGTGATTTACGATTGAATGTGGCTTCTTTACGACAACCGGTGAGGCTTAGCTCAGTAGTTAGACGCCGACAAAGTTCCAGGACACTTCCCGAACCCAGTTTTGCAACAAAAAAGGTCGTGCTGACTGTTTTTTGGTTTGCGACCGGTCTCACCCATTATAGTTTTTTGAATGCAGGCAAAACCATTACGGCGGACAAGTACTGTCAACAAATGAGTGAAATGCATAAGAAACTTCGACAACAACATCCAGGATTAGTAAACAGAAATAGCCAAATTCTCTTCCCGACCGCACGTTACTAAACAGACCCTGCACAAGTTGAACAAATTGGGCTACGAAACTCTGCCTCATCCCCCTTACTGTCCAGACTTTTCACTATTCGATTCCTACATTTTCAAGGACCTCAACGACTTTCTGTGTGGGACTAACTTCAAAAACCTAAGTGATATCAAAAACGCCTTCAGCGACTTCATCGTAACCAGAACGCAAGATTTTTTATGTTACTGGCATGAATACACGTGTTTTTCGTTGGCAAAATTGTGTTGATTCTGATCGTGGTTGTTTCAATCAAAGATTTTTTGTTTGAGTCGAGATATATTCATCTGAATTTAAAGGTTAAAAACCGCGAAACCTTTCTTGATAACCTGATATATATATATATATATATATATATATATATATATATATATATATATATATATATATATATATATATATAATTTTATTTTATCAACAATTCCTTTCTGTTGCAAGTTTAGAATATAATTGTCTATAATACCAACTCAATTATAATCTCAGCTCAATGAATTTTCAAAAGAATTTTCAGAGCATATATACGTCAATTGAACAAAATCACAACCTACATGAATAGAACTTCACTTATTTTGGCGTTAAGCTCTTATAGCTGTTTCGTGAAACGATGGACAATTACATCTCGTCCATAGAACTGTAAATATTCCATCTAGTCACTCCTCAGAGACGCTTACAACTATTCCCAACTAGTTTTTTCAATCCGTTGTGAACACGTT
>NC_136515.1:77543112-77583112 GCF_053919585.1 Euprymna scolopes
AGTACATAAAAACTAAAGTACATAAAAAATTAAAGTACATAAAAAACTAAAGAACATTAAAAAACTAAAGTACATAAAAAGTAAAGTACATTAAAAAACTAAAGTACATTAAAAAACTAAAGTACATTAAAAAACTAAAGTACATTTAAAACTAAAGTACATTAAAAAAACTAAAGTATATTAAAAAACTATAGTACATTAAAAAAACTAAAGTACATTAAAAAACTAAAGTACATAAAAAACTAAAGAACATTAAAAAACTAAAGTACATTAAAAAACTAAAGAACATTAAAAAACTAAAGTACATTAAAAAACTAAAGTACCTTAAAAAACTAAAGTACATTAAAAAAACTAAAGTACATTAAAAAAACTAAAGTACATTAAAAAACTAAAGTACATTAAAAAAACTAAAGTACATAAAAAAATTAAAGTACATTAAAAAACTAAAGTACATTAAAAAAACTAAAGTACATTAAAAAAACTAAAGAACATTAAAAAACTATAGTACATTAAAAAAACTAAAGTACATTAAAAAACTAAAGTACATAAAAAACTAAAGAACATTAAAAAACTAAAGTACATTAAAAAACTAAAGAACATTAAAAAACTAAAGTACATTAAAAAACTAAAGTACATTAAAAAACTAAAGTACATTAAAAAAACTAAAGTACATTAAAAAAACTAAAGTACATTAAAAAACTAAAGTACATTAAAAAAACTAAAGTACATTAAAAAACTAAAGAACATTAAAAAACTAAAGTACATTAAAAAACTAAAGTACATTAAAAAACTAAAGTACATTAAAAAACTAAAGTACATTAAAAAAACTAAAGTACATTAAAAAAACTAAAGTACATTAAAAAACTAAAGTACATTAAAAAAACTAAAGTACATAAAAAACTAAAGAATATTAAAAAACTAAAGTACATTAAAAAACTAAAGAACATTAAAAAACTAAAGTACATTAAAAAACTAAAGAACATTAAAAAACTAAAGTACATTAAAAAACTAAAGTACATTAAAAAACTAAAGTACATTAAAAAAACTAAAGTACATTAAAAAAACTAAAGTACATTAAAAAACTAAAGTACATTAAAAAAACTAAAGTACATTTAAAACTAAAGTACATTAAAAAAACTAAAGAACATTAAAAAACTATAGTACATTAAAAAAACTAAAGAACATTAAAAAACTAAAGTACATAAAAAACTAAAGAACATTAAAAAACTAAAGTACATTAAAAAACTAAAGAACATTAAAAAACTAAAGTACATTAAAAAACTAAAGTACATTAAAAAACTAAAGTACATTAAAAAAACTAAAGTACATTAAAAAAAACTAAAGTACATTAAAAAACTAAAGTACATTAAAAAAACTAAAGTACATTAAAAAACTAAAGTACATTAAAAGAATTAAAGAACATTAAAAAACTAAAGTACATTAAAAAAACTAAAGTACATTAAAAAACTAAAGTACATAAAAAACTAAAGTACATAAAAAGTAAAGTACATTAAAAAAACTAAAGTACATTAAAAAACTAAAGTACATTAAAAAAACTAAAGAACATTAAAAAACTTAAGTACATTTAAAACTAATGTACATTTAAAACTAAAGTACATTAAAAACTAAAGTACATAAAAAACTAAAGTACATTAAAAAAACTAAAGTACATTAAAAAACTAAAGTACATTTAAAACTAAAGTACATTAAAAAACTAGAGTACATTAAAAACTAAAGTACATTAAAAAACTAAAGTACATTAAAAACTAAAGTACATTAAAAAACTAAAGTACATTAAAAAACTAAAGTACATTAAAAACTAAAGTACATAAAAAACTAAAGTACATTAAAAAAACTAAAGTACATTAAAAAAACTAAAGTACATTTAAAACTAAAGTACATTTAAAACTAAAGTACATTAAAAAAACTAAAGTACATTAAAAACTAAAGTACATTAAAAAACTAAAGTACATTAAAAAACTAGAGTAGATTAAAAAAGAAAGAAAAAGGAAAACAACTAAATAAAATCACTAGAGAAAGGGGTAAGTAAGGCCCTCCCTACCTACTTCTAAGCGTAGAACGCCCACTGCTTTCCGACAAAAGTAAATAAAAAAGATGTCGTTCCTAAATGTAACATCAGAACAGATACCACACTGTAATCTTGTCCCGAAGGCCAGCCTACTATTCCATTGGCCTTCGTCAGATGGTTAATCACGAAGACAAGAGGAATAGTTAGCCGAAACATCATGAAACAACTATGAGGATCAGGATAAAACAGTCTGCAAATAAATAAATAAATGAATGAATAAGTGAATGCATGAATAAATGAACAACTAAAGAAAAATATATGAATAAATAAATAAATGATTAAATAAATAAATAAATTAATAAATGAATGAATGAATAAATAGATGAATAAATAAATAAATGAATAAATAAATACATGAATGAATAAATAAATGAATAAATAAAAAAATGAATAAATAAATGAATGAATAAATAAATAAATACATAAATAAATGAATAAATAAATGAATAAATAAATAAATGAATAAATAAATGAATAAATGAATAAATAAATAAATGAATAAACGAATGAATAAATAAATGAATAAATAAATAAATAAATGAATGAATAAATAAATGAATAAATAAATTAATAAATAAATAAATGAATAGATAAATAAATGAATAAATAAATGAATAAATAAATAAATAAATGAATAAATACATGTATAAATAAATAAATAAATAAATGAATAAATAACTAACTCAATAAATAAATGAACAAATAAATAAATGAATAAATTAATAAATAAATGGATAAATGAATATATTAATAAATAAATGAATGAATAAATAAATAAATGAATTAATAAATAAATAAATGAATAAATTATTATATTAATAAATAAATAAATGAATAAATAAATGAATAAATAAATAAATGTGTAAATAGATATATCCCTATATATATATATATATATAAAATGAACTCATTTTCCCCCTCTGATTTTGACCTTAACTGGATTAAAAATCAAAACATGTCATGCAAATGTAATATGTAAAAACTGCAGCACAATATCTGAGGTGGGTTATAGGTATATTACCTCTCCATTATCACGCTATTCGTAGATTCCTATATTTTTTGTTGATAGTTCACTGCAAAAATCGGTTAAAATCTATGGAAGTGGTAAAACCTTTTCTTTCTGATAAATTCCTCCTTTCCCCGCCACCACTTAACACCGTTGCGGGATCGTCCACAAGGGACAGTTGAGATAGAACACCGGTTTGGGCTTTCTTTATTTCGTAGTTCCTTAGAAAAACTGGAATGGAATTTTACTTAGCCTAATCGAAGAGTTATTTATGCCATTTTTTTTTTTTGGTTTGGTTTTGCCGATTTTTTAAAAATAAGTTTAACATCATTGTTTTTATTTAAGCAGGGTTATTACTTCGCTTATTCTTTAGTTTACCCCCCCTCCCCCACCCCCTTACACGCACACCTCCAAACAACCGGGCAACGACGGGTACCCCCGCTAGTAAATAATAAAATAATATACGTTATATTACTATGAAGTACACGAACATCAAATGTCTAACCGCATCGCAAGTCTTACACAATTGTAAATTAAAATTGATCGCATAAGACATTATTCTGTGCGTCATTTGCAAGAAATTACAGTTTAAATATGGCCTCAATCCCCCTTTACTTACGACAATAGCGATACCAAAGTCAGTTCCCTTTGTTGCTGACGTTTAATAAACAAAAAGTGTCTTCTGTTTTACTTGCTTTCGAGGTATCGCAAGTTATAGGCTTTTCAGGCATAGAAATCGTCCGGGTTTTTGTGACCCACTTTGTGACAAATAGGCGAGTCGTACGCCGCATTGTGCGTATCGAATAACACTTGCGAAATGTTGGTAATCAAATGATGCCTATAGATAACATTTTTCTCTCTGGCGCATGACATTCTTACCCGCATCAGAACAAGTTATAAAGCAGAATCTATTAATAAATTTTCACTCATATTCTTGGGAAACGTACGAATTCATGAATCTTACCCAACTTAAAAATTATAATTGTAAAGTAAACTGGTTTCCTCAATATTCTGAAGAAAAAATAATCCTGGAAATATATGTTACACTTTTCGCTTGCCAACTGATGCACATTGTGACCCGGAGCTTTCATCACCTACCTGATAGTGAGAATGGGTCTTGTATTCGGAAATAAATAATCACCAAAATCAAATTTAAGTGCGAAGGTAATCTTATAATTCATCCTGGCGGCGCAAGACTTTTGCCAGTTTGTAGAATGAGCATTTAAAATCACAGTAATTTGTTACATGCATATTGTTATTACTTAAACCATGATTAATTTATACCTTTTTGTTTCAGATTATTAAAGACCATTCATATTTTTCTGCAATAGTTTCACCCATATTTATCTGAAAACAATCTTTAAATCAACAGAAAGACAAAACTCGTCCTCACACTGTTCGACTGACCAAAAATCTCAGAGGAAAATTTGGTTAGGAAACCTTGCTACATCCCGCGTATTCTCTCAACCTAACTCCGTCAGATTATCACTTATTTTCAGGATTATAAATCCGTTTAGATGGAGATTAAACAATAATTTGATTCATATTTCACATCAAAACCTTATGAGCAAGGCATTTATAAGCTTGTCGATAAATGGAAGCAAGCTATAAAAAGCGAAGCGCGTTATTCATATCAATTTATTTATTGAGGACTATTATTCTCGTCTTTATTAGTTATTTCACGACGTTTCGGCCAACTATTCCTCTGGCCTTCGTCAGCTGGTAATCGCGACGAATAAGAACTTCGAAACCACCTGACAAAGGCCAGAGAAATAGTTTCCCGAAACATCGTGAAACAACTACTAAAGATGAGAATAATAGTCCGTAATAAATGAATTGATATAAATAATGCTCATCTCAATAATGAATTCCAATTGAAATAATATATAAACGCGTTATTCATATTTGCATTTTTCGAACTACTATTCTTATCTTGAGTGTTATTTTTTATGAGGTTTCAGTCAATATAATCTCCAACCTTCTTCAGATTTAAATCTATCTTGTTGAACTACGGAATCATTTTGTCAAATCCAGGAATTTGCACAGAAGTTTTTGCCAGCTTGTAGAATGAATATTTAAACCATTGTAATTGATTTTATGCACAGTGTTATTAATTAAACATATCACAATGATTAATTTATAACCTTTTGTCAAATTTTTAAAGCACCATTCATTTTTTTTCTGCTATACTCTCACCCAGCTTTATGTAAAACAACCTCCTTTAGTCAACAGAAATAATGTCATCTTCCATCATGATAATGCTCGTCCTCACACAGGACTACTGACGTAAGATCTACGAGAAGCATTTGGTCGGAAAATCTTGCCCCATTCATGCATATTCCCCTTCCATAGCTCTCTCGAATAAACCGTTATTTCGAGGATTTCAAAACCATATAGTTTAAAGTATGAAGATCACAGTCGACGACCCTCATTCACGTCCATCAACACAAACGATTAACTGATGGGACAAAAAAGATGGGTAAGGAAAGATACGGCTGAGTATTGCGTAACCTTTGTTTCACAATAACCTATACAGGCGTAATTTTTGTGGATGTCCATTTCTCTCAAAACTGAACAGAGGCTATGACTTTTATAAGTATATAACTAACCGAGATTTAGTATCTATCTATCTGAAGCCGAAACCATACTCTTACTTCGATTCATGTATTATCGTTGCAGATTCGGGCCCTGCGAATAAGGGATCAAAAAGTTACTAGTTTGCATAGATAAGCTTAAAAAGAAAGACCTTTTGTAATAATGAAATAATAGAAAATATCACGTAAGTAGAAAGGATGTTAGAAAATAAATGCATTGACAGTGATACTTACGAGCTTTGAAAGGCGAACCATTAAAAGGTATATTTTTATTAGAAATATTTAAAATATCCCATCTTAACCTTACCTTTCCACCCGATTTTATTTTATTTTTATTTTTATTTTATTTTAATTTTATCTTAATTCGTTTATCAACATAAAAAAAAAACTATTTTCCTTTATATTTTAAATATTTTCCCGATAAATCTGCCTTACTTAAAAAAATTCTAGTTTCATTTTTGGTGTCTTTAAAAAAAAAACTCCACCTACTATTTTTGCTGATGAGGAGACTTTGTTTCAAAAAACTACATGATAAAATTATTGTTCAAGACTTATTACCTGTCTCAATAAAAACATCGTTTCCGAAACGATCGTACAATTTATTGATTTTGTTTGTTCTTCCTTGTGAAACAGATTTTTAATTTTTAATTCTAATTACAAATTATAAATCATCTTACTTAATATTAAAATAGCTCTAGGATATATATGCCTATCGAGCTTATTATATATCTACATTACAACGAGCACTATTTTCTTTTCTTTTTTTTTTAATTGTATTAATGAATTTACTAATACATTAAAATATACTCTGCTCTTTAGACTGTTGTTTTAATCCCCTTAATATATATATATATATATATATATATATATATATATATATATATATATGAGATGAGTATCGACTGAAGAGAGCTTGATATGGATTTCTAAAACGGTCCCCTATTATCAGGTTTGAAACCGACGGTACCGATGACTTATCTCATTTAAACTTTCTGTAAATAAAAAATATAAATAATACGCCCTTATTTTCGGAATTTTTTCTTACAATAGAGCACTTTGCTGGAATCCCTTTTTTCCATATATATATATATATATATATATATATATATATATATATATATATAAAGTAGTAGCGTTCGTGTGTGTTTTTGTCTGTGTGTACACCTTCAATGACCAATGAAATATAAAGGCCATATGTGTGTGCACCTCTTCTGGTCAAGAAATATTAACGCCCATGATGGGATATTCTGTCAACTGTGGATTTTTATTTTAATACGTAATTTCCATATACAACATTCTTCAAACAACATCTACATTGATTGAGTTAAGGTCATTAGCATATTACATTAAATTAAATCTATTTAAATAATTAGCTCGATGATCTTACTTATTCGACATGATAGCTTCGTTTCAACTGTACTAATTATTTTTTTATTTATTTTTTAGTTTATTTAAATTTTAATTTATATATCGATTTAACTTATTTTATCTGAAATCTGAAACCGTTTTATTTTCAAGCCACAAAATCAAGGGGAAATAACTGTGATATCTTAATTGAAAAATTGTTTTAAACGGAGCACGTTATTAAATATTTTCTTTAATAGTTTGTTTTTTCTTTTGAAATATTCTAAGCTAAATTATTATTATTATTTTTAATTCGGAGGAAATTTTTTTCGCTTATTCTTAATTTTTAAATAACCTTTTTTATTTGTTAGAGAAAATAATAAAAAAATTATTGTCCTCATTTACTTGCATCCCCACGAGGGCAGAGTTAGTCAGACACAGGGCCAATTTTACATCTGAGCAAAATCCATCATCCCATACATTATCTGCTCCTTTTTTTGTTTATAAAATTTAATCGGTGTTGCCCAGGATTTATTATAATAATTATTCCATAGCAAGTGTGTTTAATTGCCTGCGAAACAGATTTTCTTTATAATTTATTTTATATCTTAAATTAAAAATGGTTCATTTTTACGACGTGACCAAGCGTCGTTTAACCCCTAAAATAAATCAAGACCTGCTTTTTGGGAGCCTAATACGTTTAAGTAGTCTTTATAAACAATATGAAAGAATAAATTTGGAAAAAAATGAACATTTTAGTTTGGGGGATCACTTTTCTATATAAATTTAAGGTAAAATGAGCACCCACTTTTTGGCCACAAAGCGTTCGACCAGACATGTCATCTCTAGCATTTTTCAAGTTTGTCGATTGAGGGGGGAACAAAACATGGCAAATACAATTTTGTTTGTTTTTTTGTGGTGGTGGGGGAGGGCGGGAATTAGATTTGAAACATAAAATAACGATAAATTTAATTAATTTTTATGAGACCATTCTGTACTTTCACCTAACAATTTTATAAACAGAACGGACCCCAAAATATGGAAAATTCATTTTTTTGGAGGGGGAGGATTACATTAGAAATATAAAATGACGAAAAATTTCATTTAATTGTTTTTGGAATTAATTTTTGGTTGTTCTTTTGTTTTTTATATTTTTGCGATCGCACGGGCATTCGCTTCTATGTTTATTGAAACAAAAGTTGTAATGATTTATTTTTTAATTGTATTTTGTGTGTGTGGGGGGGCTTTCCAGTGCTGAATATCAGGAGAATAGATTCTTCTCTTTGTAGCCCTAGTGCCGAAATATCTGGTGGAGAGCGTATCACATACTTCTTTTTTTTGGGAGGCGATTACATTTACATGTTTTCATCCATTCTTTTATTTTTGTTGTGCGGGTATCCACTTTGCCCATGATGAAAATGATTAGTATACACGTGTGTTTCAAACGGAAGTTTATGTCAACCCAGGCAACGCCGGGTACCCATGCTAATATATATATATATATATATATATATATAAAATTATTTACTATAATAATTCTTAAATACCTACAGACATATAGTGTTTCATCCTTTCGGAAATTTTAAGGGTGTCACGATTAACACCAGTCGATAGATTCGAACCCGGCGACGGAAGCCATTTCGGACTTCATTAGCAGGGATCATATCCATTCGCTACCGCGAGAAATGCTGTTGAATTTTAAATATTTGTTTCATTCAATGTTTTTAACGTCAGCAAGAGTGATCTAATCATTATCTGACAAGCTGCGCATAAGAGCTAAATTGACCGACTTTCAACTTTCAACTGAAAGTGCTCAACAATAAGAAACGAGTTTCTTAAAGCGGCTGACATAATTATGAACTATAAAAATTCTTAAATACCTACAGGCACTAGTGTTTCATCCTTTCGGTAATCTTCAGTGCAGGGTGTAACGATTGACACCTGTCGATAGATTTGAACTCCGCGGCATTATATATATATATATATATATATATATATATATATATAAGTCAACGTGTCTCTGTGTGTGTGTATGTGTCTGTAAACATTTCCCTACGCAATAACTCTGTCAATTTTTAGTCTACTGACTCGAAATTTGATATACAGGGTACTGAGATTTGGAAAAATCGATGTGATCAGTTTTTAACCAGAAATTTGGCGGTGAAGGGGTCAAAGTTTAACGATTTGACCTTTGAGAACTCGACTAAACTCCTCCAACAATTTTGGGTCTACGCACTTAAAATTTTAGATGTAGGTTCCTTGGACATGGATCTAACTTAATAACTTTATTTGAGCCCAAAACAATAAATTTTAAGGGGTCATAATAGGGGTCAACGTTAAAAAAAAATATTGACCTCTGGTGTCTCTTCCAAATTACTCAGACAATTTCTGGTCTAAATATTTGAAATTTTACATAAACGATGTTCAGAGATAGGGCAAGCTTTTTCATCAGTTTGGATCGAAAGTCTTTAGTTACCAATATATAAATGTACGTATGTATGTCTGTTTGCATGTCTGCCTTAAACTTTCAATAGAAGCGACGGATTTTACCAAGATCAGTATCGTTTTAAAGTTCGACCTTTCATATGGCAAATATCGAAAAATGGGCTAAAAACATTAATATATTCCCCTTCATCTTTTCTACAGGCGGGAGAGAGGTCAATTTTTTCGCCGATATTTTTTAAAGTTATCCTCTCCTTTAGATTGTCTATCCTTAATTTAAAAAAAAATGTCGCTCCCGGTTTGACGATGGTCGTAACAGCATAAACGTTAGTTTTTACCCCATTCATTTCCTCCTTTGCGGTACGGGTTCGAGTCTGCCTTCCTACTACCACTTATTTTTGCTCAACATACACATCCAAACACCCGGGCAACGCCAGGCTGAAATGCTAGTATATATATATATATATATATATATATATATATATATATATATATATATATAACAACATCAATATTTTCATTGATTTATTTTGTTCCTGATGAATCCCGCGCTGGACATCGCATCTTCTGATGAGAAGCATTAGGTTTCGAAATACCTTGGTATAAAGAGTCCCCTCTATCCCCCAACTAAATGTTCGTATACCCTTATTGAATAAATGAACCATTCAATATTCACCAACATATAGTTTTTCTGATTTTATTTTCCACTCTTATTGTTTCTTATATAAGCTCCAATGAAATTTGTTGAACTTTATATTATCCCGATAAGTCTTTTCTTATAGAATTTAAATCACTCTCTTCCTCTTCTTCTTCTTCGTCTTCTTCCTCTTCTTCTTCTTCTTCTTCTTCTTCTTCTTCTTCTCTCTCTCTCTCTCTGTATATATATATGTATATATATATATATATATATATATATATATATATATATATATATATATATATATATATATATATATATAATGTACGTGTGCGTTTGTCCACATTTGTTTACGGTGTGGTTTTCAAAATGCCTGTAACTTTTCCATCAAGCAAATTACACCTAACAGTCAATGACAATCACCATTTATTAGTTTTTATCTTCTGCCATAAAAGTAAGTCATGGCTCATAAATAAATCACATCTGTTCCTTTTAAAATGGTCGACTGTATCTCATTTCATTCGATTAATTCTTAATATTGATAAATACCATGATAATTCTGCAATCAACAAAATACGATTATATAAAATTGTTTGAAAGTAGGTCACCCCTAACTCACGCTTACCCTATATTTGGACTCTTCCAGTGCATATGAAATAAATTTGCCCTAGTACAAAAAAAAAAAAGTTCCACTTGATATAACATGTTAGAACAGAAAAGAGTAAAATAAAAAATGTCTTGCTCGAAATGTAACTGAGGCGTATGCGTGGTGACGTCACGGTAGGAAAATTGAAAAAAAAAACTATAAAAAATAACGTTTGCAGACAGACGGAGACGTTTAAGAGGATAGAGATCAGACAGAAGGGGTACGACTGCACATGCGCGAATTATTCACATGACATTATGAATTTTTGAGATGATGATTGGTTATTCGTATTGATTCATCGGACTACTGTTCTCATCTTGAGTGTGATTTACACAACTTTTCGGTCGATATAACCTGCGACCTTCTTCAGGTGTATCTTGTCGAACTTGGGAATGTTTCTGTCGGACTCGGGAATTTGGACGGAATTTCGAACGGAACCCTTTATTTACTTCACGGGGGTAGCGTGCTCTTGTTCAATCAGCCATGACTGGATAGAGGTCCTAAGTAATTCGCAAATGTAGATTTCGATCCCCCACACTGAGGATTGAACCTTCAACCTTCAGGAGAATATCCCTTTTACAATTGATTTTTCTCAGTACTCTAATTGTCCGCAATGACCTGTGGCGCAGTGGTAAGAGTACTGGGGAAAATTGTAAAAGTGATATTATCCTGAAGCTTTTTTCATGTTAAGAATTAGTTTTTTTTTTTAAATTTATTTTTTTATTACATTTTCACCCCAAACAAGACACATTGCCACTTTGGTGTAGGGGGCTACTATCAGGGGAAACATCTACTGGGGTACTATGTAGGGATTTGGGCAGCGAGATGTTGGTTCACGTTGCACTTGAACTTATGCATGTCAGTACAGTTGGGGAAGCAGTGACCTGGAATGGAATTCCAAAGTCTAGCAGTTCTGGGGAAGAAACTACTGGAGTAGAAAGATCTTTTACATCTAGGGATTTCTACAGTGTGGGGTGGGATTTTGCAGCTTGTCGGGTCTGTCGAGGGTGTTTACGTCGTGGGGGCACAAGTGCTTGCAGTTCATCAGAGCATTCACCATTATAATACTTGTAGAACAGGCAGAGGGATGCAACGTTTCGACGATGGGACAGAGGCTGAAGCTTAGATGCAAGTTTAGTTGGTTTTAAAAAACGTTTTAAAGATCGTGGCAAACAGGCCTAATAATTATCTGAACTGATTTTATGTGTTGGTTTCGATCTCTACTCGAGCATTTTTTACTTGCAAAAAGAAACTGTTTATAAAAACCATAAATCTAGTATGCGCATGCATGATTCGATTTAAAATATAATATTTATAGGTATTTTAAGACCGGATAACGTCGGGCTATATATATATATATATATATATATATATATATATATATATATATATAACTACTTCATTTACTCACATAAAATTAATATACGAAAGTATAAATTTATGCGTAAACTTTAAGTATTTACTTCAAAAGTGCTCAATACGTAGGTAGAGTTAGTTAGTTATAAAATATATATGACGATTAAGCTACACTGAATATTTCGCGTTTAAAACTAGATATCCAGGCAAAATTGAGCATACACAAAGGAAATATATATACATGCATATATATATATATATATATATATATACTCGTGAGCAAAAAGAAAAAATGGGCCAAACTAATTTTATACATTTTATCGCACTAAATGCTATATTGAACAAAGAACGATTCAACAAGGAATTTAAACGAGACTAATAAAACAGAAAAAGACATTTACTTTAATAAATGCTTAGGATGGAATTGCATTCCCTTTTGATTTCTTTAAAAGATCAATCCTTTTAGACATGCTCTCAACCAAAGCGGAACACTGTGAAGAGGAGATGCTATTCCCTTCGCTTAGCACAGCTTCCTACAGTTTGTCATTGTTCGAAAAAGTTATTCTGGCCAATGCACGAGATATTATGAACCAAATATTATCGATTGGGTTTAAATCGGGGCTTTGACCTGGCCAAAATATATCATTAATTGAATTATCAGAAAACCATTTTTTTGTGACTTTAGCAGTGTGTGCAAGGGCATTACTATGTTGAAAAATAATGTTATGAGATATTCCCAGCTTTTGGATACTTGGTAACAACCCTGTTTCTAATATTCGAATATATTCCTTTGCATTGATTGACTTCTCATATCTAATAAGTTCCCCAACTCCTGCTGCAGTAAAAGTTCCCCGTATCATTATTCCTCCATTTTGGTGTTTAACTATCGTTTTATGCAACTTGGTGAAAATCTTTCTCCAGTTTTTCGATTGAACCATTCGGGAGCATCGGGAGCATCAATAACAAGACAAAATCTTGTTTCATCTGACCAGAAAACATTCCTGAACCAGTCTGTATCTTTCTCGCCATAATACGAGAAAAATCTCTTTCTATCTTTGATGTTCTTCTTAGATAAAAATGGCTTCTTTGCACACCTTTTAGAAGAAAATCCCATTTCATTCGTTCGGCTACATATTGTATATCTAGAAATAGAATTTCCAGCCCCTGTTTTGAATTCTTTGCTATGGTCAACATAAGTTTTCTTTCAATCCTTTAAAGCAGTTAATTAAAGCCTGTAGTCGTCCTTCAAAGTGAATGCTCTAGGGTGATCAGATCCAGATTTCCCTTTTATCGAGTGTTCGACTTCGAACATTTGACCAATTCGCTTCACTGCAGAAAGAGATGTTTTCACTTTTTCTTTTCTTAAAATATCAAAAATCTGCTCGTAAGTCATTCTGGACTACCTTAATCCTGCAATTCGGTTTTTTATATCCTCACCAAGATGCGGCCTTACAATTTTTAGGATTAATTTTTCCACTTATTATTATATGCTATAATAATAATGATCTTCAAAATAGAAATTTTCAGTTAAAATTAACAATAATTCATGAAAAAATATTGAAAAATCGATTTCTTCTTTCTTTCACTCTTGGCCCATTTTTTTTTTTTTGCTTATATATATATAATTATAAAACTCAAATAACCTTGTAACGGGTGTTTTAACCCCACATCCGGTTTACGACTTCCGGTTGTGCATGTGTACGTAAACATAAACCTATAACAGAGTAAGCAAATAAACACAAATCGCTACTTTTTGACCTACGCATTGAACTATTAACGTTATTATTTTAAATTATTATTTAACATGGGAAGGGTGGGGATGTTTTGCAACTATTCTGTATTACAATCATACTGTCGCAATTTTCTTACAAATAAATCAACTTTGACCCGTTGACAACCATAAGAACAATTTACAACAGCGATTTCCCACCACTTTTCTTTTTTTTTTAATTTATTATCCATTTTTAATACACCTTTCTTAAAAAACATTCATACATTTTCTTCTACACTTCCAAATTAAATAAATAATCTCGAAATATTGTTTTTGCGTTACAAATAAATTATCAACCCGACGATAAAACATATTGTTTTACTGTGTACGTTTTCAGCGTCCAACTGTTTTTTCTTCGCGTTTAAATTATTCAAATAAACAATTGTTATCACTTTCTGCATTTTTTTTACATCGTTCATTTCCGTATTACGTTTAAGTTATTTTAACGCAATTTTCGTACAAATAAATTTACTTAAACCCGTTGACAACCATGAGAGTATTTTACAACGGTGATTTACCCACCACCCACCGCCTTCCTGTTTTTAATTTATTCTCCAATTTTTACTACACCTTTCTTAAAAACATTTATACATTTTCTTCTACACAACCCACATGAATAAATAACCCCGAATATATATATATATATAAATATATATATATATATATAAAAATATATATATATATTTAAATTGCGTTACAAATAAATAATCAACGCGACAATAATACGTATTGTTTTAATATGTACGTTTTCAGCATTCAAATTGTTTTTTTTTCGCGTTTAAATTATCCAAATAAACAATTGTTAATACTTTCTGCTTTTTTTTTACATCATTCATTTCCGCATTGTCTTAATTAGTTTTATTTACCTTATTATTAATATATAAATTAAATATTTTACCTAATGGGTCAATGGGTTTGTTTAAAATAAATGAAAAAGTTACATTTTATTTTTATTTTCTATTTACAAAAGCCATTCATAACATGGGTAGAGTGTTTTGAACTATTCTGTACTTTCAACTAACAATTTCATTTAAAAAAGTTATATAAAAATTTGAATGTAACTTTAAGTATTTACCTATAAGTATGGCAAACCACTTATAATTCAAAGGCTGTAAGTTTTTTTTTTTCAAAAATAAACAATTATAAACAGAACGACTCATCGAAATCTATCTATATTCTTTTTTCATCTTAATATAGTTTCATAGAAATGTTTCTGTTATGTCACAAAAACTATTTTGTTTACGGCACAAGTATCACGCTCATACATTAATTCCATAGCTAATATAACATACTGACCCAACGGGTCACGAGTAGTCTAGTCTAGTCTAGTCTAGTCTAGTATACATATATATATATATATATATATATATATATATATATATATATATGTATGTGTGTGTGTGTGTGTGTGTTGAGCCTGGCTAGTACCATTTGGGAATTCTAGGCGCTGTATTTTCTTTCCGCTTATCTCGACATTGTTTTATACCGTTTTATCTGTTTGGTTACATATGTTTTTCTGTAAGATATGACGAGGCTGTTGGATCGTAAACATGGTCCA
Organism: Euprymna scolopes; assembly: GCF_053919585.1. NCBI lineage: Eukaryota > Metazoa > Mollusca > Cephalopoda > Sepiida > Sepiolidae > Euprymna > Euprymna scolopes. The sequence goes on from NC_136515.1 coordinate 77,558,556, forward strand.
ACATCCGAAACATATGTAACCAACAGATAAAACGGCAATAAATAATAAAACACACACACACACACACACACACACACACACACACACACACACACACACACACACACATATATATATATATATATATATATATATATATATATATATATATATATATATGACGTTTCAGAATTTTTGACATGAGGATTGGTTATTCATATTCTATAGATTCATCGAACTACTGTTCTCATCTTGAGTGCAATTTTCCAAACGTTTTGGTCGATGTAACCTCCAACCTTCTTCAGGTGTATCTTGTCGAACTCGTTAATTTGGACGAAATTTCGAGCGGAATTCTTAATTTATTTCTTGGGGATAGCGTGCTTTGTTCCGTCAGACATGACTGGGTAAATAATTCGGATTTGTATTTTTCGGTAAACAATAGATAAGATATGCAAAAAATAAGTAAAAATATTAATATATATATATATATATATATATATATATATATATATATATATATATATAGAGAGAGAGAGAGATATGCGTTTATATATTTCGTAATAATTACTAATAAATAGTGATATATGCAATTAGACATAAAATAGGTTTAAGGCTCATACAACTCGTACTAGTGTAGTCCGCAAGGACCCGTGGCGCAGTGGTTAGAGTATTTGGAAAATAAATTGTAAAAGTGATATTCTCCTGAAGATTGAAGATTCATTCCTCGATGTAAACGACTGAAACGTTGTAAAAATCACACTCAAGGTCTAAATAGTATTCCGATGAATCCAAATAATACGAATATATATATATATATATATATATATATATATATATATATATATATATATATATATAGAGAGAGAGAGAGAGAGAGAGAGAGAGAAAGATACTTGGCAATAAATTTCTAGATCTTATTCAAAAACACTTTCCCGCAACCAAACCCTTACACAAAATCTTCAATAAAAATACCTTGAAGTTATCTTACAGTTGTTGCGAAAATTTAGAGATGATAATTAAAGCACATAATAACAAAATACTAAATGAAAACAATGTAAACAACAACAAAATAAACAATAAAAAAGTAGACACCATGACAGAAATAAAACCAACACTAGCAAAAATAATAATAATAATAATAATAATAATAATAATAATAATAATAATAATAATAATAATAATAATAATAATAACAAACCAACCCCGGACAAGAACAACCATACCATAAATAATAATAATAATAACGAACAAGATAAATGCAATTGTAGACACCGCACAATTTGCCCAGTCCAAAATAAATGTCTAACAAAAAGTGTAGTTTATCAAGCAACAATATTTGCGAAAGAAAACCCGAATAACAAAAAATATTACATAGGCATGACTTCCTTAAATTTTAAAACCCGATACTATGACCACAAAAGTACCTTCAAAAATAAAAAACACCGTATAAAAACAACACTAGCGAATAAATACTGGGAACTCAAAGAAAGCGGACATTCGCCGGTAGTCGAATGGAAAATAATGAGACAAGCTACCACATACAGACATTTAGACGACCCATGTAAATTATGCCTCCATGAAAAATTTGCTATCCTGTACTTTAAAGAACCTCAAAATCTATTAAACTGTAGACGAGAAATAGCAAAAAACTGTGTTCACAAAATAAAACTTACTCTCGGATAGCGATACAAAATAGCTTTAAAACTAACAATAACAATAGAAAACAAACAAATAAATAAATTAAATAAACATGAATATACATAAACGATCACACATATATGTATATATATATATGTATATATGTGTGCATGTGTGTGTACACATAGGTATATTCATATATATATAAAAAAAGGAGGGAAACGATCTACCTTAAACCACAAACCTAGTTCTAAAACAGATCCTTTGTTCGATAAAATGCATGCCCATTGGCTGATAGGAGGGGGCGCGGTGGATACTAGAAAGCTGATTGGCTAACTAGAAATCCTCAACATATATAAAAACAAAAAGCAACCACAAAATTCGCGCATAAGCCTGACGAATCCTACAGTGGATGAAACGCAGAATATTCAGTGTAGCTTAATCGCCATATATATTTTATAAATTACTATATATATATATACATATATATATATATATATATATATATATATATATTATTTTTGAACTATAATTTAAAAAAAAAAATAATATATATACCGCTCCCCATGTGGGGGTACAAAATTGGTTAAAGGGAAAATTATTCCCAACTCACATTTAGGAAAAAACACACTTTCGTAAATAATTGAATTTATTCAAAACATATCGCTAAAACCAAAAAAAACATCTATATATATATATATATATATATATATATATATATATATATATATATATATATATATATATGTGTGTTGTTTTTACGATACGTTTTGAATGAATTCAATTATTTACGAAAGTGCATTTTTTCCTAAATGTGCGTTGGAAATAATTTACACACACACACACGCACGCACGCGCACGCACGCGCACGCACGCACGCGCACGCACGCGTACGCGCGCGCGTATTTGTGGTTTTAGCGGTTTATGCTATTTTCAATTATTATATACGACTTAATCATGTTGACACCCCGGTTTTCGCCAAATCACCAAAGTGAAGCAACAATGAAGGAAACCGAGGCATGTGCATGCGAGTATTATGTTTTTTTTCTAAACAGTTCATTTTCTGTATTAATTTATTGCCGTCTTTATTAGTTGTTGTCGACAACAACTCGGGACAAGATCACAGTGTAGTATCTGTTCTTCAGATGCTGCACTTCAATTTCTTGTTCTCTGTCAATGGAGGAGAAATCCTTCACGACTGAGACAATTTTTATTTTTGTTCCTTTTCTCCACGTTAAAAAACGACCCTGGTGTCTAACTCTGTCCCGTGGGGAGTCATTGTAAATAGGAACAACTACGGATGGCAGTGATTGCTGAGAATGCAGTTAGGAGATTCGAAATTCCTATCCGTCGCGGTTACCACCTCACGAAGGCCAGAGAAATAGTTGGCCGAAACGTCGTGAAACAACAACTAATAAAGATGAGAATAATAGTCCGCAATAAATAAATTAATATAAATAATACTCAACTCAATAATGAATTCCAATTAAAATAATATATAGTTCATTTCTTGTAAGTAAAACATACTCGAGCTGAGATCAGAACCAAAACCTAAAGACAGTTCGTTACGATAAGAATTATGCCAGCTCGCCACGACACGACATTTTAAAAGTGTTTTAAAACCTACTTATTCTTAAGATAAGGAAGCTGTCATTTAAAAGATTCGCGCATGTGCAGTCGTAACACAGTTGACAGACAGATAAAAGCCCGATGACATACACGTACCATTTTTTTATTTTTGACACCTTAGTAGGCCTTTTATCCGGTTGACAACCGATTAAAACATTTGTTCACTTGTCTGAATACCATATATATCAATTTTCAAGTCTTGGTATTCAAGGAATATGTAAATTAGCTAGATCTTCTGCAGATGAATGCAATTCGACGACCTTCGTTCACTATATAGGTGGTTCTAAGACAGTCATTCTCATATATATATATATATATATATATATATATATATTAATTTTAAAATGGATACAATCCGACGTTATGATGTGAAAAGGTCTTCCGCTTCCTTTTCACATCATATATATACTTCTATGAATTTGTTTTTGCATGTATTGATATTCACATTAAAAACACATTTTTTGACATTTATTGAAAAAGGAAATACTACTTTGTGTTATATAGGTTGTCGAATTGCATTCATCTGCAGAAGATCTAGCTAATTTACATATTCCTTTGAACATTCATTTAAATAAATTCCCTGTGAGTTTTTTTTTTCGGTTTTCTCATGCGATGATCATCTTCTTTAACTATAAAGTATTTGATAAAACTGCAAGTGAGCCATAGGGCGTACTTGCTAAAACTAAAAAAAAAAAAAAAACCGAGGAAGCAGAGGGAATTGGAAAAAATAAAAAATGAAATGGATATTCGGTCGCAGAATGGAAGATGTAAGGACAGTAAAATCCATAATTGGAGTATTTACGGCGACCTGGCAGATGCGACGGTTGGCAGACTTATCATCTTAGTCTCTAATTTGCGCGCAGGCAGCAAATGTGTGATGGTCGCACTCCAGAGAAAATATGGCTACTAGGCTTAGGTCCTGCATCTGCAACTGGGCAGGCCTTTTTCGTGGCTACTACTGCCCACCAACAATAACACCGGGTAGGTATACCTCAACCAGCGGGCGTGAAATGTACTGCGGTCAAAACCAGAGCAAGAAAAAACATTCATATGACTATGAGTCTCAGCACATTGAATGTTAGAACCATAATTTTCAAAATAGAGATCGACCTGAAAGGAGAAGGGTCCTCGTTTGCAAAGAGCTTTCCGTTTTTCAATTGACACAATGGAATTAAGTGAATCCAGACGATGGAATAATATCATTAGTCTCTCTCACGACACTAGTATCAGCATAAGCATCGACCATTAATTCAGGAGACACCGTTAAAGAAAAGTTCTACTGATTCTGCTTCTGAAGCACTTCCAAGAATGGGGTTGTTTCGGCAACAGAGGCATCTTACTTTTGGGTTGTAAATGAATAATCCCATGGAAAAAAAAATCGGACGCATCACTTTTGGAACAGCCCCCCACCACTATATATATATATATATATATATATATATATATATATATATATATATATACATATATATATATATATATATATATGCGAGAAATTAATCAAGCAAAAATAATATATAATTCCCTATTCGTCGTGCAACTGTCCGAAATGATTAAGGCAGTGGGAATTCAGTTAAAGGTGACCAATATGTCGTGATTCGAATCGTTTGACTAGTTAAAACAGTTATCTCGGCACTGATGATTTCACGATCATGATTATATATATATATATATATATATATATATATATATATATATATATATATATATATATATATTTGTACAATATATACAGGAATTTACATTCATATCGGTAGTCGGTACCGACGGTTTCAAGCCCGGTAGTTGAGGACTGCTCTTAATGTCCGCCTCAGGCTCTCTCTTCAGCCGACTCTCATCTGTCTTTAATTTTATTTATTTATTTATTTATTTATTTTATCCATTATTTTTTTTTTATTTTTTTAAATTTATTTTTTTAATTTTTTTTGTATGCTACTTTAATAAGGTAATAAATTTGAAGCCATAATTTAAAAAGTATGGGATGATGTCTTCTATATTATTATTTTTCTTTAAGCACCCCCCCTATCATTCAGTTTAAGTCTCGTATAAAAGCGTTTTAAAAGTTCATTTTGAAATTATGTCTAATCTCGTTTAAAAATAGGGTAATAAAATTTAGATTGAAATAGACCTAGGAAGTGCCCAGGGGATGGTATATACTAATGTTTAAGTATTGCTTTGCGTTTAAAAACGTTTAAGGTTTATTTTAAAATTATCTCTAGTTTCGTTTTAATTACGGTAATAATATTTAGTTAAAATAGACTTATAATGTGTGAAAATATGGCATATGTATATATTTAAGTATCGTTTCACGTTTAAAATTATTTGAAACGTTATTTTAAATGTATATGTAATTTCGTTTTAAAAACGGTAATAAATCTTAGATTGAAATAGGTCTAAACGGTGTCAAAAATTGGCGTTTTTATATTTAAGTATATTAAGTATAATATGATCTCGCTCTATTTAAAAACACGTTTTACAACATTTAAAATTTTAAACTTAAAAATTCTCTCTAGATCTCGTTTAAAATGTGATAAGATCTACAATAATATGAAATAAAATATTAAATAACCTGAAAAGGTTGATATGCCATAAAACAAAAAACAACCAACCAGCCAAGACATTCCGAAAACTAATACTCTGTTAGATATAAAAAAGAAAAAACTAAGTACACTCTCAGATATAAATAATACATTTCGTGAATTTTCATCGTAATCGACTCAGTCGTTTCGGAGTCTATAGGAAACCCTCCTTATCTCACTTCACACTGCGTTTCTTTTTAATAAGAAATATGAGAAAGGTCGGACATATTTCATTAAATATTACAGAAGTTTTTCTATAACCTTTTCAGGCTCTTGATTAATTTTTGAATTATAAGACACCCACTTACAAAACATTGCCCCCCCACAAAAAAAACGAAAGTACTTAGGTACACAAACGTCCGAAACATGCAAATAAATCTCCTGGATCAAGGAAAATATGCAGACAAGAGTCATCCTGAATATATGTTCATATCTATTTATTGTCGAGTCTTTGTTTCTATTCATTTATGCCTGAATGTGAGCCTTTGACTTGAATTGGCACTCTTTTATGTTGGCCTTTTGCCAACATTATCTTCCCACTGTAATAAACAAAAACAAAACACTCTTGGATGATAGACAAATTAAGCATTCTTCATTTTTTTTTCCTGAGACACGTCTGAAATAACCTATTTCAAAAATCACCTGGACCAAAACTTTTGACTAAAGGAATCAATTACATCTCCTTTTGGAGGTCAAATAAAAGGCGAACAAATTTGGATACAGAAGATGTACCCTTTAAAGATGTACGGCTACCAATGTAGATGTTATCTCTCTCTCTCTCTCTCTCTCTCTCTCTCTCTCTCTATATATATATATATATATATATATATATATATATATATATATATATATATATATAGCAAAAGTACCCGACGTTGACTGGGTTAAAAAACAGCCTACAGAAAATCGACTCTGATTTATGAAAGTATGATAGGTTATTAAAAGGAAGGGTTGTAAAGAGATAGCTTCGAATTTGGGGATATCAAAACCAAACCAAAATATGATGAAAGTAAAATAGATAAACCCCATAATTTATTATACCATACCTGTTCACACTGAAACACTTATAACAATATTCTATGGATCTATATTAAAAAACCTTGTTAAACTTTGTGACATATTTCCATTCTATGGAGGTCAGCTGCGAACGAACATCCCATAATTTTATTATACCACATTTCTTCAAACTGAAGCATAATTGTCAAAGTATACTTACGCAGATAGATATGAAAAGTCTTTATTAAAGTTTGTGCCTATTTCATTTCTATGGAGGCCAGGATCCCACAATTTATTATACCACTCCAATTTATGTTATTCTATGGAGGCCAGGCGCGAACGCAGACCCAACAATTTTATTATACCATCCCTATTTAGGTTAAAAAAATACTTATCAAAGTATTCTTTTGTACATCTATATCAAAAACACTTGTAAACGTTTTTTTTTTTTTTAATTTTTAAATTTTTTATTTCCATACTTTGTGGACCAGGCGCGAACGCAGACCCCATAGTTTTAATGAACCACCGTTCTGCCAGATCAAACATACCCCTTCCAGTGTCTCGGTACATCTTCTATCATTATATATAATCAGTTTTTTTTTTAAATAGTCAGCCAAAATAGGAGCCTATTCGTGACTAGACACACACAGACATTGAGCTTTATATTTTATATATATATATATATATATATATATATATATATATATATATATATATATAAGGTACGTGAGTGTCTGAGGACACTTCTTAACCTATATACGCAACGGATTTTTAATCTACAAACTTGAAATTTAGTATACAGGTTATTCAGACATGTGAAAAAAATTTAATCGGTTTTCTATTTGGAAAAATGGCTGCTAGTTGGTCAAAATTGTAAAATTGGTATAAAGTAGTTACAGAATTTTTATATGTTTGTAAACTGTTTTACGACTGCGCATGCGCGGTCGAGAAACATGATAGGTTCTTTATGTTAAGAATAAGATTTTTTGAAAACACTTTGTAAATGTCGTAGTAAGCTGGTGTAATAGGTTTCGTGCATGACTCAATGTCTTTAGGTTTTGGTTTCAATCTCAACTCGAGAATTTTCTTTTACTTATAAGGAATAAATTGGTTAGAAAAAAAACATAATACTAGCATAAACACGCTATGCGAAATTCAAATATCTGTGCGTGACGCTATCAAACTAATCAAAACCCTTGAATCCAGTAAAGCAACTGACCCTGATAGCATTCCCATTATAGTGCTCAAAAAAGCTTCAAACAGAACTAGTTGCCATACGTACAAAGCTGTTTAAATGTTGTCTTACGAAGAATTGCTTCCCAACACCCTGGAAAACCTAATCAGTATGTCCTGTGCTTAAAAATTCAGGCGATCTGTCATCTCCCTCCCAATACAGACCAATCAGTCGCCTGTGAGTCATGAGTAAGTTGCTAGACTCTGTTAAATAAAGAAGTAGTCAAGCACATCATCAAAACTAACCTCTTTAGTGACATGCGATCTGCTAGATCTACACAGATGTGATAACAGTTATATCTCATAGGATTAGCGACGTAGGCTTACATTATAGGGCAATTACTCTTGATATATCAAAGACCTTTGATATGGTATGGCATAAAGATCTCCACAAAATCTCTAGCTACGGTAAAACTGGAAATGTCTTTTCAATTACGAAATCGTTTTTCTCTGTATAGGTTCATGACAGTATAGGTTGATGGGCAGAAATCAGAAGCTCACAGTATTAATGCTGGAGTCCCTAAAGGTCTTTACTGGGCCCAACTCTCGTCCTAATCCACATCAATAATCTCACAAATCAAATCTTATGATCATTCGTAGACATTATGCTGAAGACACTACCATATATAGCAACACTTCAAAGGCTGTAAACGACCACGTTCTCTGATTTTTTCTTCTCTGATCTTGATCACATGGTGCAATGAGGGAAGAGATGGTTAGTTAATGTTAATGCATGTAAAACCAAGCTTCTATCTTTACATTATAAACGCTTTGATCCCTGTCTGGCATCAATTGAAATGAATGACTCTCGTCTTGTGGAGGCTCCATATTTTGACAAGCTTCTGGGTTTGACCTTTACTCCAGATCTGAGATGGAACACGCACATCAAATCTGCTGCCAAGGCTGCTGGGAAAATAGTGGGATCTTTCTACCGCTCCAGTAGATATTTCACTGCTGATGCATTTCTCTGCCAATATAAGAGTCAATTACGTCCAAGGATGGAGCACTGTGTCCACATCTGGGCGGGAGCTGCTAAATGCACAATATCCTTCCTTAATAGAATTAAAATAGTAGCCTAGTTGGCTGTGTCCTTTTTCTTCTCTGCAATCCCTTTCCCACCGAAGCTTTATTCATGGAATTTGCGTTTAGATTTAGGCACAGATAGAAAGTGGGACAAATTGTCCATAGTGGTTGTAGAGAGACGAGTGTTTTTATGAAAGTGTGGCAAGGGGGAACATAGATGGAAGCTCAGACAAACTCTTCTCGTGACAAAAATGATAGAACAGAAACAGGCTCTCAACGTATCTTCTGTCGGAAAGAGGTAGCAAGGAAAGTGAAAAGGCATCACCTGATAGTTGTCGAAGTCAAAGCATGATAAGTTGCTCCGAGCAGCTCCCGTCAAGACATGTCAACAGTACTTAATTTTGGAATTTCTGGCTCTTGTAGAGGTAGAGGATTGAATCGAGAAACCTTCTGGAGCGATAAAATGACGCAACCATTTTTTCTCGCTGACTTTGGCAACATATATGATGTAAGTTTTTTATTTCAAATCAGAAGTGAAAGGCAGAAGTTTGTCATAACAGAAGGCCCTTTTTTGACGAAAACCATTCATATCAATTAAGGCCAAGTCGGGATCACAGCGTTTATGATGAAAGTAAAAAGTTTGGTTTTGGTTGAATGAAACAGATTTGACCCTATTGCACCAAACAATGTTCAAAATTTGAGGAGAGAGACTCAGAGAGATCTTAATCGTTGTTGGCCTTTGAAGTGTTGCCATAGATCGTTATGCCATTTGCATATATGTCGATGAATGAACTTACGAGATCATCGATGAAGATAAGAGAGCAAGTTGGGCCCAGAGTGGATCCGTGGGGCACGCCTGTGTTGACACTTCGATCTGCAGACTTTTTCCCATCGATTACTACTTATATAGATTTATCGGGATAACGGATTCGAATGTTGAGAAGATACTTCCAGATATTCCATTGCTGAAAATCTTGTGAATTAGACGTTTATGCCAAACTCTATCAAATGGCTTTGATATGTCAATGGCGATTGCTCGTAAGAGGAAACCCCCGTCGATCGATTTACTGATTCTATGCGAAATTACAATCAGTACATCAGCTGTAGATCTCGCCGGACGGAAACCATATTGCCTGCCGCTGAGTAGGTTGTTTTTGCTGAAATGACTGACAATTTTTCTGTTTAACACGGATTCAGGCAATCTATACATCACACACAGAGACTAATTGCTCTGTACTGAGATGTAGAGGACATATCTCTACTATTTTTAAATATTAGGCAGACAAATTAGGTTTGCAATGTGTTGGGATGCATTTTTCCTAAAGCATCGATGAACAGCTTTGCAAGAATGGGTGCTAGTTCCGGTTGCAGCTTTTTGAGTACTATAACTGGAATATTGTCAAGATCAGTTGCTTTGCTGCCATCAATGCGCATGATGAATGTAGCAATATAACAGAAAGATATGTGGGTGTCATTCAGTCTTGGAAGAAAATTCGGGAGGTAGGAGACCCCGATTGTATAGGGTTGAATTTGTTGCAAAGTTCTTAGCAAAGAATTTGCCTTTGTCAGATGCTGGCGGAATCACCAAAGGCCGTTGATAATGGTCGGGATGGAGGGTACACATCTACATAAGACGTTGTTTTTTATTCACTAAATTTCATGTTCTTCTACATTATAGTTGATTAGCCTAGGTGTCCGGCGTTGGTCGGATGTTTCGATATGTGTGTTGAACAAAAAAACAGGCTCGAACCCGTACCGCGAAGGAGGAAAAGAACGTGAAAAAAATAAAACAAACAACGCGGCGTCTTTGCTGTTGCGTCAATCGCCAAATTTAAATTAAGGCTAATTAATCGTTAAAAGGTGATAACTTTTGAAAATATCGGCGAAAAAAGGCGACTACTTCCTGTAGAACAGGCTTAGTTGAGGGTGAAAGAATTAATGTTTTTAGCCAATTTTTCGATATTTGTCGTCCGAAGGATCTAACTTCAAAATGATACCAATCTCGTAAAAATTCATCGCCTCTATCGAAAGTTTTAGGCATGCATACAAACATACAAACATACATACATGCATTTAAACAGACAGGTGAGATTTATATTATAGATGGATTGAACATACGACGGTATTATCTTTTTTATAATCCTTTTCAGTGATTGTTGACATCTTTTATGTTTAAAGCAACAAAAGTAATGATTTTTTTGTGCAATGGCCGCAACGTATTTAAGATTGCACTAAGGTTGGCTCTTCAGTTCTGTTGGAAGGTTATGAAGACTATGTAGTTATCTATGCCGATAGTTTACCCTTTAAAGTTAAATCAGATGGATTCTTTTAAAGCGTAGCGCGTAGGAGTAGTTCCGATATGAACGTTCAGAAACCGTCAATCAGCTATCGAGTATCGATACATAGTTCGAGTTCAGGTTTTCTTATACTTTGTTTTTATCTTTATTGAGACAACAGAGTGATCAGATTCTAGCAGATGTAGAACTGAAGCGGCACACAGTTCAGGGCATGTTGTAAGAAAAAGATCTAAAAGATTTGCAAATTGTCCATTAGCATCGGGTACCCGAGAAGGTTCGTTAACAATCTGAGTTAGGTCATAAGAGAGGGAAAATCCATAGCAACATCTCCTTTTGTCATCTGTTTTATTTAAGTTGACTAACCATTCAACATTATGAACATTTTGTTCTAATGCAAAGTACCTCTTCTGGAGGAGTTGGAATATCCCCACGAAAACAACGACCTGCTTTGTTACCCTCTCAGTCGTATAAAGAAAATTAAGCGAATATTATTTAAGAACTTCTCTAAAACTATCGAAGACAATTCCAATCCCAACCTAAGCCGGACAAACCCAAGGAAACCTTATTGTAAACTTATTTTGCTCGTCCAAAAAGTACGCAGCATGCAGCTTGAACTGTCATCTCAACACTTACAACCAAGATATTATTTGTGAATTCCCCTGTGGGTTTTTATCAGCAGTAGTTAATGTAAAACTCTTACACCGTGACTCGATGAAGCTTGGTTCTTGTTCACCACTACCAACGGCTAAGCTACTGGAAAATAACCTTAAAAATGCCGGAACAAGATGGTCAGTTTGTGCAGAGTATAGAGGTGTAGGAAAGAGCTCAGTTGTCAAATGTCAAAACTACGAGAATTACAAGGACAGAAATAAAGAGTTAATGTTGTTATTTAGAGAATTGTCACTTACAACAGATCCCCTTTGGAGCTTAACTAGATAATATCTTAAGCTGCAAGGATCTTAATTATGAGACTCTCAATTCTAAAAACAATGGACGTCATTACCGTAAAACAAGACCACATTGAAAACGGAAGCTCCGGAAGCGGCTGAATTTTTGCAGAAATGAAATCGTCTTAGGTGAAACAATTAACGAAAATACTATTACAAATATGGATTTAACAGATTAAAAAAATTATAAGTTAAAGATAAGTTTAAGTTAGTAATACTATGTAAACTGTAAATATGCAATACGAAAGAAAATGTTCACACTAACCCTATCCGAAAATATATAAGAAAAATGCTATATCAAATGCAATCTTTAGAATACAATAAAAATGGTATTTAAATTAAAAAAAAAAAATTCTGTTGGTGCTTTTAGAAATAGGTGTCCATAGGTTTGTAGCAATCGTGACGTAAGCAGCGTTGCCACATATGGAAATCAGCTGCTCAGAACAAACTTTTTTATGCCTTTATAAGGTTCAAACCCGGCTTAGAAGACCATGTCGTTATCTCCTCCTTACACCATCTTTTCCACAAAAGTTGCGATTCTTTCTCTGAACTATCGTTATTTTCACGACAAGTATTCGACTGAGCTTTAATCTATGTCCTTCCTGCAAAACATCCACAACAAGCACTCGTCTAGCTGCAACCACTGTTACGATTTCTGTCTGTGCCTAGAACTAAGCAAAAATTTCATGAACAAAATTTCCTTCCTAGAACTGCCCACGTACCGTTAGACTACTTTCCAGCTGACTACAACATGTTTTCTTTTCAAGTCTAATGTAAACAAATTGGTGTTGAGCAGTTCTCTTAAATAATCATATTAAATCCAATTTCCATCACAACCGATCATTACGGTGTTGTATCACGGAAAATTTGGCACTTTGTAATCCGTATCCTCGAGTGGCTTTCGGGCCTTGATATTTTTTTGCATACATTTACATTTGCTAAATGGGCTAAATTAGGAGTAGTTTACGATTAGGTTAGGGTTAGTCCGGTTTCAGCACTAATAATACATTAAGTTTTGTATTATTTGGATCTATCGAACTTGAGTTTTGATTTTCACAATGTTCCCGTTGATGTAACCTCCGACCTTCCTAAGATACGTTTTTAACGAATTCGGAAATCTTTCGATCGAACTTGGAAATTTGCACGAAATTTCGAACGAAACCCTTTATTTAATCCACAGGACAGTATGATTTCATACACTTTCAAAATAGTGTAACTTCTGACTAAATTTTGCCAAGTACTTTCGCAACGTAGTATACAGAGTTTAAATACGGGACCTACACGTTGTATGCAGTCAACGTCGCAAATGAGACGAAGACAAAGAATAACGACTCTTTATTTTTATGTAACAACGACATTTATTTCCGGGTACTTTCCCAAATAGACCATGATCGTACTCCTCTCTAACCTCTGTCTTCTAGAACGTAATCGACCTCTCTAACGTAATCGTTTTCTCTAACGTGCTCTCGCCCTTTTAAAGTTTTTCTTTCCTTAGAGTGACGTCATTTCGCATTTTGTATGCATTTGCATACGCGCGTCGCGGTCTGTTACATTTTATCCACTACGCTACGGGTCTCAGAATTGATGACGTAAACACTAAAGTGTTCTTGGATACCTCATCCTCAAAAGTACCAGAGAAACCCCCCTGTTTTGACAAGCTTCTAGGTCTGACCTTTACTCCTTATCAAAAATGGAACACGTACATTAAATCCGTTAGCGAGGTCGCTGGAAAAATTGTGGAATCATTCTACCGTTCCAGTAGATATCTCACTGCCGATGCAAGTTTCTACCTGTATAAGAGCCAAGTAGGTCCTAGGATAGAGTAATCTTGCCACATCTGGGTAGGAACTGCTAGAAGCACCTTGCTCTTCATTGAAATAGTTCAAAATAGATTTCAAAGCCTGGATGAGGGTGTCCTTATCTCTACTCTGCAACCTCTTTCCCACAGAAGAGATGTTACGAATCTGTCTCTATTTTATGGTTATTCTCATGGCAAATTCTCGTCTGAGCTCCAATCTATGCCCCCTCCCAAACTTTCACTAAAAACAATCGTCTAGCTGAAACCACTATCAAAAATGTCTCCCACTCTTTATCTGTGACTAAACCTAAATGTAGATTCCAGGAGCAAAGCTTTTTTCTTAGAACTGCCCATTTGTGAAACTCTATTCCGTTTCATGCGTTCCAACTGACTACAATATTGCCATTTTCAAGTTCAACGTGGACAAGTTCTTAATGAGCGGTCACATTAAATAATCCAATTTGTCAAATTCCCACTACTAACGATTACTACGATATTGTCCCAGTGACTACCGTACACTCTTTAACTCTTATCCTCGAGTGGCCTCCGGGACTCGAAAAGTGGTGATCCTTTGGAAAAATAAAGAAGTTTTTCAAATTAATCGAAATTCTAAGTCAAACTAGTGTTTTACAAAGTAAATAAAATAGCATTATTTCAATCTTCGATTTGAACGACAAAAGAAACTATGATTATTTACTGCTTGCATCTCATTAAAAAAATCAAACGTTAATCCCAGTAAACGGTCCCTTGATCTCTGGGAACTAATTGAACTAAAATATTAAAGAACAGAACAGTTGTAATCTTTTTCTGCTTTTGCTTCAGAGATATATAATGAAAACGGGGGGGGGGCCTAAAACAGATCTGAGAGATTCGTTGCTGTTTATCGGCAAAATGAGCGTTATTATTGGTTATTGATACATAACCGATCGATAAAGAAAGTTGAAAGCCGAAAAAATGAAAAAAATAAATAAATAAATAGAAAATGGAATTCGTTCGCTCGTTTAATTAATAGCCGTTTAAAATGCCCGCATTTGTGATCGATAATGTCGGTCGGAATGCTTTTCATTCAAGTAGTTATAATTCTGACGTGCATAAAAGGATGACGATAACACTAATATATATATATATATATATATATATATATATATATATGTATATATATATATATATATATATATATATATATATAGTGCAAAACTTTGTTGAAAATTCAAAGACTTAACTTTTCTTTTTTATAACCTTCGTTTATTTCCTGGATTTTTTCCATTACAGCTGTTCATTAATGGGTAGGCAATTTTACGATTTATGTTTCATTAAAAATACCCAGTCCCCACCAATATATATATATATATATATATATATATATATATATATATATATATATATATATATATATATAGTAAGTTATAATATATATATATATATATATATATATATATGGCAATTAAGCTATTGATAATGTTTCCATTCAAGTCTGACGTGCATAAGAGGATGACGATAATATATATATATATATATATATATATATATATATATATATATATATTGTTTTAACAAAAACCAAGGCATCAAAGAATGGATTATAAAGCAAAAAATAGTGTATTTCAACGTTAGTTACAATTGGTTCAAGACTATTCGAACAAATTTGAACAGTATGCCGTTTTAAAATTTTCACAAAAATAGCCTTTCGTCAGACTTGTTGAATAAAAACTTTTTAACAATGAAACATTATGGAAACCAATTTTCCTTATAAGGAAAAGAAAACAAGCGAAAATATTTTACATATATTTCATCCTTGCAAAGGTTTTTAAAGATTTAATTTTTAATTAATTTAATTATTTTATTAATAATTTAATTTTTTTTAAAGAGTTGATAAATCTTTAAAATCCTTTGCAAGGATGAGATATAGTAAAATATTTTCGCTTGTTTTCTTGAAACAATTGTAACTAACGTTGAAATTTTTCAAACGACATAATGTTCAAATTTGTCCGAATAGTCTTTAAACAATTGTAACTAACGTTGAAATTTTTCAAACGACATAATGTTCAAATTTGTCCGAATAGTCTTGAAACAATTGTAACTAACGATGAAATACACTATTTGTTGCTATCAATCTATTCTTTGATGTCTTGGTTTTTGTTAAAACAATATATGAATGCTACAATTATGAAATATGATCATTTTATAGCTTACTTTGTAAGTCATCACTTTTTGGCTCCAGACTTATTTGTATTTTAACGATTACTGGCTTTTCAATCATATAAACCCAGTAAGAATCGGAATACTATAAATAAGACTATAATATATATATATATATATATATATATATATATATATATATATATATATATATATATATATGAACAAATGATTAATAAAACATGTTAAAAAACATCTGGAAAAAGAGTTAAAAACATATTTAATTTTAAAAAGGAAGCACAAGATAAGTGGAAAGTCCTTAATCCGCGGAGCTTCGAAGAAATACTTTCCTTCTCGTCAGAGGGCAGGAATTAGCAAAATGCGGGATCGGATTTTGCATGTAAAAGTATTTAATGAAACCACAAGTAAGTCACAGATCTTACTTGGTAAAAAAAAGGGTGAGGTAAGGGGAATAGGAGGTAAAAGAAAAAATGATAAAAAGATTTCACATGAATGGATAGTCCGGTGAAGGGTAAAAAATCCAAGAATGGTAAAATCCAAACACGGTAATTAAAAACTTCCAATCCAACAGATTATATATATATATATATATATATATATATATATATATATATATATATATATATATATATATATATATATATATATGTGTGCTGATGATCCTCGTTTTCTATTTACAAATTTTAATTAAGGTTTTTTTCTTCCTTATGTAGTTAAATTCTGTTTTAAAATTGAAGACTTCTGCGAAATCGGCTTATGCAAATGCTAAGTCTATTTCTATTTAACAATTAGGTAAAGGCTTCTTTTTTTACTTCATCCTTATACAAATGAATTCTCTTTGATCATTATAAACATTTTAAAAGACGGATTATGTAGGTGTTAAGTCTGCGATAGGTTAAAGTTAATATATATTTTTTCCATCCGGGAATTTAAACTGCATTCTTTATTTTTGCATATTTTTATTCAAAGCTTCTTTAGACTCTATATATATATATATATATATATATATATATATATATATATATATATATATATATATATTTAAAAGATTACCGGTTGAAAAAATCTTAACAATACAGGATTTGTTTTTTAAATAAATAAGCTCATTTATTAATAAACGAGACACACGCGGTCTCAGGCTATTAATTAAACGAGCGAACGAATTTCATTTTCTAGTGTTTCTATTTTTTTTTTTAGCTTTCAACTTTCCTTATCAATCGGTTATGTATCAATAACCAATAATAACTCTCACTTTGCCGATAAGCTTCTATAAATTACTAACTAGCTCTACCTATGTATTGAGTACTGTTGAAGTAAATACTTAAAATTTACACCTAAAATAATACTTTCGTATATCAATTTATGTGATTTAATTAAATATGCGCGCGCACACACACACACACACACACACACACACACACACACACACACACACACACACACACACACATATATATATATATATATATATATGAGTAAAAATAAAATAAAGCGATGGTTGGCGCTCTGTTATTTGAGAAAGAAAACCGAGAATTTAATAAAATAGTAATCAACGTTTCGCCCCTATTTCAGGGGACATCATCAGGATTTCGTACGAAAAATTTAGGAGAAAAACGATTACAGACCACAAGCGAGTGAGAAAGGAAAACATCCTAAAGTCCTTCCCATTCTTGGCAGAAACTTCCACACGCACATTTATAGTTTCTGCCCAGAATAGGAAGGACTTTAGGAATTTTAGTTTTTCACTCGCATCTGGTCTGTAATCGTTTTCTTCTATATTTGTTCCCACGAAATCCTGACGATGTCCCCTGAAGTAGGGACGAAACGTTGATTACTATTTTATCGATTTTCCATTCTCAACTAATATATATATATATATATATATATATATATATATATATATATATATATATATATATATATATATATAGTGTAAACTTTTGTTGAAAATTCAAAGACTCAAGACGTTTATTTCCTGGATTTATTCCATTACAGCTGTTTCATTAGTGGGTAGGCAATTTTACGATTTACGTGTCCATCAAAATATCCTGTCCCTATCAACTTCTTCAGATGTTTATTCATTAGATTTTTACAACAAATGTATATTTTTAACATGCTGAACACCGTATTCGGGTAAAAAAAATTTCCAAAGCAATGCCTCCTCACTTCCTCTATTTTTTGCTGTTATGTGAAGAATTGGTGTTATGTTAGAATGTACGTACAATACGCTTAAACATGATATTATAGATTCAAGTTGAATATTATAAATTACAGGGAATAATTTGCCCTGTGACTTATTTGTAAAAAAGGATAAATAAACAAATAAATAAATAATAATGATAATGTCGTTCATCTAATTTCCTCTGGAAAATTCACTTCTGATTAATGCTTACTTGCAAAATATGCAAACGAAGCAATGGTTTGCGGCAATTTTAAATGGTTCCTCTTCTTATATCGTACTTGGAAGTTATATCTAAAAAAAACATTAAATGTAATTGTGAGATACACCCGGGATTGAACAGATTATAATTCGATCAGATGGCAATAATTCCGTTTGTTTTATGAGAAGAAATGATTTGCTTCAATATAATTATCTCACTTGGATGGTGTAATGTAAAATATTCCCCCCCCCAAATTATTTTTATGTATAAAATAATTTTTTTTTCCGTCTATAAGCGAAAAATACTATTTTTTGAGTCGTATTTTTTCGATTTTGGATACTTATCAGATGAATTTCTGTACATGACATATCTAAGAACACTACCAGACATATAAATTAGCTTTGTGTGAAATTTGAAAAAATAGGTTCAGCCGTTTCGGAACCTATGAGGAAGGAACTCACACACACAAACACAATGTTACATATACATATATATATATATATATATATATATATATATATATATATATATATATATATATAACATATATACAACATTTAGATTAGTCAATTCTCGCTTACTACGACGCACGAAACAGTTAAAGTATACCATCGTGTTTGCTCAGAAAGAAACTCCGCAGTATCACCACGCTTAGTTTTTCCTCATTGTAATTAAATCTCTCTCATTTGTTTGCATTAAGTGTATTTTTAGTCTTCCGTTTCTTTTTTCTATGAAAAGTCCATTAAATTACTTAGTTACCCATTCTCTTTTAAACCAATCTTAGGGCATGTTCGAGTCTCGGCGTCGTTTGCTGATTATTAACAATATTATCTGTAATTTAGTGGTATCTCTGACTTCTGGCTTCGTAATACGACTGCTCCGTATGACACTTAGTATGGTTTGAAGGTATTAATTCGCTCGCCTAACTTCTGGTCATACGTTTTATTTTCATAAACCAGTGTGGAAAGACGTTGCTGTTATTAAATAATAACTTATATTTAAGAGTAGTAGTTTTGTTCCGCTAGATTCGGTAAAGCAGAATAAATGCTGCTGAGGTTTACTGCACAGTAATTTTATTTTATATGTTTTTTACTTTGAAAATAAATAAAACTGTTAATGTTTTTGATAGGAATAAAGAAAAAAGTTAGATCATGTTATAAGGAAGTTTGCTGATTTTGCATTTCATTTTACTGTCACTCACTGTTTTTGTATTTTGTTTCAGTTATTGCATTTTGTTTCTGTTATTGCATTTTGTTTCTGTATTTGTATTTTGTTTCTGTTTTTGTATTTTGTTTTTGTTTTTGCATTTTGTTTTTGTTATTGCATTTTGTTTCTGTTATTGCATTTTGTTTCTATTATTGGATTTTGTTTCTATTATTGCATTTTGTTTCTGTTATTGCATTTTGTTTCTGTTATTGCATTTTGTTTCTGTTATTGCATTTGTTTCTGTTTTTGTATTTTGTTTTTGTTATTGCATTTTGTTTCTATTATTGCATTTTGTTTCTATTATTGTATTTTGTTTCTATTATTGCATTTTGTTTCTGTTATTGCATTTTGTTTCTGTTATTGCATTTTGTTTCTGTTATTGTATTTTGTATCCGTTATTGCATTTTCTTTCTATTATTGTATTTTGTTTCTGTTATTGCATTATGTTTATATTATTGTATTTTGTTTCTGTTATTGTATTTTGCTTCTGTTATTGCATTTTCTTTCTATTATTGCATTTTGTTACTGTTATTGTATTTTGTTTCTGTAATTGTATTTTGTTTCTATTATTGCATTTTGTTTCTATTATTGCATTTATTTTCTGTTATTGTATTTCGTTTCTGTTATTGTATTTTGTTTCTATTATTGCATTTTGTTTCTATTATTGCATTTTGTTACTGTTATTACATCATTTTGTTTCTGTATTTGCTTTTTTGTTTCTGTTATTGCATTTTGTTTCTATTATTATATTTTGTTTCTATTATTGCATTTGTTTTCTATTATTTTATTTTGTTTCTGTTATTGCATTTTGTTTCTATTATTATATTTTGTTTCTATTATTGCATTTGTTTTCTATTATTGCTTTTTGTTTCTGTTATTGCATTTTGTTTCTATTATTGTATTTTGTTTCTGTTATTGCATTTTGTTTCCGTTATTGCATTTTGTTTCTATTATTGTATTTTGTTTCTATTATTGCATTTTTTTCTGTTATTGTATTTTGTTTCTGTTATTGTGTTTTGTATATATTATTGTATTTTGTTTCTATTATTGTATTTTGTTTATATTATTGGATTTTGTTTCTGTTATTGTATTTTGTTTCTGTTATTGTATTTTGTTTCTATTATTGTATTTTGGTTCTGTTATTGTATTTTTTCAATTATTGCATTTTGTTTCTGTTATTGTATTTTGTTTCTGTTATTGTATTTTGTATATATAATTGTATTTTGTTTCTGTTATTGTATTTTGTTTATATTATTGTATTTTTTTCTGTTATTGTATTTTGTTTCTGTTATTGCATTTTGTTTCTATTATAGCATTTTGTTTCTATTATTGTATTTTGTTTCTGTTATTGTATTTTGTTTCTATTATAGCATTTTGTTTCTGTTATTGTATTTTGTTTCTATTATTGTATTTTGTTTCTGTTATTGTATTTTTTCTGTTATTGTATTTTGTTTCTATTATTGTATTTTGTTTCTGTTATTGTATTTTGTTTCTATTATTGTATTTGTTCTGTTATTGTATTTGGTTTCTATTATTGTATTTTGTTTCTGTTATTGTATTTTGTTTCTATTATTGTATTTTGTTTCTGTTATTGTATTTTGTTTATATTATTGTATTTTGTTTCTATTATTGTATTTTCTTCTGTTATTGTATTTTGTTTCAATTATTGCATTTTGTTTCTATTATTGTATTTTTTCTGTTATTGCATTTTGTTTCTATTATTGTATTTTGTTTCTGTTATTGTACTTTTTTCTATTATTGCATTTTGCTTCTGTTATTCTATTTTGTATATATTATTGTATTTTGTATCCGTTATTGCATTTTCTTTCTATTATTGTATTTTGTTTCTGTTATTGTATTTTGTTTCTATTATTGCATTTTGTTTCTGTTATTGTATTTTGTTTCTGTTATTGTATTTTGTATATATTATTGTATTTTGTTTCTGTTATTGTATTTTGTTTATATTATTGTATTTTGTTTCTGTTATTGTATTTTGTTTCTGTTATTGCATTTTGTTTCTATTATTGTATTTTGTTTCTATTATTGTATTTGTTCTGTTATTGTATTTTGTTTCTATTATTGTATTTTGTTTCTGTTATTGTAGTTTGTTTCTGTTATTGTATTTTGTTTCTATTATTGTATTTTGTTTCTGTTATTGTATTTTGTTTCTATTATTGTATTTTGTTTCTGTTATTGTATTTTGTTTCTATTATTGTATTTTGTTTCTATTATTCTATTTTGCTTCTGTTATTGTATTTTGTTTCTATTATTGCATTTTGTTTCTATTATTGTATTTTTTCTGTTATTGTATTTTGTTTCTATTATTGTATTTTGTTTCTGTTATTGTATTTTGTTTCTGTTATTGCATTTTGTTTCTGTTATTGTATTTTGTTTCTGTTATTGCATTTTGTTTCTATTATTGTATTCTGTTTCTGTTATTGTATTTTGTTTGTATTATTGCATTTTGTTTCTGTTATTGTATTTTGTTTATATTATTGTATTTTTTCTGTTATTGTATTTTGTTTCTATTATTGCATTTTGTTTCTGTTATTGCATTTTCTTTCGGTTATTGTATTTTGTTTCTATTATTGTGTTTTCTTTCTATTATTGTATTTTGTTTCTGTTATTGTATTTTTTCTGTTATTGTATTTTGTTTCTATTATTGTATTTTGTTTCTATTATTGTATTTTGTTTCTGTTATTGTATTTTGTTTCTTTTATTGTATTTTATTTCTGTTATTTTATTTTTTTTCTATTATTGTATTTTTTCTGTTATTGTATTTTGTTTCTATTATTGTATTTTGTTTCTATTATTGTATTTTGTTTCTGTTATTGGATTTTGTTTCTATTTTTGTATTTTGTTTCTGTTATTTTATTTTGTTTCTATTCTTGATTTGTTTTCTGTTATTACATTTTTTTTCTATTATTGTATTTTTTCTGCTATTGTATTTCGTGTCTATTATTGCAATTTGTTTATATTATTTAATTTTGTTTCTATTTTTGTATTTTGTTTCTATTATTGCATTTTGTTTATGTTATTGTATTTTGTTTCTAATATTGTATTTTGTTTTTTTATGGTGTTTTGTTTCTAGTATTGTTTTTTGTTTCTGTTATTGTGTTTTGTTTTTATTATAGTATTTTTTCTGTTATTGTATTTTTTTCTATTATTGTATTTTGTTTCTGTTATTGTATTTTGTTTCTGTTATTGTATTTTGTTTCTGTTATTGCATTT
Source organism: Euprymna scolopes (assembly GCF_053919585.1). Classification (NCBI taxonomy): domain Eukaryota; kingdom Metazoa; phylum Mollusca; class Cephalopoda; order Sepiida; family Sepiolidae; genus Euprymna; species Euprymna scolopes. The sequence goes on from NC_136515.1 coordinate 77,581,653, forward strand.
TGTTTTTGTCATTGCATTTTGTTTCTGTTATGGCATCTTTTTATTTCTAATTTTAACTTATATTTGTTCATTAATTCGTCCTTATCGTGATTTTACTATATTTTCGTTTTTAGAACAAATTTTTCGTTTTGTGATTAATGTTGTAGTTTTTGGAATTTATTTTTATTTAATTTTGCATGAACCACCCTGAAACTCTTTACACCCGTAATTATGAATCATATCCGTTTCCAGTAAAAAAAAAGAGCAATAAATAAATATCTGCAGCCATTTAATTTTTACATGTAAAGCATTTGGCCCTCTGTAAGAGAGGACTTCCGGAGACCCTTAGCTTCACTTACTCCCGCCTCAGGTATTCGGGGAGCCTATTTTGGAAACTCATGACCTAAGGTACCACGTAGGCAGGGTGCTACAATTGGTATTTTTTCCATTTTTTTATAGTGACTTCTGTTGCTATTTTACTTTTGGCTAAAAAAAAAAGAATTCCAATGCAAAATATTATTCTTTGGTAAATTTCCTGATTTGATTGAAAAAAAAACATTAACCAAAAAAGGAATACAAGAACAGACACGACCAAATGTGGAGGGCAGTATACTGTGAATTATGCAAACAACTGCAGCTCAAACGCTCAGACAAATGGTACGAACATAAGCCGGCAACTGTATTGAAAACGAGAATCACAAAGACCTATGGGACATGAACATACAAACAGATAAATCTATCCAAGCAAGAATACCGGATGTCGTAATAATTAACAAGAAAGAAAAATCCTGTGAAATCGAAGACTTTGCTGTTCCAGCTGACCAGAGGGTAAGTATCAAGGAAAAGGAGAAACGAAGCAAATGCACAGAGTCAGCCAGAGAGCTGAAAGGGATATGGATGATGAATACAAGATTTTCTTATATATCCATTAAACAAGACAGAAACACGTTTGAAATGAATGTTTCTGTTTAGGGCACAATAAAACCGTAATACTAACTTTTGATGTTTAAAACTTTAATTCAAGTATTACATAAAAATAATTTTATAATATTAACAGTAAGTTCTCTACAGTGCAATGTAGACTACACTGTATTGTGGACGAAGTCTGCAGAAAGGCATGTGAATCTCCCACTCTCAGAAGGCAATCAATCGATTTGATTGAAAAATAGGCAATTCTACTGATTTCAATTACGATAAAAATATTGAAAGTGTGCTGATTTGATAATCCTTATTCAATTCCAGGCAACGTCGGGTCGTCATACTAATCACTATTAGTACGATGAAAAACAAAGAAACCGATTAATATATTTTATAGAAATTATAAATTTATTTCTGAGGATAAATTGAACATCACTGTTTTAATTCCGTTTAGAATAAATAATTAAGGCCCTATAATTAAGGCCTTATACATAAGGACCTAACGCACTATGAATAAAGCCCTATGAGTTTTTTTTTTCTCGTAACAAAGATTTAATTATTTT
>NC_136515.1:77588112-77593112 GCF_053919585.1 Euprymna scolopes
TAATTAATTTAATTGTGTGCATTCTTTCCTTATAGGTACCGAAACAGCTGAGCCTGTCTTTTGCAAATTTCATGCAAACCCGACTCATATGTCCAGCAGTGTTCGTTTGTACAGAAATTCCTCCAATGTGAATCGGAATGAGAAAACATCTAACATTTAAAAATGTTTTTTCTCTTTTTTAATTATTTTTAAATTTATATTTATAAATTCCATTTTTTAAAAATTATTTAATATTATTATATTAAGTAATTAAAAAAGAAATCAAAAGATATTTGTATTATTTAATATTATTATATTAAATAATTTTAAAAAATTAAAAATTTATTTTTTAATTATTTAAAATTATTATATTAAATAGCTTAAAATTAGAGCAAAATAATTATAAGTTTTTTTTTAATTTATCATATTGAAAACGAAAAAGTATGGAGGACCATAATTTTTATGTTTCGATTAGTATTCCCCCCCCCCGCCAAAAAAAAACACACATTTAAATTTTCAAAAATAAATTTGTAAACATAAATTTTGGAATTTAAATTTTTAAATATAAATTTTTAAATATAATTTTTTAAATATAAATTTTAATTTTGTATTTTAGATTTGATTTAAAATTTTAAAAATTGAATTTAATTACGATTTTAATTTTAAATTTGGAGTTAATATTAACTTCAATTTTAATTAAAATTTGTCCAATCTGATGGATCACTTTTGGGGGGAATAAAATTTCGAGGAATATAACTAAGATTTGTACAATTTTTTTTTCAAACTGTTGGAGAGGCCCCATCCATGAGATTAATGGACTATCTCATGACGTCACTTTTTCTGGTGACGTCACTTCCGGTAACGAGGACCCGTGCCCGGCAGTCCGAGATTGGTACGCCGCTAAGCAAGGAGGTCGTATGCAACAGCTGAGGAATGGTATTGCTCAACCCGGCTTGCCTGTGAATGTAAATACATGTTTCTTTCTAAAAGTCCTGTGTTCCTTTTGTTTTCTTACTATTTAACACCATAACAGAGACTATTTAAAATGAATTTATACTTGACCCATATTAAATACAGCGGTGAGAGGAGAATATAAACATGTGTTATACAGTACATGCAGAAGAAGAATAAAGTTAAATAAAAAGTAAAAATAAAAATATTTTTTTAAATTCCATTTTCACCGGAAACAAGGCACTGTACCACTGTGATATAGGGGGCTACTATCAGGACCATACGTTGCAGGGATACTATGTAGGGAGTTGAGCAGCAAGATGTCTGTTCACATTACACTTGAACTTCTGCATGTCAGTGCAATTGGGAAAGCAGAATCCCGGAAGGGAGTTCCAAATTCTAGCAGTTCTGGGGAAGAAACTATAGGAGTAGAAGGTTTTTTTTTTACATCTAGGGATTTTTAATGTGCAGGGGTGGGATTCTACTGCTTGTCAGGTTTGTCAGGGGTATCTAAGTCGGGGGATACAAGTGCTTGTAGTTCGTCGGAGCATTCACCGTGCAAATGCTTGTAGAACAGTGCGAAGGATAGAACATTTCGTCGATGGGACAGAGGTTGAAGCTTAGATGACAGTTCAGACATTTTGCTTTTGTGGGAAAGCAAATAAATACTAATAGAAAAGAGGGTTTCTAATATGAATATCAATACATACAAAAGGAAAACGAATTTATAGGAGTATAGATATAGATTGTTTAGATGTACAACTGTCGGAGACAACCTGGATTCTTCTCTTATCTAAGAAGGATTTACTTATGTCATGTATTCGTCCAGTGATACCGTAGAATCTGATTTTCCAGGGAAAACCATCGTGCCATACCCTGTCAAAAGCGTTAGATATATCTAGGATTACCGCTCCACCTTCCCCTGCTTTATCGAGTGTATGCTAGATTACAGTTAGGATATCTTCAATAGAACGGGCTTGCCTAAATCCATACTGTTTTTCGGTCAGAAGTTTACATTCGAATTAGGCTTTAGGCCTTTACAGAGTTATCTCCCTTAGACTTAGAAATTAAGTTATGATAACAAATATTATATTTAAAACAGGAAAAATTTAAAATGAATAAATTTAATAAACCATATTTTTCGTAGGTGCCGCGACAAATAGTTCATATGAACTAAAATAATAAATAATAGAAATATTTAAGTATATGCAGGTTTTCTTTGTTCTTTTTTCTTTTTTCTTTTCTATTTCTTTTTTCTTTTGTTTTCTTTCACGTTCAAAATATTAAACGGATTTTTTAAAAATTTTATCATTTGAAATTTAAATTTAAAAAAGAAAACAAAAACGAGATTTGCACGAGATATTGTAATGTATGTGTATGTTTCCAATCCCGATTATGAAACATATAAATATCAGTTGTATATGGGGATCTAAAACGGTCCCCTATAACCAGGTTTGAAACTGACGGTACCCATGACTTATTTCATCGAAACTTTCTGAAAATAACTGCCCCTTTAAGAAACTCGTTTCTTATCGTTGAGCACTTTCAGTTGAATTAAGTCGGTCAATTTAGCTCTTATGCATAGATCATCGTATAAGGATTAGATCACTGACTGACGCAAAGAACATTTAAAATATTAAAATGTTTAAATTCAACGTTATTTCACGTGGTTAATGGGAGCCGAATGGATACGGTCTTTGCTAATCGAGCCAGAAATGGCTCGTGTTGCCGAGTTCGAATCTGTCGACTGTTGTTAATCGTGACACCCTGCACTGAAGATTCCCGAAAAGATGAAACACTAGTGTCTATAGGTATTTAATTATTATAGTAAAAAATAATTATATATATATATATATATATATATATATATATATATATATATATATATATATATATATATATATATATATATATATATATGTTATGGAAGAACTTTGGGATTTTTTCCGTTTTCACTCGTTTTTCTTCTACATTTTTCCTACAAAATCCTGATGATGCCCCCTGAAATAGGAGCGAAACGTTGATTACTATTTTATCAATTCTCGGTTTTCCTTCTCAAATAACATAACGTCAACCATCGCTTGTATTTTTACTTTAGTCTTACTCTCTCTCTCTCTCTCTCTCTCTCTCTCTCTGTCTCACACACCCACATATATATACATATATATATATATGTATATTATATATATATAGCTATATCTATCTGTATGTATATATATATAAATATATAAATATATATATAACTATTTATATATATATAACTATTTATATATATATATATATATATATATATAACTATTTATATATATATATATATAGGGAATGAATGACAAAAGACTATATTCCAATGATCATGATGTTGGCCATCTTATAATTTATTCCTTTAATCCAGTTGACATTTACAATTTCTTACAGTATTTGTCCCGTAGCGAACAAACAATCAACTCATTTATTATTATTATATCAATCAGTGAATCTGTTATACCATTCACTCACCAGAAGAAATAGCAACAATCAATCCGTCAAAAGGAAACAAGTGCGATACGACATGATTAAACTCCGAAAATTAGAAGAGAAGCTGCGAATACCTTATTATATGCTTCCATTAAGCCATTTTGAAATTTTAATTTTGGAATATAGAATTTTGTCATTTATTCACTGTATTGCTCTGTAATTACATTGAGCTTAAATAAGGATTGGTATATGTTATGAGAAAATATATTTCCACAGAACAATATATATATATATATATATATGTGTATATATATATATACACACACACACACTGATTTTTAATTTTAAATTATGAACCGCTTTACTCAATATTATAATAGCTCTAGAATACCTATACCTATTGAGCTTATTGTATATGTACAGTACAATGGACACTATTTTCTTTTAATAGTATTAATACATTTAATAATACATTAAAATAAACTGTGCTCTCTTTAAACTCCAGGTCTAAGTCCCTCAAATTATATATATATATATATATATATATATATATATATATATATATATATATATATATATATAACGAGGGAAAAGAAAAAAAAAAGGGAGAAAAGAGTCAAAGTTCCCCAAAGAGAAACAATGCGTTTGATGTTTCTTTTTGCCCGCACAAAGAAGGCTGACGTACCGCAATAGAGACAGACTCCAAAATCTTTAAATGGTTTTTGGAGTCCGTGCTATGTAGCACCTCGAACCATTCTATTTTATATCTATCGGCACAGCACGGGTTGTACCAAATGCTGGCCAATAGCAGAGTCCAAGCCTGCAGAAGGGGGCGGGAACTCCAGGTCTAAGTCCCTCAAATTATATATATTGGCCAGAATTTGGTACAACCCGTGCTGTGCCGATAGATATAAAATAGAATGGTTCGAGGTGCTACATAGAGCGGACTCCAAAAACCATTTAAAGATTTTGGAGTCTGTCTCTATTGCTGTGCGTCAGCCTTCTTTGTACCGGCAAAAGAAAACATCCAAACGCATTGTTTCTTTTGAGGAACTTTGACTCTTTTCTCCCGTTTTTTCTTTCTTCTCCCTCGTTGTGCCAATATTTTAATCGTTTTTTAAACGTTAATAAATTTATTTTACTATCCCCGTACTTTTGGCACATTTAATAAGTTCCCCATTAGAACTCTTTATTTTCAACACAATATTATTTTGTACGCTATCGATTTTCTCCTGATGAGATGATAGCCGAAAGAGCTCTTGAGAAACTTCCGCTTACTATTTTCAAAACTGTATGTAAATTCTGTACCTCTAAACATATATATATATATATATATATATATATATATATATATATATATATATATATAGATTGATAGATAGATAGACATATAGATAGATAAATAGATCGAAAAACAAATAGATAGATAAACAGATAGACAGATAGATAAAAGATAGACAGATAGATTGATAGATATATAGATTGATAGATAGATAGACAGATAGATAGATAGATAGATATATAGATATATAGATAGATAGACTTATTGATAGATAGATAGATTGATAGATAGATAGATATAGACTGATTGATAGATAGAAAGACAGATATATAGA